>NC_137462.1:205219352-205819352 GCF_964235325.1 Thermobia domestica | reverse complement strand
TGAGTTGGAGCTCGTGCCAGCGTGAGGTTTTCCAAATGAGACATGTTGCCCCTAAGTTTGTTTCTCGCCTGCTCACACAGGATCAAATCATTCGTCTGAATTTGAGCCAGGACTTGAAAAATCAGATTGAAAGTGATCCAAACTTTTTGACCAACATGATGACATTTTCCGAGAATTAAACAAAATCTAAAAGAAAAATGTTTTGATGTGTAGAGGGTGTAAAAAAAAACTTCGCAGAGCGCATTGGACGATATAAAAGTTCCAGAGTTTCAGAGGTGCTTCAAACAGTGGGAAAGAAGATGGAAGAAATGAATCACATTTAATGGAGAGTACTTTGAAGGAGACTGAAAGAATTTTGTAAAAAAAAAAAAAAAAAAAAAAAGTAATATTTTTTTTTTTAGAACGAAAGTCCGGTTTCTCTTGAGCCCTCCCTCCCAAGAGAAACAATATTTCATACTAAAAAAACTAGTTCAAATGGAGTTTCACTGCACGTTCAATGAGATTACTAGAAACTAAGCGAAATGGAAAGGGTGGATTTTGATACTAGGCACCTCATTTAATATATTTGTTATTTTGCTTAACCAATGAGACAAAATTTAACCGAATACTTAACTACTTTTCTCCTTTACTATTTTTGAGCGTAGGAGTTACAAGAATTATGTCCAACTCTCAAAACTTTAATTGAAAAATATTTCAAATTAAAGTTTGAGAGTTAATGATTATTTTAGGTTACTATTATGTTATTATCTGTTCTCTTGTTAGTGTTATAGTGAAAGTCTTCATTAGATCAGTAGCGTACATAAAATTTCACCAGAGGAAGGGGTTAAAATCACTCAAACTCATATCGCTTTAAAACATCCGTCATTTTTGTATACGTATTTTACTGTGGTAAATGTTTATTTTTGCATAATATCTTGTTAAGGTGGGGCATAACCAAAACACACACATACACCTTTTTCGTACTACACTGAATCTCACTTTAATAGTTATTGAGTCTGTCATTGTTGGCCACGTTATTAATTATTGTGTCTTTCGGCAGGTCCAGGGACTAATGATTTTTTTTTAAATTTTAGATTTGGATCTGAAAATCCTTCTTCCACGTTTCTCGATCTTCAGCTTCCTCTTTTAACTCCCAATCTTTTCTTCTATTTTTCAAGTTATCGATCAGTTGCGTTCTCGCTTTCATTCCATCTGTCCTTCTATGGCGGTATAACGAAGACAATTTCTTCGCAAAATGTGTCTAATCCAATTGGCCTTCCTACGAAGGATGCTGGCTAGAAGTGTCGTCTTCTCTCCTACCCGTTTTAAAACATCTTCGTTTATTGCTTTATCTGTCCATTTGATGTTCTCATTTTCCTCCAACACCACATTTCGAAGCTCTGTAAATATTTCTTCTCTAACTTCCGTAATGTCCAAGTCTCTGAATCACATAGTCCAATGCTCCAGATCTAGCACTTGACCAACTTCTTTCTAAGTCCAATATTGAGCCTCCTGGTTAAGAGTGGCCCTTTTTTTGTTATTGTTGAATGCTTCTTTGACTATAGCTATTCTTGACCTGATCTCTTTGGTGCAGAAGGCGTCTCTCGTCAAAATACTTCCCAGATACTTGAAATTATCGACCTCTTCAAGTTCTCTTTGTTCTAATGACCCGTAAGGGCGCGTTTACACGGGATATTCTCATGACTTTCGACTTTTGATATTGATTTTCCATTCCATATAGTTACCCACTGTCAATTATTTTGTCAATCATCTCCTGTAAGCCCTTATAGCTACAATACATCTACTGTGTACATGTGCATACCTGGTTGGCCACGTATGACATACTGTTTAGCGCAATAAAAATTCGACTTGGTCAATTTTCTCGATAACTAAGAATGAGCATTTATTCTCACGTTTTGTTTAGCTCAACAGAAATATCTCTCTCTTTGGAAGTTTATTATTATTATACACTATTACTATTGTAAAATTATTCCTTGTGTATTTTAAATTACCCTATTCAATTTAGAGCTTTCTGGGCGCTTAGAGGCAACAACACTTGCAATCAGAGGATCGTAAGGAAAGAAAAAAAAAGAGAAAAAGAAAAATCTTGTTTCAGTGAGGAGAGTGAACAGGCGGTTGGTTGATGGTAAAGTAAAAGTAGTCTCTTTTTATGTAATGCTTCATCCATTGCTGCAAGATAGGTTTTGAATTAACAAGAAGAGAAGGAGGAAGAAAATAACAAGGGAGAAAGAAATATAACCATCAGATATATATATAAAAAAAGTATTAAGAGCAATGAAGATGTGAAGAAAGCGAAATATAGAAATTCTAGATTTTGGGTGAAATATGTTAGCTAAGCTAAGCACTAGCATGTTTCAGGCTTAGTGGGAGGTCCTGGATCGAAACCTGATGATTGTCATCAGGACTGCGTCTTTCTGATGTTATAATTATTCATCAGGCAAAATCTGAATTGTAAACTTCTTTCTCTCTTCTACATTACACTATTCTTCTTGGCGTTGCAACCTTTGATGGGCTGTTACATCAGAACAATGGCGACTCTTGAGAGAAGGCACACCACGAAAGTTTTTTTTTTTTTTTTTTATCGCTTGAAACTAACGGAAGGAAATGTACCTAATGTTCTAATACATAAATACAATAATTACTACATTAAGTACGTTTCTTTCTGTTATTTTCTAGCGAGAACACTTTAATTTTCTTTGGTGATGTGATTTCTCTCAAAAGCCGACATTGGCTTAGAACAAGGCACTTATCCTGTTACTTCTCGTTTTCAAGTTCAACTCCGATTCACAAAACTGATAAGTTCTACCCTACACAGTCGTATGAAATCATGAAGAAATACCAAAACAACAGTAAAGCCATTTCTAAATACTAGTCTAGCATCTCTAATTTGTCGTATGATTAGTGTATGCATCTCCGGCACGGAGAAGAAGGTTAATTTCCGGTGGGAGCTCATGAGGTTCGAACCCCACGTTCAGCTGTAGGTCTGCGTTTCATATAGCCTTGCTGCTGAACTAAGCGCTAAACTCGAAACTAACAAAAACTAATTTGTCGTAATTTTATGTTGAATACAGTTAATAAACGTTTGATTGTTATAAATTCTATCTAGAATTATTATACGTAGAACATAGGCGTCCCCACCAAAAATTTTCTGGGGGAACAGTACCCTTCACTTAACATTGTGGACTAAATTTAAAGAAAGGCTGATGTCATTGCACCCCCATTAATTTTCAAAATGTCACATAACATGAATTAAAGCGCCACAATTTAGGATAGATAAATCCTATCAATGGTGAAAACAAGTTCTATTCCAGGGACACAAAAAATCCTATTTATGGTACTGTTGTCAATATTTATTATAATTAATGGGATTTCCAGGGAGATGATATTAATTTGTAGTTTTCATGACAGTACAATGAACCTATGATCAGTGACTAAGCATATTATTCAAGTTCATGTTTTCATTTATGATTTGTATTGTTTCCCATTTTGACACTGAAATTGGGTCTTTCAGTATCCTGTTAAAAAGCTCCAACCTCTGATAATATCTCTAGTAATATGAGCCCAAGAAACGTAGATCCTTCTTCAAAAAGCTTAAAAGCCCAGCTGCTGATCCTAAAGATGTATTAACAATTCCGACAGTCTTCATCTTTTCCAACGTAGAGAGAATTTCTTCATAATGTTAAAAAAAAACTCTCATTATTTTCGTTAGCGTTATTTAAGTGAATCATCAGAAATAAAATTTTCCAACCGTAGAGTGGTTTTATGGAGAACTGAAAAATTTTTCCCATGTTATTTATATGGGACGTCTTCTACACCCCAAATTTTAGGCACTTCCGGCAGGATTAGAATCATGAAATTTAGCATGATTGTAGCCTTCCAAGACTAACCGACAGGAAAATTGCCAAAAATGAATATTTTAATTTTTTTAGGGGTCTAAAGGGGGATGAAGAAATTCCCATGCTATTTAAATGAGAGTTTTCTTGGGATACAACATCTTATCTTTTAGATAGTTGAAATAAAAAAAAAGAAACGATAGAATTGTGGGTTCAGGAAGTGCGAGGCCGTAGACCGAGCAAAGACAGTGTGTGGGGGCTAAGCCCTCGGATGGGCAAATTCAGCAAATATGAAGAGCAAGTTCACGAAATTCACTGTTGATTCAAAGGCCAATTGATAAGAAATGCGAGGCCGTAGGCCCGAACGAACTCGCGGGTCTGGGGGCGGAGCCCCCAGCTGGGCCAAAGGCTAACTAACTAACTAACTATATATATACACAGTATATAGTTAGTTAGTGTAACACTGGCAATAAATCACAGGAAATCAAGCAAGGAGTACATATATTGTATGGCACAGTGTGTAGAAATACAAGAAACAATGGGTAGGCTATACGGAGAAATGCACTATTGCAAAATGATACGACCACTGCACTTAATACCCTATGTATGAAAAATTGTTCACTGCTAGTTGAAACACGCGATCAAATATGGTGTTCACTAGGTTCTGTAATGAGGAAGTGTCAAGTGCATCCCAAGCAGCAATAATAGCATCTTTCAAAGACTCGATACTATCGTATTGTCGACCTGCAACAAGCACTTGTCGACACAACACTTTCCAAACATTTCTCATGGGATTCAGATCCGGGAAGATTGCAGGCCAATCCATTACGTGCACGTTTTTATAGTCAAACCATTCTTTTGTGGAATTGGCCACATGTATAGGGGCATTATCCTGATGAAAAAAGAAAAACCCACAAATGTCCATCAATCACACCAGCGAAGGGAAGCAGATTATTTTTGAGCACAGTTTGATAAACAGTGGCCTTCATATGGCAAGAAAGGAAAGGGATTTTGGTTTTACTGTTAGCACCATACCCACCCCAGGGCACTACAGACTTGCCACCTTGCTGCTGTTTGGAAAAGATCTGTTCTTTTCTCCTCAAATCATGCCAATAATATGCCCAGCCGTCTGGCCCGTCTAAATTAAATTTATTTTCATTACTGAATATTACCCGCTTCCATTCTTCTTTCCAGAGCACATGCTCTTTCGCACATCTTAGTCTCTTGCGCTTGTGATCGGCGGTGAGTTGAGGTTGAACTTTCTTTTTCTTGTATTGCTGCACAGCGCGGCATAAGGTTGATTTGTGGACGTTTATGGTAGGATCACCGGACAGGTCGCCTAGACTTGTATGGCCTCCATTAAGCTTACGCACTACATTTCTTACTTGTCTCGGTGTTAGTTTCCGTGGTCTTCCGCCCGACTTCTTTACACCATACTTTGTTCCGAGTTTCAAATAATTATTTACCACACAACGGTGCGCCCAATTTACCTACCTATAGCTCTGGAAGACATTCCTTCAAATTTATAAGCGGTAATTCGGCTCTTTTCATACTCAGAGAGAGCGCTCCTTCGACCCATTTTCCTACTCGTCCGTCATACACATTACGAACGCGTTCCAACACGGTATTGTGTCTTCTTCAGTCACATGAAATCTAGTTTTCTGCTTGAAAATGCTTCGAGTGACTACAACCTTCACCAATCTACAGTAACGATCTCTATCACATAGTGATCGTGTCATTTTGTAACAGCTGATACCCACCTTTTAGTTTGTTTCTTTCCTGGCTGCTCTTCATCAGAACAAACACCTGAGTTCTCCATGTCTTTTTCTAGTGCATACTAACAGTTATTACTCTACGTTCTGTTCCGTTGTCATTTTCTCTTGGTTCTTGCGTTATGTTGAATAACTCTGGTGGTCGTATTATTTTCCAACGCACCTTATATATATCGAGATAACCATCGCGAGTATCTCACGTTCATCGACTATATCACGAGCTCCTTGTGTCATGAGGATAAAACTCCTTGTCGAAAGTAGGTAGACACAAGTTTCAACGTCTTAGAATATTCTACTTCTGAAGCTAGAAGGGAAATAAATTGACAAATGTTCAAGCGTTTTCGAAAATTCCACTTCTAAAGGAGGAAAACGAGTGCAATTTCCATAAATTTCCCCTCTCTCATACTCACCGGTAAACAGATGAACTAATTGAAATGGATTTTAGAATATAGAAGCTCGCACTTGGTGCGAGCTGACTTTTTTATCATTTCATTTCAATACACATCTTAAAGGGAAGGGGAGTTGGAGAATGAGTCGAAATATTTTCTTAAACCTAATCTTCCCTAGCATGGCCGGCTACTTCTGCTAGCAATAAATTAAAAATAAATTATACAATTTTAGTGTCAACTCTGATGCAAATAGTCGTTGGCTCAAGTTTGTGGTGAAGAATCTGACCGTGAGTTTGTCACCCGTTTCCTTTAGTACACAGTTTGTAGCACGTAGAACTAGCTAAATGTTTCATTTTTTTTTTATTTAGTCTAAGATTCTGTCTTCGTAATACGTAACGTTTTAGCTATTATGCGTAAACCATTTAATTTCTTAATGGTACGGAAATCATTTTTTCCCTTTTGCTTTCTCATTGTCGTTTTTATTTAACGTCCCATGGTTGTGCCTTTTAGGCTAAAGGAGAAGTATGATTAATGATAGTGAATTATTATGGAAGAATTAGTGGAATGAGAGTCTGGGAGGAAGTGGAAGAATCACGAGAAAAAACACGAACACGATGTTGTCCGCCACGAACTAGGGTGGCTGGGGATCGAACTAGGGACTCGTCACACAACAATTGAACGCTCTAACACTAAACCGCCATGCATCTATTTGATTATTTAAAAATCAATTTTAGTTACATATAATGTGCTTATAGTTCTACAAAGTATTTCTTCTTTTATATGATTTAGATGGCATGGATTTATGATATATTTTGGGGGGCACGGTGGCTCAGTGGTAGCACGGTTATCTCGGTGCTTACGGTTCCTGGTTCGATCCCTGGCTACGTTGGTTATGATGGATAACATCGTGTCTGTGGGTTTTCTCGAAGTACTCTCGCTTCCTCCCACATCCTCAACCCACCGATTTTCCCATCATCATTCACTTGCCTCAATCATCCATCTCCCTTAGCCTAAGTAGCATAAGCATCTGGTGCTAAACTAAAAGATTTCATTTGATTTTCATGACATATTTTTATACTTTGATTTTGTATATTAAGTTAAGCATCTCAAGATACATATAAATAAACTCATAGTTAGGGAGGTTTTTTGGGGGAGGAAGTTGAAAAAACGATCTTTCGACTGCTGTAACAGCTAAGATTTCGGCTAATGTTTAGCAGAAGAGGTCCAGCAATTGTTTCTAAAAAATGGTACAATTTCGGTAATTTCTGTTCATATTAGGTTAGGTTCGGTTAGTGTAAGTGACTTTAGGTTAGTTTAGTTTAGGTTAGGTTAGGTTATGTCAGATTATGTTAGCGTAGAGGTCCAGTATACTTTTCAAAACATGGTAGAATTTCTCTTATCTCTACTAATATTAGGTTAGTTTAGGTTATATTAGGTAGTCTAGATTTGGTTACGTAATGTTAGATCTAAGTACTTGCATCATTCATTTCTGCTGTAAATTTTGTGTTTCTTACGTGCTTCTGGACCCCTTCTACTAAACATAATCCAAAATTTCTTTTCAGACCTTACAACTGATTTTATTTGTCTGACGTGACTGCTTATGATTATTCACGGACCGTTTTTTAAAAATAATTTCGTGTGTAAATATTAGAAAGAGTTGACATGTTATCTTTGTGAAGATTGGCAATGTTGGTCTGGTTGTTGTCAATGAGTACGCAACGGGGATTTCAGGGTTCCAACCCCTCTTGTAAAAATAAGCATTTAGCGTTTTACAATATGTACACAAAAACCTGAAATCATTTGAACTTGGGAGAATGAATCCTATTCTTGAGAAAATTTGTGTCCGCTACTGAGTGTGTACTGGATAGTTTAGTGGAATGAGAATGTCGAAACAAACGGTAGACCCCCGAGGCAACCCACAGACGCGAGTTGTCCATCAGAAACTCACATGATCTGGAATCGAACCATGAACTAACATCTCGAAACCAGAGATGGGCTCTCTACCACTGAGCCACCTGTCTTCTCGTTGTTCGTTTAATTTTAAGAAGTATAACCTCTCATTAACAAATAAATGAATTGCATATTGAGTAATATTGAGAGTATGCATTGTCACGTTAGAAGGTTATTCAGAGCAAGATGTGTGCGTTCAGAACGACGTGCATATGAATATATCTTAATGTAGTCATGCGAAAGGTTCATTCCACTCCCACTTTTTTCTTCACTTACATGAAAGCTGGATTCAAGCCAACTGTTGTTTGTAACAATGAACGAAATGAAACATCCTTGCTTATAAGAAAAAAAGAATGTTTCCTACAATTTTTCTTCTTTTTTGAGGCGTTTCATAAGGCATTGTAGAGCTTCTGGCATTCGAATTATCATAGCTAAATGTAAATTATACATCTTAGATCTACACTACGGGTTTAAAATTTGAAGCGCTCGATTTCCAAATTCTCGTTTTTCCCAGGCAGCGGCTTGCGTTAGTTACTACACGTTCAGTTCTCGGTTGGGATTGGAGTTGAGTTGAGTTGATTCTGAGTTTAACGTCCCGTTCAGCAGCGAGGCTATATGAGACGTGGACCTACTGATTAACGTGGAATCCGAACCACATGAGCTCCCGCCGGTGGGATTGGAGTGTTTGCCTCGGGTATATGCACGAATAACAGTTCTGGTTATACTATGTGCAGGTTTAGGCTTTTAAGCTCTCTGTGGTGTTGAAAAGCGTAAGATGGTTCCATATTCAATCAGTTCTTTTACGTTTATCCTAGCTTCACAAGAGAAACGAAACTAATTTATGGAGATCTCCTTAATGTTATACTGCATATCCCAACTTCGTTGTACTTTTGGTTGCATAATTGCATAGGATATGCAGTTAATACAAAACAATACGGTAAAATGATAAACTACATAGAAAATTATGTAATAAATATTGTATTGTCATCGGGTTTACATATCTATACAAAATTTCAGACCTTTAACTAGTATGGGAGACGCATGACATAAAAGTTGTAAGATTTACACTTTAAAAAAAACCTTCTAACAAGAAGTGCTGTAATAAAAAGAAAGAAACAAAAAGTTCGATATGTCGATACTCGATACGATATGTTAGATTTATTGAAAACTATAAATCACTAGTGAAAAAGTTCGCTGAGGCACCGGAGGGATTCGAACCCTCGATCTCCTGTTTACTAGACAGGCGCTTTAACCAACTAAGCCACGGCGCCATATAGTAACAAGTCTACTAAAATATTTTTTACGTGCGAGATATCGTTCATGTAACACTTACTAAACAAATTATTATTATTATTATTATTATTATTATTAGTAGTAGTAGTAGTAGTAGTAGTAGTAATAATAATAATAATAGTAGTGGTAGTAGTAATTGTAGTAGTATTTAAATGCAGTCAAATAAGTGTAGTTACGTGGAATGAATTTCTCTCTTTCCTTATCTGAAATTGAGTTCTAGTACTAATATAAGTACTTATTTCGTATAATATTTATATTGCACTTATATTGATAAATGTCACATGTGAAAGATATCTCTTTTTTATCTATTACCAGGTACGTAAACAAGAGAGGGGGGTTCAGGGGACCAGGATCCCCCTTCGAAACCAGAAATGGGAAAAAAATTAAGAGAGAATGAAACAAAAAGAAACGAGAAAAAGAAAAATTACGGTTAAAAACAAAAAAACTACAGCAAGCGTTTGGTTACTCTTTCTTGAGAGGAGCTTTGTGTGGAGGAAACGAGGGGGGAGGTCAAGTTTAAAATTTATATTATTGTAACGGAGCATTTCGAATTCCATCCAGGTCATCATGAAAGGAAAATTGCTTTATTTGAATGATCAAAAGAAGGAACGTAGATATTGTAAAATCTTTTTCAATACTTTTTTTTATATTCTTTTACTCGCGACTTCTTCATAGTTTGTTATTAAAATACTTATTAACATATCCTCATTTTATTGTCCTAACAAACCAATATATGTTCTCAGTAAAATAGTTTAGATTGATTGAGCCTCTGGTGTGTAACCACAGCATTTCATATGACGCCTCCCCTCCTATGTTGTCAGTAAAACAATTTAGAATGTTCGAGCCCCTGGTGTGATAACCACAGTATTTCATGTCACGGACTGCTAACTTGCTGTCTATTACTATACAGTGATTTACACGCTCAAAAATTAAATGTGTAAGCATAGATACAAATATCACGGACTAGCCAAACATGGAAAGAAATATTGCATAATAATTCTTGCATTGATACAATATGTGAATTTACTGTTAAATTTGGAATATCTATTACACTCTCCCACTTGGGTTTATAAATATTTCAGGAGAAAAATTACAGTACACAAATTGAAAACAAATTTTGTATAAATAAATCTATAGTACACACATTTTAGATTATACAGAGTGGCCCGCATAAAATTGATTCACATTCTGAGTGGCATGCCCAAAGTGGGAGGTTCTCAAGTTTTAACTCTTTTCCCTTAAACAATCTATTCTCCAAAAATTACTTACTAATTTAAGATACGTATACAATAATTGTGAAGAGGTATGGCACTTCGGAGCTTGAGCTCTCCATGATGAAATTCTTTTTACATCATTGCAAATTTTGGAAACGAAACTCATTCGTTTGTTTTTATTTAATATTATCAGTGTGGGCTGTTAAGGAGTAAAATTAAAAAAAAAAGGCAAAGAACAGGATATAATGTAACGTTATTCCAGCCCGTATCTTACTTTTGTGTTTGAGGTACCCTTAAAGTAGGATAGAAAACAGATCAGAATGTTTATTTGTCATTAAACAGTGTCATTAGATTGCAGTAGATAGCGTCAACATTAAACAGTCATCAATAAAAATAATAAGATTTTCCAATACGGTTAACATCTTTCTTTAAATTCATTCTACTATGTATTCACCATGCAAGACAGAATTGTAAGGTAAAAAATGTTGGGAGATCGTTTACATAAATAAGAAAGAATAAAGATTCGAACACACTTCATTGAGGCATACCTGTTGTTACACATACAAAAAAAAATAAAATAAAATAAAAAAATAAATAATAATAATAATAATAATAATAATAATAATAATAATAATAATAATAATAATAATAATAATAAATAAAATAAATAAAATAAAATAAAACACTTTTATTTGCAATATGGATAGCCTTTCGCGTCTACTAGTACGAAACAACTTATTTAATAACAAACAACTCTATACCCCAAATTCCATAATTAATATAACTTCCAATCAATATATTGTGTTACAGCGTATCGAAAGGTTTACTCAAAATTAACGTTCATTATGCTCCACCTTTCTTGCATTACCTTGGGTTTTGATGATAATTTTAACAACAAATCGAAATGCTAAAGTAAATAATCTATAGCGCAATGTCACTAAAAGTGTCGGTTATCAACATTGCAACCTTCAATCTCTGTAATATCTTCAGTATTTTTATATGTTTTCATATCGATAGTAAAAAGAAAAAAAAGAGCAAATTATGTTACGTAAATGTACACTAGTGATTGATATATTGAAGTTTCTTCAACCAATGAGTTAAATTAGCATGACCTAGTCAAAGTACCAACATAGATGTAGATTATTATAAGGTTATAATTATCTTAACTATTTTTCGGGGTATGAGTTTCGCATATCTCAAGATTATTTCTTTCTATTTATCATCCGTGGCACATTAACACTAGCCTATTTTTCATACTTTAAAAAAAAAAAAAAAAAAAAAAAAAAAAAACACCATCATCACTACAACTACCATCATTACCTCAGAATCAGCATCTTGAGAGAGGGGAGAACTGACATAGACCAGCTGTGTGCATTATTTTCAGTATTGCCAGCTAACTCTCTTTATTTGTTGTCTCCAAACTGAACTCTACGTTTGTAACTAACACAAGTTAACATTTTCATTTTCTTCTTCGGGATTATTTTCTGATTGTATTCCTTAGATTCAATGAGCTGATCTTTGTTAGTGAGTGCATAAAATGAGCTTATATACGGTGTCCCTTATTTTGGGTAATTTCGTGTTGCGATACGCACACCCCTCAAATGTATTCTATGTGACCATAAACATTCATTAGTGAAATAGCAGCTCTCTACGAGAACGTTAACCCGTGCCGACTTGACGACAAAGTCATGAAATGGCGTTTCCACATTTTAATATAATTTAGAATTTCCAACCGTGATAACGGAGAAAATAAAGGAGACAGAGAAACGAAACTTTGCACGAAGCAACTAGAGAAAGGGCGACATTTACTCGTTTATTGACAAATAGCACCGGATGAACAGTGTTGCCAACCCAAGACAAAGTTGTATTTTTGTAAATGGAATGACCTAAATTGAATATCGTCATTGGAAGCAGCAATAAAAATAAAGACAAAAGAGATTGTGAAGGCAGATCAGTGTTGCAAACTTTTCGAGAAATAACGTGTAATATGTGTTGGCGCACACAGGGAGTGAGATACTAACATTTTGTACACCTTAAATCAGATATTGATAAGAATTGTTTGCGTTCACTCTAAGTCTAGAAGCATCCGCTGAACAATGTTGCTATCAACAGAAGGGAGAAATTGAGTTTGGAAGAGATACAATAACTCGGAAAAGGTCACTAGTGTTGTATGGTTTAGAACCTATAATGCAAGACAGAAAAGCATGAGGAGTAGCCGTGGTTATGTGAGATTGATAACTCACGTACTGACAGATATAATTGGTATCTTCTTAAAGTAGAGAACTAAGTTTGTAAAAGATGGCAACGCTGCACAGCAGGAGCATTTTTACTCTGGATTTCATCAAGGTTATTAGCGTCCTCAAAAGCCCACGAGTACATAAACCCATGCAAATTGAACGCTGTTTTCATATTTTAACCAGGTTGTTGGGATTCTAACCCGCTTTTACAAGATATCGTATATCTCGGTCAGTTGTCGATCTCACATAACCATGGTTCTACTCCTCATGCTCTACCGCCTTGCATTATAGGTTTTAAAGCATACAGAACTAGTGACCTTTTCCGAGTTGTTGTATCTCTTCCAAACTCAATTTCTCCCTTCTGTTGATGGCAACACTGTTCAACGGATGCTTCTAGACTTAGAGTCAACGCAAACAATTCTTGTCAATATCTGATTTAAATTGTACAAAACGTTAGTACCTTTCTCCCTGTGTGCGGCAACACATATTACACGTTATTTCTCAAAAAGTTTGCAACACTGATCTGCCTTCACAATCTCTTTTGTCTTTATTTTTATTGCTGCTTCCAATGACGATATTCAATTTAGGTCATTCCATTTACAAAACACAACTTTGTCTCGGGTTGGCAACACTATTCATCCGGTGCTGTTTGTCCCTAAACGGACAGATGTCGCCCTTTCTCTAGTTGCTTCGTGCAAAATTTCGTTTCTTTGTCCCTTTTAGTTTCTCCGTTATCACGGTTGGGAATTCTAAATTATATTAAAATGTGGAAACGGCATTTCATGACTGTCAAGTCGGCACGGGTTAACGTTCCCGAGGGGGGCTGCTATTTCACTAATGCGTGTTTATGGTCACATAGAATACATTTGAATGGTGTGTGTATCGCAACGCGAAATTACCCAAAATAAGGAACACCCTAATATATACAGGAGAAAGACAAAAAAATCTAAAATACACTTCATACTGGATACGTAAGTCTGGCCCTCCACTGTACAACGCGTGTTGAGGTTGCCGATTGTTTTTTTGTTTTCAATGTGTCATGTGGACCTTCCTCTTCCGTCAGCAGTAACCCGTTCACCTGTGAGTGTCGTGGTGTGAAAGTGGTGCGGTAAAATGGGCGACCTGACAGACTTCCAAAGAGACATGATCGTTTGGTGCCCGTCTGGTTGGAGCTTCAGTGGCAACAGTGGCGAACATTGTGGGGGTATCGAAAGGCACTGTGTTCAATGTCACGACGTATGCAAAGCGCAACAGTGGTCGAAAGACAATCCTGTCAGATAGGGACCGGAGGGCATTAAAACGGATTGTAGCAGCTAAAAAGAAGACCAATGCAATGAAAATTACGTCTGAACTCAATTTTGGCCTACAGAACCCGATTTCATCGAAAACAGTGCGACGGGAACTTCATAAAATGAAAATTCATGGCAGAGCCGCTATCGCCAAACCCCTGGTCACAGCAGTAAATGCGAAGAGGCGTATCCAGTGGTGCAAGGACCACAAGGCGTGGACTCATGAGCAGTGGAAACACGTAATGTGGTCCGATGAATCGACCTTCACCTTGTTTCCAACAACCGTATGGAGAACACCGTCGCAGGCCTATGATACAGACTGTCTGCTCCCCACTGTAAAGCATGGGGGGGTGTTAGGTTAAATTACTTAATCGGAAATCTTTATATCTTATCTAGATCACTTGTTTGTATCTATTTTACTACAACAGTAATCTACACAAAATCAATGCTTAGTAAATCTTCTTGAATCTTGTTTATTCTTTATCTGTACCTTTATCCTAGTTTCATTTATATTCCAACAGGGTGGTTCTGTTACAGTATGGGTAGTGATATCGTGGTTTTCCGCAAGTTACATCATAGCCCTGCATGGAATGAAGAATGCTAAGGCGTATGAGGCCATTTTGGGGGACCAGGTTCTACCCATGGCCCAAATATTGTTCCCTGATGGTGATGGCACCTACCAAGATGATTTGGCACCATGTCACGCTGCAAAAACGGTGAAATCATGGTTTGAGGAGCATGAGCAGGAGCTATCACACCTCCCCTGGGTCCCACAATCACCAGATCTAAACATCATTGAGCCATTGTGGTCTGAGTTAGAAAGGCATGTTCGGTCTTATTACCCTCCATCAGCATCTCTTAAGGAGCTGGAGCATGTTTTGGAGGAACAATGGTACGTATAAAATTCCACACACCACGATTCAGGAGCTGTATACCTCCATTTCACGTCGGATCCAAGCTGTTTTGGGCGCTAAAGGAGGCTCCACACCATACTACGTATGATTTTCACACTTTTGCAAACGTTTTAGAGTTTTGTCCCCGCTATATATATATGCTTTTGGCGTAAGAGACCTGGGTTCGATTCCCGGCGGCTGCTGAAAGGAACGCGTTAAACTCAAAATCAACTCTCTCTCTCTCTCTCTCTCTATATATATATATATATATATATATATATATATATATATATATATATATATATATACATATATATATATATATATACATTAAATAAAATCTTTGAGTTTTACGTCCCACTGTTATACGGGTTAGGCTAAAGGAGGTGATGATGAGTAATGAATGAAGAAAGTGGGAGGAAACGGGAGAACCCCGAGAAAACCCACGCACACGGTGTTTGTCCACCACAAAGTTCACTTGGCGGGGGCTGGTATCGAACCCGGGACCCCAAGCACCAGAGGTGAACGCTCTACCACTGAGCCACCGCTGCCCCCTATATATTTATATACAGTGGCGTATTTATGATTTTGTTTCGGGGGGCTTTGCTAACTTTCGGGGCTTTGCCTGAAAATGTGAAAATTCTGCAAGATATTTCATATACTTTACTATAGTAAGATTTTGGGGGGGGCTTAAGCCCGGAAGCCCCCCCCCTAAATACGCCACTGTATATATATTGGTTTAGATGTATTTAGCGGCAAATATCGTTGTAGTGTCGTTATAGATAAGCCATGCTCGGTTCAATTGCACGAGAAACACCCACCAACTTTAGCTAGATTTCCATTATTAGTTAGCATTGTTTATGAACCACATGATGATACCAACTGAAGTATGCAATGTAAATTGCATTACATTTCATTGGGAGCTCCTTCGTGGCTAAGCGGTTAGCGTATGCGCCTTTGGCGTGGGAGACCCGGGTTCGATTCCCGGCGGGAGCTCATGTGGTTCGGATTCCACGTTAATCAGTAGGTCCACGTCTCATATAGCCTCGCTGCTGAACGGGACGCTAAACTAAAATCAACTCAACTCAACTCAACATTTCATTGGAGTTTAGCGTCCCTTTCACCACTTATGTTATAATAAAACATGGACCTACTGTTTCACGTGGAATTCGAACCACATGAGATTACGCCGGGAATCGAATTCGGATCTCTTGTGCCGAAGACGCGTACGTTAACGATATACCCACAATATAGTGCCAGGCAATGTAAAGTTAACCCTGTTTTTCTTTAGAATGAATATATTAGTGTCAATTTTACATCCCCTTAAACTTTAAACCAGTGATCCCAGCTTCTTGGATGGGACTTGAAGAACAAGCGAGGGATCACAAGCTAACGACAGAAATAAACTATAAAATTATCAATACATTTAACAAATGTTATATGTTTGATATTTTGTCTTTCTTAGATTCCCATTCGAGATTTTTAAGTAATTAAACACTTAATAAATATAAACAGATGAAAGCGGTTTGTACAGTCCGCAGCAAAAAACCTGCAACATGAGCACGTAAGTTTATTGTGAAACTACGCTCAACAGCCCAGGGAATCAACATAACTTCTAAGTGGCACGAATCACACCAGCAGAAACCTCGGCGTCCTCCCGTGCACACTTATTTTGGAGCAAAAGACTTCGTCGTTTCACACGTATTCTGTATATAGCTAGATCCTTAAAGATCCTCTTCGTTTCTAAATGGGTATGTGGATAGCACCTTTGGCACAGGAGGGCCGGGTTCGATTCCCGGTAGAAGCTCATGCAGTTTGAGTCTTATGTTAAGCTGTAGCTTCACGTCTCATATAGGCTCCTGCTGAAAGGGACGCTAAATTCAAATCGAAAAAATCACATCTAAATTACTACATCTTTCCCGTAAATTTCCAGCTTTTGGCACCCGATTTCAAAACCTGTAGCAAATGCAACATATAATTGTTTGCGGCGTATTAAGACCTGTGATTTCAGATCTATTATACTTGCTCTTAATCTAACTCCCTATGCTATTCAGGTGTTTAATCTTTCCAGTGAATTATGAAACAAATCCTCCCTTGAAAGTATTCGAAGCAGAATGGAAATCCGCTGATGGAATAGGCCTATTTAAACATTACGGGCCTTATGCAGAGTTCTTCTGACGCGTGATTAGTGTCATACTAAAGAGTTCGACTAACATATGTTTCCTGCAGTAGTCAGACCTTTAGTACGATGCTAACCATACGTCAGAACGACTCTGCATAAGACCTTACGAGTTTCGTATAAAGATAATTAAGATATAAATTCCTGCAGTTCGTACGTGCATTCGACGTGTAGAAGTATTTTGTAACTGATGTTATGGTTGTGTTTTTATTGATAAGGGTTTCTCGATGCAATTATGTCATCATATGCGTAAAATACACGCCAATCTGTGCTGGGTAGTCTGTACAAGTCAGTTTTGCATCAAATCCGCACCAAGGCAGGGAGAAACAGGAAACACAAGCGAGAGTTTATAAAATTTAAGTGATAATGTTTAAAGCAGTGGTTCCCAACCGTGTTTACCTGGCGCTTCCTTCTTAAACCCTGTATACTTCTCGCTAACTCTCCTCCCGCTAATTGGCCATATATGTTTTTGTCTGATCCATTTATGATTTAGCTTCAGCATTGAAATCTCAAATCCTCAATAATAATAATAATAATAATAATAATAATAATAATAATAATAATAATAATAATAATAATAATAATAATAATAATAATATACAATAGTAACCATATTTTCATCTTTAGTCCCTCGTGTCTATATGATTAGCATAGACGTCTTCGGCATTAGAAATCTGAATTTGATTCCCAGTGAGAACTTATGCAGTTAGGATTTTACGTTAAGCTGTAGCTTCACGTATGTATCACATAGCTTTCCTGCTGAATAGGACTCCAAATCTCAAATCACTCAAATTGTTTTCATCTGTTTATGTTTATTAAGTGTTTAATTACTTAAAAATCTCGAAAGACAAAATATCAAACACCATCTGTTAAGTGTACTGATAATTTTATAGTTTATTTCTGTCATTAGCTTGTGATCCCTCGCTTGTTTTTCAAGTCTCCTCCAGGAACTTGACAGGGACTTTATGGCAAGTGACCTGTAGATGATGGCAGAATGAAGCATATGAACATTAGATCTGTTAAACAAAGTAAAATAACAATAAAAAAGTAGCTTTTTTCATCAACACCGAGTTTTACACCAACTAACACAGCCAAAAGCGAGTTGTTACCAGCTCCATATCTATTCCTGTATTTTATTATCCTCAAATATTATTTGCTGCTCTGTGAACTAAATATTGTTCTCTGTTTGTTAAAGGTGCTTTAACTTATCTAGTGTGTACATCAACCAAACAATTCAAAATGTTACAATGGGATTTAATTTGCTCGGAAAACAATTGATAAGATTTCATGGATACATCTCTTAATCTTGTTATCACTGCTGTTTGTTATTTCATTCTGTTATCAGTGAACACAGACACACATACATGCACATGGGTGCAAATAAGATAAATAACAAACTTGTTAAACTTTCAAATAAAAACAAAACGCATTTTTAAAAAATCGTTCTGGAAGGAATTCCAGTAATTTGAAATTGACTATTAAAATATTTACATACATTATGTCGTGGAATTCGGGTTAAAATATGTCAGCATATATGCGGACGTGTCTACGTTTTAAGAGTAAAATTTCCGTCCGCATACATTTTATGAAATTTCTTGATTTGACCGCGTTTTGTAGGTTTAAATGTACCTAATGTGTCACCTCAGAAGTCTAAATAATGTAGTCTAATGTATTCCTTTAGCGGAATTCAATTTCAGGCACTTCATACGTTGAGATGTGTTTGGCCATTTGTATTCAAAGGAGGAGTGAATTAGGATTAGGCTAAGGGCTAAGGGATGAGGACCCCGACAGAAAACTCCTGGTCCTCCTGGTTGGGGGTTAAGCGTTGGGCTAGCAACCCAACCTTGTAAAACACAAGTTCAGAAACCTCAACTTAAGCCTCGGATAGATAGGATGACGAGAACTAAGACGATGGCAGAGCGGGATCTGGCTATTGCGACATGGAATATACGAACAATGATGCAACCGGGTAAAATGCAAGAGATTGCTGGAAACTGAGAAATAATCGAGCACCCGGCGAAGACGATATCATCGCAGAAATGGTTAAATACTCCGCACCTGAAGTTAAACAAGAAATTCACAAGCTTATAAAAGTGATATGGGAGGAAGAAAGAATGCCCAGCGGCTGGAAAGTGGGAATAATATGTCCAATTCACAAGAAAGGTGACAGGTTGGATTGTGCAAACTATAGAGGAGTCACATTACTTAACATAGCATACAAAGTAATGTCCACTGTAATAAACGAAAGACTGTGGAAATACTCTGAGAATATAATTGGGGAATATTAAGTAGGATTTAGGCCCAACAGAAGCACAACGGATCAGTTATTTACATTATAACAAATAGTAGAGAACCATCAGGAACATAATGTTACTTTGCACATGTTATTTATAGATTTTAAGAGTGCTTTCGACAGCATTAATATAACGACCTTGATTAACACATTGAAGGAATTTGGCATACCTAGGAAATTGGTGCGATTAATAGAAATGACAATAGAACAAACAAAAGCCAAGGTGAAAATAGGAGACAATATAACAGACTCATTTGAATATAATGGTGGAGTCAAACAGGGAGATGGTCTCTCGACGACACTATTCGATACAGCATTACATAGAGCAATAAATAAAATAGACAAACGAGGAACCATATTCACCAAACTGAGCGAGATATTAGCCTACGCAGATGATGTTACAATCATAGCGAGAACTGAAAGAGAACTGAAACAAATATACATCAAATTGGAAAAAGAGGCTGGAAAAATGGGATTAAGAGTCAACGTAGGAAAAACTAAGTACATGATAATATCTCAAAAATGAAAGAAAGGAACATAACGGAATTGAAGATAGAAAACAAGACCTTCGAGGCTGTAAGAAGCTTTAAATATCTAGGTATGACACTGAACAACGGAATGAGTGATACAATACAGGAAAGAATACAAGCAGGGAACAAAGCATTCTATTTTAACATGCGGCTGCTGAAGAGTAAATTAATTAGTAAGGCCACAAAAATGAAGATTTATAAAACAATGATTCGGCCGGTAATAACCTACGGGACGGAAGTTATGAGATATGCTCAGGAAGCGGAATGAAAACATGTCCAGGATATTTGAAAGAAGAATTATAAGAAAGATTTACGGACCCGTGAAAGAGGGCGACGAATGGAGAAGAAGTAATGAGGAAATAGCTAATATATTGGAGAATCAGGATATAGTTAGATTCATTAAGGCTCAGCGGTTAAGATGGTTTGGACATGTGGAAAGAATGACGGCTGACAGACTGCCGAAGAAAGTCCTGCACGAAAGAATGTATACGTAACTGTTTTCATAAGGAGTTAGCCAGGTGGAAATGTGTCAGAATTTTGGCATTTCAAAGGATGGTAACACTACATATAATGGATGATAAATTTTAAATAATAAAAGAATGTATATGTCTGTGTCAGTCATCAGCTTTTTGCATAGAAAGAAGCACCTACAACCACCATATTTTGCACATAGATAGATTTTTACATCATAGTTTCTAGTTACCAGTTTCAACGTTCCTCACCATATTTCGCACATAGATAATGTGTAAGATTTTTTTTTTCTATTTTCAGCTTGAGGGGCGGTGGTCAAAATGTATGCATAAAAGGAGAGGACAAATATCCAGGATGTCGAGTATTAATGTCAAATCCATAGTTTTTAGGGTTGCTCAGATTAATACTGATACTCCTTACGCCGTTCAAGTTCAAGTTTAGCTCCCATCATCATGGGGGTAAGGGTGAATAATAACATGTTCAAAATGATCAGTATTAGTGTCGAATCCATAGTTTTTAGTATTGCTGTGCTGATTAGTTACAGTGCCGATGACATTTTAGCCCAAGTGTAGGCAAGAAGGGGCGCGTCAACTGGCTCGAAAATAGACATAGGCTACTCCATAGGCGCTACTTTTCGTTTTTTATTTTACTCATATTGATAGGGTTAACGTCGAAGGCGTTGCTGTTCATTATTTATTTATTTATTTATCTCAGATTGACAGGGCAAAGCTGAAGGCGTTGCTGTTCATTATTTATTTATTTATCTCAGGTTGATAGAGGCAAAGCTGAAGGCGTTGCTATTCATTATTTATTTGTTTATCTCAGATTGACAGGACAAAGCTGAAGGCGATGGTGTTCATTATTTATTTAATTATTTATTTATTTATCTCAGGTTGATAGAGGCAAAGCTGAAGACGTTGCTATTCATTATTTATTTATTTATCTCAGATTGACAGGACAAAGCTGAAGGCGATGGTGTTCATTATTTATTTATTTATCTCAGTTTGATAGAGGCAAAGCTGAAGGCGTTGCTATTCATTATTTTTTTTATTTATCTCAGATTGACAGGACAAAGCTGAAGACGTTGGTGTTCATTATTTATTTAATTATTTATTTATTTATCTCAGGTTGATAGAGGCAAAGCTGAAGGCGTTGCTATTCATTATTTATTTATTTATCTCAGATTGACAGGGGCAAAGCTGAAGGAGTTGCTGTTCGTTGTTTATTGATTCTTTTACTTCACTCATATTGACAAGAGGGAACGCCATAAGCGTTGCTTTTTGTTACTTAAATATTTCACTCACATAGATAGAGGCAACGCCTAAGGCATTCTATTCCTTATTTATTTATTTATCTCATATTACTTAAACTATGATATACCGTATTGCATAAATTTTATCCTCCCCGTCCGAAGAACGGATAGTTCAGCTAGTTACAATAATAACAGACAGACTTCATCACCCATCTTCTACGAATGTTGTATAAATGATAATGTGCAGAAGAAATGATTGTATAGTTTGCAGTGTTCGTAGATTGAGAGAAATTCTTCTAATCTAAGATTTGGTGGCACATTTTAGAAAACAAGGTAAATAGAATTTGAAGGCAAAACGATAAAACCGAGTAAAATAGTTGACTTGACTTGCAGACCGAATTGTATGACACTGTTTCCTACATTCTACTGAGAAAAAGAGGTAATCCTGAATTCTTTTCAGTTCCTTTCAAATTTCAAAGCCTTCCATGTTAGACTTTCAAACTATACTAAGCGTAGGTATCTCAAGTCTTATAGATCGGCTTTGTTCGTCCTTCTGTTGTTAGGCATCAGACAAAAACGGTAAAAGATATCGAGAAGCGTTTTATTGGAATCAATTCAGTGTCCAAAGATAGAACCCTTCAACTCTGTTAAACTTCTGTTCAAATCGAAAATGGTACAAATCAATCGTTTCCGGTTTCAACTTTGATCACCATAACACTAATGGTAATACATAGCCACAAGCGTTTTCTTGTCTTTCTTTTTTTCCTTCCTATTTTGATTTTAATGGGGCGGGAGATCGATTCTAATTCTGAAGAAAAAAATGTAATTTCCACCCGTAACACTCTGCTAAAACTGGAAATTTACGAGTGGATCCAGTTTCAATGTTGCTCACCATACAGCAAAAACAGTGAATATAATACGAAGTGATATTATGTACTGCACCCAAGAATAAGTTTTATCTCTTCCTTTATCCCTCTATTGAAACCATAAATGGTGAAAGCACATGATTTCCCATTTCAAAGCTAAATACAGTAGTGAAAACGGTAATAGATAGCGAGTAATTTAGCTTTTATACCTTTAAGTACAAAATTGGCTTCATAGTCATTTTCATAGAAGACATGATTCTTGTACGATCGTCAATTTTTAAGTTTACAAAAAAAAAGTGCTTTTCTCGAAAACTACGTATGAGGTTTCATACTGACATACGTATATCGTTTTGTTCAGCTGAATGATATCTATTGATTGGATATATCACATCTTCGAACATTTTTTCCCGTTAAACACATAACTCAAGAAGCTGAGTGTTTATTTAAATAATATGAGATAATATGAGTAACAAATATTAGAAATACTTAACAACAGAGAGCAGAGCATTCGTTTTCTCTAATGGGGTTGACATTCATGTCTGCTTCCCCTCTTGCAACTAATAAAATAATATAATGTGGTTTGTTTTATCAGGTTATCTATCATATTTTAAGTTCAATAACTTGCGTTGTCCTTGGTTTAAAGTGTCTCTGAAGATAATGATGATGAAAAGAATTGGGCCACCGTCTTGAAAACACTTTTTAGTTCTGAAAGATTATTATTAATCAGTTCTTGTTGTAAAAATATCTGTACCCGTTTGGGATATATTTCACAATTGTGACAACTCCTTCAATTTTCTATAAGGTTGACTGCCATGAGCATCATATGTGGTGCTCGCCTTTTTTTCTCTGTAAGGCCATGAGCATCACATATGGTGCTCGGCTTCTATTGGTACATTTTCGGGAAAAACAAAATATTACGACAACAATGTGATATAACTATCCATAACGACCTAAAGGTAAGCAGGAATTGTACTGGCCTCGTGGGACCAGTACCCTCAAATCACCTTGGCAGTCAACCTGTTAACGATAGATCCGTGATTAGTTGAAAACAATATAAATTATAAGTATTGTTTTCTTTCTTTCCTCTTTTTAGTACAATTTTGAGTTCCTTTTTTCTAGTGTATTATATATATTGTACTTTCGACCAAAGAACCAACGAAGAAAATTTTGGACGAGTACCCTAGGAAAGAATATAACTGATTTTTCAACATTTCACCCCACTATTTACACAAAAGTTCATTTATGGATATTTGTTAGGATGTTTGTCAGCATATGCAAAGATCTACTATCCATTTCATAAAGATAGGCCCCTGACTTCGCGATGCTGCCGTGACGTCCAGTCAAAACTTATATTTCATTGTCATACCTCGTTGGAATTGTTGGAATGTTGTCTTTTCAGTACTTAAGATATAAAAATTTTCTTTGTACTATGTAGTGAGAAAAAAATAAAAATTAATGAAAAAGTGCGTATTTTTTCGTACTTTTTTGGTAGATCAATGTTTATAGAGCTATATCTCAGAAAAGAGATCACGTGAAATAATTTCCTGTGTACAGTATGTAGATGCATCCATTAACTGTAAGATGTGAAAAGTTCAGTTTTCATCACTTGATATTTTTTGTGTAATTAAAACAAATGTACGACGCTCTGATCTCCTTTACCATGGTAGGTAGAGAAACGTACAAAACACTGTTCGAAAATTTGGAAGTCTAGTGTTCCAAATATTTGGAACTATAAACAAAAAAGGGTTTAGTTGGTAGAGTATTTATTTTTTTAAAAAAAATGTTTAC
Organism: Thermobia domestica; assembly: GCF_964235325.1. Classification (NCBI taxonomy): domain Eukaryota; kingdom Metazoa; phylum Arthropoda; class Insecta; order Zygentoma; family Lepismatidae; genus Thermobia; species Thermobia domestica. Next base: position 205,795,103 of record NC_137462.1, on the reverse strand, counting down.
TTCAACATATTCTCTGCGTTAAGCGGTGAGCCATGTTGCAACCCAATCTTTAAATTCCCCGCGCTTATATGAAGAAACAGCATACAGTAAATGGAAGTGTGGCAACGCTGTCGTGCACTGTTGTCGCGTTCAGGAAGCTTGTAGCGTGAAGCCTACTTCATACGAATGTAATAGGAAAAGTATTTATTATAACCTTTCACAACATCATAAAAATATTAATGCATGCACACTTATGTCCAAAATTATTGTCGCATGTCTATAAATATGTTATTGTAGGAATATAATTTGATAACGAATTCGCCTGGTATTTCTTATAATGTTAGTATGTGTATAATCGGCAAAGACATGTATGTGGCAAATTTCATGTCAAAAGAGCAGTAAATAAGAACAATAAAACGAAACTAAAATTTTCTTATCCATTTAGGAACATTTTGTTTTACTCATGCTAATTTTCGTATTCTTTTCCTATGAAATTTATTACAAATATACATTTCCCGACTCTACATATAGTATCAGTATTAAAAGTACCCTGCAAAATCATTATCAAATTATATTCTTACAAGAAGACAGTTATAGATATGCGACAATAATTTTGGACATGAGTGTACACATCTCAATGTAATCGAAATAAAACGTTGAAGAAACACAACCAAAAACTCATCTCTTAATCTACTTACTTCATTCACTTTCGTCATGGCTTTGTTGACTCATCGCTGCTCCTGCTATCTTCCCTAATATTTATAAACAATGGCTCCATTTCTACCTCAAGATTTATCAACATAGGGTCTACACACTCTACAGCTTACGAACATGTTAAAGGTTAAAAAGAAATGTTGGCAATCATGTGTTCACCCAAGTTCTGCGATCAATTCCCCTGCCGAATGTAACATAGAATGAGTCCTTTGTTTTCTTTCAACGAAAGTAAACAATGCAATGAGTAGGTGACGAGGGCTGTATTTGCGTCTAATCACGTCGCACTGATTAAATCTTAAACATTTTCCTTCGGTTCGTAGGCGTCAAAAACTTCCACACACACTCACATCATATGGGTTCATTTCAACGAAACGGACGAATGGGCATTTATATTTTTGTGAGTATATCTTGTGCTTTTTGATTGAAAAAAAATGGATATTCCTTCACGAGCGGCGATGTTACAAAAAGAAGAGGCAAAATGTTTAGCGATAATGAAATTGCAGAACTGATGAATGACTCCGACTCAGACGGTTATGAGTTAGTAATTAATAGTAAGGACATTGATTATTCTGTGCTCAGTGGCGTATCCGGGAGTGAACAAGATAGTAACTCTGTTTCAAGTAAACCTGAAGCTGTGCCGAAAAAAAAAACGCGTCATTTCTATTCAAAGGCAGATTCTAATGTAGCTTGGAGCTCTTAGATCTGAAAACAGATTTTCTGTGAAGTGTAAACTCAATATTACATATCAACTAAGGTTGTATCATATAATAAAGTTTGTGCATGTTCTTGTTTCTGTGCAAGTGTATTTTGTACTGCGTGCAATAAGTGAAAAACTGACAAAAAGCAACAAATTTTCGAGGACCATCACATGCAAATCCAAACAAGGTAAGAGTTTGCTTTTCTAATTTTGAACACTTGGTACATTTACTGTATATCCTGTTAATTTCTAAGAAATTGGTTTAAAATCTGTGGAGACATTACATTTTAAAAATATCTCTAAAAAGTGCCGGACAGTGTGCGTGACAAGTTTAAATACCCGTCCGGCTGAGAGTCTATACGCGCCAGGAAAATGTGGCAACGTAGCACTCCGTATAAACTGCGATAGCGAAGGGCGCAAAGCAGAAATAATCATAATGTCATATTTGTGATTGTTTATCTTTTAAAACAAGTCAAAACAGTTTGGTTGAAAAAGCTATTTTAAGATCTTTCTAAAAGTTTTTTCAGATTGTTAATACACCGCAGCAATTCAGAGATAATGATGTCTCACTTTTTACTGAATAACAAGAAAATTACTACGTGTTGAGTAATGAAATTTTCAGAACTTACAGGTAATAGATGCACCTACATATCGTGCACAGGAAATTATTTCATGTTATCTCATTTCCGAGATATAGTCCTATAAACATTGATTTACCAAAAAAGTACGAAAAAATACGCACTTTTTCATTAATTTCTATTTTTTTCTCACTACACAGAACAAAGAAAACTTGTATGTCTTAAGTATTGAAAAGACAACATTCCAACAATTCCAACGAGGTACGACAATGCAGTATAAGTTTTGACTGGACGTCACGGCAGCACCGCGAAGTCAGGGGCCTATCTTTATGAAATGGATAGTAGTGTCGAAATCTTTTTTTTTTTTTTTTTTAACTTCGGGGTTTACATAGAGTTGTCCAAGGGGAAAAGGGGGCTTCATGTTTTATTCTGTACACTCGAAAGGGAATTTCACCGAAAGATGAAAATCGAAAGCTTCATTTTTTTTAACAACTTTAGCGACTTTATTCTTTACCCTTAGTAACCCTTAGTACCCTTAATGTTGCATTATTCGTATCTCTCGCCAAAATCAGGAACAAAAGGAGAGAATGGTTCGAAGGATTGTTGTTTATTCTTCATAAGTAAATGTGTTATCAGCAACAGTATGAAATGGCATGGCTTACGATGTAATTAATAGAAAATAGAAGGTAGAAAGTAAATAAAGTGGTCTGTATCCATAATCTATTCATTTACTTAGCTGAACACTAAAAAAGGCATAATTAGGTGAAGGTTAAAAGAAAAATTAAAATCAGTGAGAATTTGATAGATTGTTGGTTACTTAGCATCCATGCCCCCATTTTTTAGCACAGAGACTACAGAAAACATAGACCTATACTGTAAGATGGAATTCAATCCGAAACACCGCAATACGTTCTAATTTCAAGGTTCTTACATAGGGAATCGGACTTGGGACCAGGTGAGAATTCGAGTGCATGTTCTTATAATAAAGTATGTTCTCTTGTTCCTCAACTAGTATCTTCCTCTTTGTAAGAAGGAGCATCTTCAAAGAAAAGTAGTTATGATCAAAAGAAACAAGAGCCACAAAGAATTATTTTCCTCTGGCATCCTATTCCAATTATCACTATTTGAAAAGAGGTTAGTACCCAAAGGTGTCTTCCCACTTGCGACAGTCCTATTAGCGACAGGAACTGTTTACTGTCCTATGAGCGACCGATTCGACCTGTTAACTGCCCTATGAGTCACCGGTTAGTTCATACTAAGATAATGGAAGAAGATAAGGTTCTCTCTTCTTTAACTTGTTTCATACTAATGTGATTTAGAACCTAACAAAATGTACTATGAAAAATTTCGCTCTACCTGAATTTAATACGTGAGACTGCTCTCATTACATTAACAATCTTTTATACGTTTTTCCTAATATTATATTTTTGAATTAATTTCTATAAATACACTGACTATATCAAGGGGAAAACTAACTAAATACTTAGAGTAGCTCCGTCTTTGTCAATAATTCTAATATAATTAAAAATTTCATGTTAAAATTATACGAAACATAAGTTTAGATTGAATATGTTTATGACATAAGAAAGAAATCAGAAAGAGGTAGGGGCGCCCGAAAAAAATTTCTAGGGAAGGGCATCTCCATGGTTGCTGTATCGCTTCTGGTATATCTGATATTTAATATATGTGGTTTGCTATATTACGTATACATTTTTGTGAGTCAGGGGGGCAACCCCTGCCTTCCAATCGGGCGCCCATGGAAAGAGGGTGTTCACCACTTGAGGATATCAAAGAAATCTAAAAACACGGTGTATTCGAAGAAATTATTACACAAGTTACAAATCTCTCGCAGGACTTAACAGTTCGTCTAGTTATAGGGTACTATTTCAGATTGCTACACGACAAGCTTTTATGTAGGCAAATTAAGCAATTAGTTTATGTTTTAGTAGCTTACAATAGGGAAGAAGGTAGTTTAAAGACTGTTTGCCTTTTGGATTGTTTAGAGTGAACTGCATTGTAATTAGTGGGATTGGTTGAAAATAGCCAATCAGATGTAAGGGATATCAAAAGCTGTCTTTTGTCATTGACTTTTTTTTTTATTTTATTCACGGCGAAACTGTTACACGTTTAAGTTTTTCAAAATAAAATATATTACTGGGCTTAGTGAGTAATTAGATTTGAACCAAATTAAGTACAGAAAACAGAGCTTTTGAAAAAGGGGGTATCACAACTGGATTTTCAATAATTACATAGGAATATACTTTTTATAGAAATATCCCTGTTGTCTCGTTAAATTATTTGATGTTTTATGTCAAATATAACTCAAAATTAAAATAAGTTTTATTTGCACTCACAGCAGAGGAAAAATATATTTGACGAACAGTATCACTGGCACGTACATATTTCATACCAAGGTTGTTCGGGCGCTAATAACGCCAGAGGCAAACATACTTTAGGAGATGGAATCATATCATCTTCCATCATCTCAATGTAAATGAATCGGTCGCTCATAGGACAGATAACAGTTCCTGTCGCTAATAGGAGTGTCGCTTCTGGGACTAATTCGTACCAAAGACCACCATAAAGAAATCACTCTTAGATCTTATGACATTGACTTTATGAAAATCACAGCAGTCCATGTGGGTAAACATATCTGTTTACATGTGAAGTGTAGGCACAATTGAAAGAACGTTACATATTACCACAGAGAAATAACAAGAATAGAAATCTTGTTATTTTCTCTGTGATATTACCAACGCAGCATGAATGTTTCACTGAACACATTTCTATTTAAAAAGAGCCAACTACATCGCGTTTAGAAAAATTAAATTCCTTCACTAGAAGACAAAATTAGTGAAACAATCAGAATTATTGGTGAGAACATGCTTTCAAGGGAGCCAACTAAAACATTTTGTAGAGCAATAAACTAGTTGTCTTTTACCTAAAATGGTTGTTCCGCCCGAGACTTTGGCCCCCTATACATTCTTAATTAAATTAGGTCGTACTTAAATATTATTTTATTCATTCACCAACCACTCCAAACTCCATACCATATTTATGGAATTATTCATAACTCAAAATTTGCGTAAGGGGGCGCGGTGGCTCAGTTGTGGAGTGTTCACCTTCGGTGCTTGGTGTCCCTGGTTCGATCCCAGCTCGCGCCGTGTGGGCTTTGTGGTGGACAAACTTCGTGCTCGTGGGTTTTATCTGGGTTCTCTCGTTTCCTGCCACTTTCTTCATTCCGCCATTTCACTCATCTCTCATCATCACCGTCTCCTTTAGCCTACCCGGCATAACCGTGGGGATGGGATGTAAAACTTAAAGATTTCATTTCATTTCATTTTCAAAATCTGCGTTTTAGTTTACGATATTCAATGTCATATAGAACTGATTTTGCGATGTTATGTCAATGACGCAAATTAAACATTTATACTCCTTGTTATTTTCTTCCACAAACCTACCACCAAATCTTAAATCGTTTTTCTGCGTTGCGTTGCGGTTCGTAAAATCTTGCAAAGATGGATACGCAATAAGGCTTCTGTACCAGGGGTGTACACAGGGAGTGGGTCCTGGGGGTCCGGACCCCGCCGAAATCCCGAATTTTTTGAAAATGTAGTCTACTTTTAGGGACAATTTTAGAAATTTTCATATAATTTAGCCTCAAATTGTATTTGGACCCCCGAAACGCTTTAGACCCCTCCTGAAATAAATTCCTGCGTACGTCCCTGCTCTGTACAGTCATCATAAAACCAGTATTTTTAGACTACACCATGGTTCTGTGCCCACTAGAAGTCTTTTGCTACGGTGTTATGTAACAACTCCTATTGCTTCTATTTCTGCTTTCTACTTCATATCATCCTAGATCAGTCATTTCCAAGTGGCTTGTGTAGGAGCAAACTCTTAGGATCGGAGGAAATCAGAGGATGATAGAGCAAAAGAGGGAAAGGGACGAGGTAGAGGAAAAGAATAAAATAAGTGTTGAAAATATACTACTAGTCATAAATACACAATTGCGTATCTGCAGAACCATCGACGTTTTGCTTTACTTGTCATCACTATTTATTACCGACTCCAGTTTACTGTGTGTTCCTTGTTCTGTCTCTGTGGTTTACTAAGAATGAAAGCAATAAATTCTAAAGTCCTAAACATTACTGTATTCAATGAATGTGTTCAACATATTCATATCATGACTAGATGACGTTATTCATCATTGGACATGGCAATGTCGAAAGATAGATGATTTATGAATGATCGTTGAATATTCTTGCATGTAACTGAAACCCACTGGAAGTATTTGTTTGCATTTCCGTGAAATGGTGACATTCGGTGGGCATTCCATGAGTCACATCCGTGTTCATATAATACAGAACATTTTCCTAATTTTTATTCACGTACATGTAATCAGAAGATTGTTATCGTGTGTATTTTCAGAATACTTTATAAAAATGAACACAAAATAGATGACAATTCACAATCTATGAATGGCTTTGTTTCTCTCTCTCTCTCTCTCTCTATATATATATATATATATATATATATATATATATATATATATATATATATATATATATTAATGCTTCAAATACCCACGGAGATAATGTATACACTAAATGCTGAATGGTATCATTCATAAGTACATCCAGAATTTTAAGTGAAAGAGAACAACTAATCTACCGAATATTACTGAAGTCTTTGTGTTAAAATTAATGTTTTTGTTGTTTACATTTTGTTATAGTGTTATGCACGCAGAATAAGTCATTTTCGGAGTCTGTCAAGCTGATAATAATGACTTAAAGCTGATAATAATGACTATTCAACTATACACACTATTATTTTATACAACTTGTAGTTTCAACGTAATAATAATAATGTTCTAAGAACTGATCTAGTGGCAGTACTACTAAATTCCAACTACTTCTAGTTTTGGTAGAGTGCTGTGGATTGTGATGGTATGTTCTCTTGAGATGCTGAATCTATAGCTGAAATCCGCTTGATACTACTACCTATTACTGTTTCTTCTCAGGTGAACAACGTTAAAATTGGAAACAGTTGATTTCAAGCACTTCCTGTTTGAATATGAAGGGTAACGGAAGATTTAGATCCTATTCTTGGAACACTTAATCGATTGCAATAAATCACTTTTCGATATTTCTTACCGATTTTGGTCTATGGAAATCAATATTGGAACCGCTGTCTACTAGTGAGTTTCAACCATTTCCAGTTTCGGTACAGTGTTGCAACTGGTGATTATATGTTCTCTTGAGACGTTGAACGGATTGAGATAAACCATTTGTTGCTATCTATTACCGTTTTTGTTATATGGCGATAAACGTTGAATCCGGAAATGGTTGGTTTCTACTACTTTCAGTTTGAATAGAGGGTTAACCTAGGCTATGAAACCTATTCTTCAGAAGTTGAATCGATTAAAAAACTGTTTCTCGGTATCTTTTTACTGTTTTTGCTCTATAATAGTGGTAAATTTCAACTAAAACCGGAAGTAGTAGTAAATTTCAACCACTTCCGGTTTTGACAGAGTGTTTGTTGATGGTGATGATGTTCTTCCACGAAATGCTGAATCGATTGTTTAAAACACACACACACACACACACACACACACTTGTCACTGTCTCTTATCGATTTTGTACTACAGTGGAAACATCGAAACTTCAACCATTTTCATACCTAATACCTAATCTCAACCACTTTCGGTTTGAATAACAGGTTAACGGAAAAGATGGAGCCTGTTCTTCGGATTTGCAAAAATCTGTTTCTTGATATAACTTTTTCGTTTTTCCTCTGAAACATCAATAAACAGACATACGTACAGACGGACATAGCAGTTGTATAAGATTTCCGACACTGCATAGCATAATAATATACATTTGGAAGTCTAATAATACACATTTTGGAGACAAGTAAAGAAAATCCTCCACACTTAAACGTTTCCTCTTCTGTTCTTCCATTATCACTTTTACCCCTTCCTTTGCTTCACCTATTTTATATTCCCCTTTCCGAGCCTGTTATTCGGCAGATCCTTCTCATCTTTTTTTGGTCCTAATTTTTTGCTCGTCTTTCTCTCCAGAGTGCCTCACCTGTTCAGTTGTAGTGGATCTCTTTTTTTTTAATCTTATTTACAGGTGTAAGTTGTAAAAAGAAAGAAAAAAACTTTGCTTTTGAAGTCCCAGGTAATATATGCTGAACCTGCTTTGCTATAGCCTCAAAATTTATTTTATAACCTTCCTATTCTATTTCTTCTTCACAGTATCTCGCTCTCCTCCATATTATGGGGTCAGACATCTTTTATTCTCTCTTTTCATAAGTCTTCTTCTGTTATGTATTCGCTCTGCTCTGCAGGCACCTGTAGCCGTTTCGGCATTCAAATTGTCAAGTGAAACATTTTCCGTCCTTACAACTCCCCTGTTGCAAAAGCAATGTGAAATGTAGCTACAGAAGCTTTTTTTTTTTCGTATAGATTAGGGGATTTGAAGATAGTCACATCAGATATAATCTATCAGAATTATGACAGATTTCTCTTTATCTAATATCCCGGGCGAAAAAAAAAAAAAAAACTTAAGAATAGAGAAGGCAAACAAATTGTTGATCTGGTCGCCTCCTGTGAGTATTGCTAATCATATGCCTATTAACGGAATCCGAACCCCTGTAATGCGTTCAATGTTCTCCCACCGGAAATCGAACCCGGAGCCTAGTGCACCAATGACGTGAGGTAGCCACTAGACTAATAGGGAGCACAAATGTTCATGATATGAATTACTATATAGTGCAATGGAGTCCTGAAAATTAGTCTACTTTGTCGTCAAGCTTAGAAACATATAAATCTTTAAAAGTTATGCAATATCATCTGATGCAATATGTATGTAGGTATGAGTAATGTTGGAAAATTTCATGAGAAGTTTAAACATGAAAAGTTCTCGCGAAAGTTCGCCGAAAGTTCGGCTCATTTTTTAAATTGTCCATTAAAAAATCCCTGTAAAATTACAAACATTTTGGTATATAAATGGCTATATTAAAAATCGAAGTAAATTTATTTGTTTCTTTTTTTTTTCTTTCTAATAGTACATAATTTTCACATTTTTTTCAAAAGACGTTACAGAGCGTTGCAAGCATGAATTTCAAATTACAAGCCTGTATCATAAAGCAGTATGTTTTCGGCAGAAACCTTCAATTTTACATGATGCTGACAACCGAAAACTTAAATTTGGCTTGCACAAACAAGTTTATATCATAAACTCACGCATTACCAATACAAAATTAATCATTTTATTTAATATTTTTTTCTTTGTGGAAAGCACTGATTCGGTTACAATAATGTGTTTTACGTGTTTATCCATATCATGTATAATGTCAATGTGTGTCAGTCCATTTTGTATCATTATGGTGCAAATAACTATACTGTATAACACATAGCTAGCTCACAGTCATCACACAATGTTCAGAATAAGTTATTATAAAAATCAATGTCGCTAATTAGTAAATAAAAGAAAGCGAAAGTTCGGGAAAAGTTGCTTATGAAAAGTTCGGAAACGAACTTTCGAAAATGAAAGTTCGCCTGAAAAGTTCGCTCATTTACATCTCTTGGTATGAGTGCTCTATCCGAAGTTAGGATCTAGCTCACTTATCCTAACGTAGCTAGACAGGACCATTAATCCAGTAGAGCAGGGGTAGGGCGTCCAGTTTCTATCCTCTGTGGTTCGAGAATTTTTATTCTATTTGATTTGATTTCAGTTTAACGTCCTTTTCAGCAGCATGAGTTGAGTTGATTTTGAGTTTAACGTCCCGTTCAGCAGCGAGGTTATATGAGACGTGAACCTGCTTATTCACATGGAATCAGAACCACTTGAACTCCCGCCGGAAATCGAACCCAGATCTCCCACGCCAAAGGCGCGTACGCTAACCGCTTAGTCATAGTCACGAAGGAGCTTTAGGTTCGAGATTTGTTGGGCAAATTGGAAATTTAAGACTTCGGGTAGACGTATAGGTTCAGAATTAGAAGTAGAGCTACGTATACCAGTACAAAAACTGTGTAATTATGGCTTCATTGCACAGAGGTAATCACTTGTGTAAGTCAATTAATATTCCTCCGATATGAAGCGCTATATATAATATACACCAGTGTTAGGGAGCCAGAACTACAGAGAGCCAACCGATGTAAAATATGTATTAAAGATAGGCTTTTTATATTGTACTTTTCATCCCATTTCTTGAAAATGTGTAAACTATGTAGCCTACACGGCTGAAAAAAATAAAGCTGTTAACGCTATAGGTTAATTGCTTCTATGTTTGCTATCCTAACAGAGCTCAATAAACCCATTAAGGATAGAAAGGATAACTCCATTCTTTGCAAAGAACATGGTGTATGCGACAGTTTGGAAATACAAATTAAGTTTAGTCATTTTTGCTTCTGAATTGATCAATAAGAAGAAACGTCGAAGATACGATTGCCACCGGAATTTTAATTATTGTTTTTAGCAATTGGTTTTATCAGCAGCACTGGCAACATAGTTAAAGAGCGAGGTTCTCTTTTCTTTCTTTCCTTTCTTCCTCGATGTATCAGAGAAAGATTTTGGTGTTCCCACGCCTTTCTCCAAAATCTCCCCTCCACTTGCCTATTTTCCTTCTTCCCTATCCACCGACACTCACAACCACCAAGACGCCAATCTGTCCCTTTTACCACCACATGGAGAAACCGAACTTTTTTTTTTTAACCCCACATTAAAACCAGCATGATTTCACCCCTACTGACCTACTATGTTTAGCTCAAGGAACAGTTTACATCAACGATCCCTTCGTAAAAAGTTCTCTGCCTACGACAAGTTGCTCAACTAGTTTTCAGGCAGAATATTATCACATTTCCGCGGAAATAAAACCCTGCAAACGTTTCTTTTATTTCTTTCTTCTCCCCTCTTAATTTGTTGTTCTTGGATAGGAAGGAAATCTTTTGAAAAAGAAAAAGAAAGAAAAATGGTTAGGGGTACAAGAGAAGATGGAAGCTTTCTTTCCACTAGTATATCAGCAATGCTTCAACCTGCAACCCTGACCTGCGACAAAATCCTAAATCAACCAACAACCCTCTCACCCTCAAAATTTCTCAGAGTTCACTAACACCTGCTGCACATACTAACTCCCATGGTATAACACATACACGCATATGCACATCCCTAAAAATAACCCCTATGGGAAGAAGGAACAAGTGCTTCGTTAAATATTGGGGGAGGCGTGGTAGTGGCATTCTTGTCACTAACATCGTTCCCTTTCTTCCATCATTGCAGGAACGCCGAAAGAAAAACTTCCAAAATGTGACATTGCTGATTTTTTCGTTTATTGAATATACATTTATATATATATTATTTATTTGTTTGTTTGTTTTTTCTTTTTTTTAGGTTTTCGCAATAAAAGCAAAAAGAAAAGTAAAGCATATTTTCTGACAAAGTTGCCCAGGAATAACTTATCACTTGAAATTCACCGGATGTTCCGTAGTTAGTTGATCATTTTTTAATGTCAATATATTCTTATTTATTGGCATTTTAGACTCGGTGGCGAATCCGCGTTTTTTTTTTTTTTTTTTTTTTTTTTTTTTTTTTTTTTTTTTTTTTTTTTGTAAGCTGGTAGCATTAATTCGTTGGGGGACAAACATATTGTTATCTTTCGATTGATCCAGTCTGTGTACGACAAATCTGGCGGAGCGTAACCAAAATATGTGACACATATGCAAGAATATTATATGAACTGTAGGTATTTATTTCTGGTCCTAGTTTATGGGGTCAGTTGCAATAAGCCTAAAAGGAGCAAATGTATAATTCATCATTTGCACGAACATACGATTCAAAGTCTTTGAACTAAAAATTTCTACATGTTTTATCCTTGTTACTGAAAATCGATAGAGATTGGATGCTGGGCTCAAAGGTGTCTCGACAAAACGTACCAGCGACAAAACGTACCACTTGAATTTTCGCGACAAAACGTACTACTTTTGACGACCTGTCATAAATGACAACCTGTCATGGATTAATTAAAACATTTCGAATATTTAATCCGCGACAAAACGTATCACTTCAAGTATTTTTTTTACAGCGTGTTCACAGATTATTCTGCAGATTAAACAAACTTCTCTTAAAGATTCTGTACGTGACAAACGTAACATTAAACACGTTTATCAGCGAGTAAGAGAACACGAGTCTTCCAAAATACATTAGACCAATGTGGGTGCTTACATATCTAACAAAAGAGAACATAATGTTAAGAAACTACTTCCTCATGAACAGGTAAAACAACAGCAGTTTAAGGTTGAGAAGAACAGACAGGTAATGTATCGAGTTGTCAAAGTGCAGAAGCTCATTGGTAAAAGAGGGCTCATTTACAGAGGTAATGTAGCCGCCTATAAACTGAAAGACACAGCTATAGATCATGGAAACTTTTTGGATATTATTCCTTTCTTAAGCAAATTTGATCTTCCCCTTAAAAGTAATTTAGATAAGGTCACCCAGAAGAGTCATATACGAGGAAGTAAGCAGGATAGTGGTCGCATAACTTTTACTAAACACGGTGAATTATGTTTTGAATGCTATCAACACACTTATCAGAGTAGATATTTCGAAAGAAGTCTCTCAAGCTTCAATATTTTCTGTTCTATTAGACACTATTCAAGATATAGTAGTTTCAGGCCAGTGCTCTGTTGTTTTACGGTATGTTGGTAAAAAGGTTGTTAAACAAAGTATTGTTGTCATTGTAAAATGCATATCTACCATAGGCCAGTGTCTTTGTGGTTTACTGCTGGAAATTCTGCAGAAGTTGAACCTTGATATTAAGAAGTGTACTGGAAATTCAACCGATGACTCAAGTAACATGCAAGGACAATATTCGGATTTTTTCAATTCACCTATGATCCGTTACACGTGTGATTCAATTGATTTTGAGTTTAACGGCCCTTTTAGCATCGAGGCTATATGAGACGGGACATACTGATTTACGGGAAATCCGAAGCACATGAGCTCCCGCCAGGAATCGAACCCAGGTCTCCTACGACAAAGGCGCATACGCTAACCGCTTAACCACTAAGAAACTCAGTTACACGTGTGGTGTTACGCTCATATACTCAATCATGTCATATGTGATCTGACAAAAAATTGCATTGATTCTGTGTCATTGTTCTGCTGAATGATTGTGCAATATTTATGCGTGAGTCTTATCAGCGAATGGACATTTGGAAGATCAAATGTTAACAAAGGCGTCTTACAGTTATTGCGGAAATAAGATGGTAGAAAACACACTGTTTTTCAGAAAAAGTTTGGTCATTTTTCGAACCCAGAAATTGCTTTGTATATAGAGTTGACCATAATAATTAAGAAAATTGCTTCTACAGAAAATATCAAACCAAAAGCTAGGTGTCAAGCGAAAGGATATATAAAAGATCTTCTCAAGTTCAAAACAACTCGGACAGCACAAATGTTCCTTAAGATATTTAAGTGACGACCTCTCTGTCAAACTATCTCCAAATAGAGGGTAGTGTAGTCCTATCGGATGGTGCAGACTACTCTGTTCCAAGTGAAAGAGTAGAGAGATGATTTTGAATCCGTTAAGAATGCAGCATTAAGCTTTGCAGAATGGGCCAATAACAAATTTGAAGACTTAGAACGTGATTTCTTTCTTTTTCTTTTTTTTTCTATTGACCTGCCGACAATTCGCCTTCAGAGATGGACAAAGATTTTCCTGTGAATATGAAGATGAAGCTGCTTCTATCCAATGACCAGGTAGTGCATCGGAGGATTCAACACAATATTGGACATGGTAGTTTCGAATATTTCTTCAAGATTCAAGAAGCAATGTACTTTATGGATTATTTGGACCCTAGACACTTCAACCAAGTAACAGAACTTCCAGACGTACCTTTCGATAAACTTACATATTTTCTGAAAAACTTCAGTTAAGAAGTTTCCAAGGATACTATAAATGTATTCTCTTGGACTTTTGAAGGACGTGGATATCCTTGAAAGTCGGTCTTGATTACGAGCACAACCGAAAAAAATGACTGTTCTGATGGTGCAAGTGATTCAGAATTAGAAGAAAATACATTTGTTTACAAGGAAAACGAGTGCAAAACGTGTTGCAAAATTGTCCAATGTGCTGCTTTTTAAATTTGCAGAATTGTAAATTTTGCAGTAATACTTATCCAGGTTTCCAGCATACAAATTTTTGTTGACTTTGCCCGTAACTCGGGTAACATGTAAAAGAAATTTTTCAAAACTGAAATAAACTGAAATACATTAAAAATAGGCTAACGAGTACCATGTCTCAGGAACATTTGAAAACATTTATGTTGATGTCTATTGAAAAAGATTTATTAAAAAATATTTCGAATGCAAAAGTGATAGATACAGTAGCATCAAAAACTAGTACACTAAAACATCTGCTAATTTTGCAATATAGTATACTTTCTCCTTGAACTTCATATAATATTTTGAACAATTCAGAATAATATACTGATGAAAGAATATCAGGTTTTAATTGTCAATTGTTAATACTATTGACTTACTGTAGAAAGAAAACTGTGCAACTTGATTTGTGACATTGAGATGCTGGTGACCCTTCTGGGAGAAAGCGCCCGCGCCCCTCTAATAATACCTATCCGTCCCTGGTCCAAAGCCTGGATAAAGTGTGATGGAAATCAGCAAATATTCAAATATTGCATATGCAAGATCCTTGCTGGTCTGGCGAGAATCTTGCAAGTATGGTCTTGGTGTTGCGAGAATCTTGCAGGCATGGTCTTAGTCTTAGCCTCAGTCGTAGTCTTGGTCTTACATCGATACTTTTCTCACCACCAATCTGTTCAACTTTTAACCTTATTTTGACCGATATATATACATACTTATATGCTGTCCTATCAAGTGGTACGTTTTGTCACCTGTCATTATTTGATGGCTGATTGGAAGACTCTTCGCATGTAGCCCTCCAGTCAAGTGGTACGTTTTGTCGCTTGTCATTATTTAAAGTGTCTTTAGAAAACCCTTCACAAGCATCCCTCAGGGTAAGTGGTACGTTTTGTCGCGTATTCGGGCTCAAAACATCAAGTTACGCATTTATTTGCACCTTGGTAAAAGAAAAGGAACTGGTATATATATATATTGTTTGAGCGTTAGACTTACGTCTGCATGGTCTTGGGTAAGAATCTCGGTCGGTGCTTCCCGATTTTCGGCGTCCACCCATCTAGTAGACGTGACGGCCGCTAGCTCTAGAAAGCCAGTACACTTGTTAGAGACAGGATGACGTAGGACATGCTAACCACTTGTTTTTGCTAGGCTGGACATAGTTCATCCGGTAGCTAACAGATGGCGTTGGAGAAGTTCGGGCCCACAAAAGGCTGTTATGCCAAGTGGTTTGGCTTAGTAGAAAAGGGAAGAAATGGCAACAGAATATTTAGAGCTCCTCACAGGAAACTTCAGTAAATTTGGGATTGATCGATTAGTATTTATGTTCCTTGTAAGCAGCGAGACTGTCTATATAGAAGTACGACCTATAGATTAACACATAAAAGCTACTAACAAAAACACAACAAATCATGACATTTGTTATATTATTTCTTGAAAATATATATCATAATATTCTATATACTGAACATATAAATATATTTTTGTTAATAATACAATGCACTACTTATTATGTTTTGATGTAAAATTTGGATTCCGTATGTCGATCCTACATTTACTGTTCAGGGGTGCGATCTGCCCCTCTCAAACGATCCTTCTAGATTTGTTAGTCTCTCCACTTAATTCAAGTAGCTAATTCAACGGTTGTCTTGTATTGAGTCAACCCAGTGGCGTAGCAGCTGCCCCCGCAAACCCCGCAGTGCGGGGGGCCCCGAGGTATAGAGGGCCCCGAAGTCTTGCGATGAATAAAGATTTAAAGAAGTAGAACTTCAACCTTACTTCTGTCGGCTTTACAACTAGGGCCCCTTCTCTATACTTTGCGGGGGGGGGGGGCGCAAAAGTGTGCTATGGCACTGAGTCAACCAAACGAAATTCTATTGGGAAGCGAATCCAGGATCATGCACAGACAAGCTAAGAGCGTAGTTGCAAAGAAACAGAAACCTATTTAACTGAAAAAATGAATACATAGCCTAGATAAATAAATCAAGAAATTCTTTAAAAGGAAGAATATCCGTTATATTTTCATTAGATTACAAGACACACATACTCACATTCGTTGTCACTGCAATGATTATACTGTCTTTTAGACCAGGATTTGGTTACTTATTATTATTATTATCACTAGTTATTTTTCCGATACACACTTTCAGATATCTTGGTCACCGAAAAATTCTGAAAAAATGGATCACACGTGAAAATGTTATTCGTATAGTATTAGATAGTAAACCTGTAAATAAAAACATCTATGTAATATTAATCTCATATAACATATAATATTCATCTTATAAACAAAACGATGATCATGAAAATATCTCATTTACAGGGCACTTTCTTTTGCCTCCTGCGGTGCACGTTCATTTCACAATGCTTCAGTTGTCTGCTATTGACCACTTGTTGCCTTCACCCGCCACAGCAATCAGTGACATTATTTATGGATAGCCCAGGATATTAACACTAGACAGAGAATGATATCGAATTAATGTTGTAATAGGCCCTAAGTAATAGGTAAGAAATTAATAATAATAATAATAATAATAATAATAATAATAATAATAATAATAATAATAATAATAATAATAACTATATTATTGGCGTCAAACGAAGAAAGAAAAAGTCCAAAAATGAGACATATATCAAACGATAGTTCCCATTACGCTAATCAAAATGAGATCCTTTTGGATAAGTTCTCTAGCATAGTTGTCAAAAAAAAAAAAACTATTTTCTATGGTAAAGATATACCACATTGACTTGACACCTAGTCTTCCGTTCCAGGCGCTGCTATCGGCTGAAGGAATTCCACTCCCTTTCGCTAAAGGTCTCTTGCTTCGCAATACCTGAACCCTTATTGGCTCAACGCATGGGTGTGAGCTTTAGTTCGCATTTTTGCCACAGCTCAAGACATTTTGGCAGAACTATAGTAGAAAGTAAGTTGTTCATTGCCAACAACTTATAGTTTTTATTCTCCTGGAATAAAAAAAAAGGGATGAGATCATATCATGGTCAGCCAAGAACGAAAATATGATTTGGAATAAGTGAAAATTTAATTTTCGGTAGGTCGCATACATTCAGTGATTTCTCGATGCTAATCGTTTGATCAGGTTTGACGTGTGTGGGATACCTCTATGCGAAAGACGGTAGCCGTTTCGAATCAAATTATTCGAGTGCCGTAGCGTATAAATATTAATGACGTATTTATTTATCAAACATCAGCAAAATCGGCTCAGCCATTTTTGAAAAAAAAAAAGTCTGAAAAAATAATTTCCAGCTAGGAAACATTTTTTTTTTAAAGAAGGGAAACGGCTTACACCACATTGTAATTCTTAATGGAATATAAAATTGTGAAATACGAAACAATATTGTTAAAAGTTCTCATCTCTGGTCTAATGGCTTAGAAGTAGGACAATTCTAAATCCCGAAGTATGTGTGTGCGCGTATGTGTGTAATTACATTATATGCAATCCCATCCAAGAAATATTATTTCTACGTCACACGTTATTGCTATTCATTTCCCCTTATTATGATGTTACTTCAACAAAACCCAATTTTGTCACTTTCTTTTCAGAACAATTTCTACGCCTATTATTATTAACGGCTAATATAAATGAAACGCATTTGTTCCGCCGGTCAAGGGAGAAGCCAGAAACTATAACAGAACAGGGGCTATTCGTGGAACTCCACGTCGCAACTACGCAACGCATTTCTTTCTTTTTTCTTTTTCTTTTTTTTTAAACTCTGAGTCCACTCCAGCGTATGGAAAAGAAGCAGTGTCATAGGTTAACACCCACCTTCTCTGCGTTCCCCATCCCGCAACATTGCGTTCTTCCCCTCTGCCTGGTGGACACGGTTGAGAGATTTTGAAGGGAGAAGTGAGTAGAAGCTTAAATAATAATAATAATAATAATAATAATAATAATAATAATAATAATAATAATAATAATAATAATAATAATAAAAAGACCTGCTATGGTTACAGCTGAAATCTGGGGCATCACAAAATGGCGTTGCCAACTCCAATATTTTAAAGTTTGGACATTTTTTATAGCGAGGAAATATTTATGGATATTGGTTTTGTTTATTTATAGGGTGGTTATTTAGTTTCAAACCTTAGGCATGTTTATGCAAAAGAGGCTCATAACTTTTTTCTCTTTTACTTTCCGGCAAACTCAATGTCTGAGTAAAGCTATTTTTCTTACAAAAGGAGAGAGAATATTAAAAAAAAAAAAAAATAGTCTAGTATGTACCATATGTGTTGTCGGTGTGTAATTCCGGGCAAGGGCGCCGATCCTGGGGGCCCGAGGGGACCGGCTCCCCAAAAGCTCATGTAGGCCCCTTTTACATTTATGAATTTACAATATTTGGCATAATTTGAATGCAATTGGTATTGAAATCCTCATATATATGTATACCTTCTGCATCTGAATGCCCCTCCCCCCCAAATTTACAGAGAAATCGGCGCCCTTGATTCCGGGTTCGAGTATTCTCATAATCTCCTTATTTCAATACAGTACAATCTCTCCCCTCCCCTTTCCGTTCCCTGGCTAGCTTTTCAAGTCCATAGAAGGGCATCTCAGGATTAGAAATCACATAATATGCAAGGCTACGCACTATAATCTTATTGAAAAGTGTATGAAACTGTGTGCAGTGCTTGTTTTATGGAATATTGCAACATCAATGTTGTAATAGTATTATTTACATTTGTACGTTATTACATTATAGAAATTATTTTTTACTCATATTTTTACTTTAACGTCCTACAGCCAAGCAACGAGTCAGATGGTAATGATGAGGTAGATAATAATGATGGAATGACGAAAACGGAAGGAGACGAAAGAACCCCGAGAAATCCACACACACAGTATTTATCTACCACAAAGCCACTTGGCGAAAGGTGGGATCGAACCAGAACCCTACATACCAGATTGAGTTCTCTATTACGGAGCCAATCCGACCCCAATATTACAAATTAATATCTAGCCATGATGTAGGTATAATGCAGATCATTGAAATTTTGGCGAGTGGGTGGAAACTAGTTGAAACTGGTCAGAGACTTAGAAGTTTTATAAAATTTATTTTAATCTAGGTTGCATCCATTGTGAGGGAAGGAGAGGCTGGCTGTCAGAATCATTGACTAAGTGTGAAAGTAGGTAATTTTTGGCTGGGGATATGATATTAGAAAAGATGTCATGCAGTAGCATCATTTCAGATTATGTTAGGGGGGGGGGGGCAAAATTGTCCACCAATATAAGACTTCCACGTTTTTTTGGTAGTATATTAGTATGATAGCATTTATTTAAAAGAAATATGTGGTTCTCAAAGTTGGCCGAGGGGGCTGCTCACCCTCCCCTCCCCGCCTGATATTATAGACCAAGTAGTAGATGGCCAACCCATAAAAACTAAAATTCATGACCATTTCTGCACATCTGGAAGTATGAAAAAAGAAAAAAATGTTTGATAATATGCTTTCAAATTATAGTACGTATTTCTAAACGCCGCGTGACTTTGCTAGTCGCGGTAATTCCCCTAAGGTTATGAGTCAGGAGGAGAAGAAATCCTTTGCTCTGTATGAATCAGGAAATAAATAACAAAACCAAACAAGATGAGAAGTTGATTGAATTTACTTTTTTTTTTATTTATTAAACCCAACTGAGACAAAACGATACTCCATAATCGAAAAAAAATAGTTATATATTTTATTTAAACAGCAATATACTTCGATATATTTTAGATAAGAGGCAAATGACAGCTTTTATTACTCTTGTTAATACATACCTTATTTTCCTGTTGGTTGTGTGGCACCCTTGTTACGTATTTAAAGATGTGCGTAACTTGTAAATTGTATTCCTACTATCTGAATATTTTAAAATTATTCTTGTGGCCAGTGTGTTAAAGGAAATATATAGTTTGTGTGGCCTATCGATGGATTTTTTTTCTGCTCGCGATTCTTTCTTCCATGGTTACATAAATTCTTTCATGCTAATCTTTCAGTGTGTTTCATTTCAGTTTCGGTGAATTTTGTACTGGTAATGGATGATAAGTGTATCTATTGGTTAAATGGTATTCTATATTCTTTATTCATGTAAAATTTATGTATACTCCAATCCCTAAATTCACTAAATTTGCTCATACCCATACAAAGCTGTGAAAAAAGTGAGTGATATTGTGTTAAATCGCTCCCACTGGCAAGTTACTTCGAATTGGCTAATTCCAGTCAATACGATAGTGGTGGAAAAAAAAGAAAAAAAGAAAGAAAAGAAAAGAAAAATACTACATTTTAACTATGAGAACCATTGGGAATCGATTATTGGAAAGTTGTTCAGGAAATCAAATATATATATATAAAAAAAAAAAGTCCGAGTAGCTGCTTTTTCAATACTCTGGGTATATATGCTGGACCAGTCACAGATAAGCATTTCTTGACATCTCTTAGTTTTGACCCATCGAAAACAAGCACTTGTTGTGCCCTTGAGCAAGACCAGATTTTTAGGACAAAATTACATTCTTTTTAAGGGGAAAGGCACGAAATTCACCAATAGGGAATCGTAACGACGAGAAACAATCACAGAGCCTTCTGAACTACGTGTCTAAACAAAATCAGACTATTATTATGCTGTAAGGCTATGAAAATACTTCTTACAAACTAGACTGCATCTTCCTTTAGATTGTTTTCTGTTCCTAAAAATAATACTAGATGGAAATACTGAAAGACATTGCTGCATTGCCAAGTTTGGGAACCGTTCCACTCGAAGGATTGTTTATTTCCCCCTAACTTTTTCTTTTTGATTTGCCACCTGCCTATCAGTCAGTGAGTGAATGGTAACAGGTTGGTTTGGCGGTAGAGGAAGTGCAGAATTCTTCCTGGCGGCAATGCATTCATTGTTAGTATCCGAAAACCGAAAACAAGACAGTTGAAATAAGGCGCAAAATCTCCGACTGAGAATGTAAACGAAGAGACCCTCCAGCTGCGTGTGAATTCGTATGTTTCAGAGGTTCTCGTCGGGATATACAACATAAATAAAATTTCAAAATTCGTTTCCTTTTGAAAATATTACATACATACATTTTATTGTATATATATTATGTGAGCAGCTTTGGAGGTGACATTTTCTAACTTTCGAGTAAACTAGAAAAGAAAGTTCAATATTCCCATGTAATTCAATGTAATTACACGCAGTGGCGGTTTTAGCGGATAGGCCGGGTAGGCACTGGCCTACCCAAAAATTTTGAAAAATATGTAAACGCTAAATAAATACAATAAAGAGTTAATATATTTTCCACTATTTATATTAAAAGTATATAATTATTTAACAAATAGCATCAACCACTACTGTAAAAGTAATTCCCTACTGTCATTAATCAACCAAAAAAATGTATATGCATCCATAAGCGAGAGAGCGAGCCTACCCAAAATTGAAATCCTAAAGCCGCCCCTGATGACATATACCAAACAGGCTTCCCTTGCCATCTACAGGTACATTCCCAAGATAAAACTACATACATACAGTTCTGTGGTTCGATCCCAACCCATTCCACTTCATATGTACATATTGTTCTGTGGTTTGATCAGAATCCCTTCACCTGATATCTCAATTTCAGTGGAAGTGTCGCTTAATTTTGTCTTCCCCTGAGTCGCTCATACAGATAAAGAAAAAATGTTATTCGGAACACCAAATTTTCACTTGTAAATACACTCGTGATTGATTGATTATTTTATATGCTTTGGATGCGTGCATTATTTCAAGTACTAATGCTAGTAGGATTACATTTTGTTAGGTTTTCACCAAATATCACAAGGCAATTGAGAGGCTTTTTGAATACACTGGCAGTTTTTCAGGGAAGTCATACCGGAAAAAGTTACAATTTTAATGGTACAAGCTAAGGGAGAAAAAACTTACCTAATGGCATAACTCTTGTACACAAGCTAAGAGATAATCTTCTTTTAATAGTAATTTTTACCCATGTGACTTCCTTCAAAAGCCGCCACTGCTTGGATTAAGAATTATTTAAAGGGAATTCGGTCAGTTAAACCAATGGACTCGCAATGCACTGAGCACACACAACCTCGAGCTTCATATCAGAAAGTTTAGTTTATTGATAAGCTCTTATACTCGGGTTAGCCGTTTGGTTGTCCGCGAACTCCTCCTAGACCGTTTGGGCGATCTCAACCAAACTTAGCACGCTGATAGAGTATGTCGTGCTGAGTGACAACATAGGTCGAAATCAAAAATCCGATGTACCATCGAGGAATAATCACCGAAAAACGCTTCCTCCTAGACCGTTTGGCCGATCTCAACCAAACTTAGCACGCTGATAGAGTATGTCGTGCTGAGTGAGAACATAGGTCGAAATCAAAAATCCGATGTACCATCGAGGAATAATCACCGAAAAACGCTTCCTCCTAGACCGTTTGGCCGATCTCAACCAAACTTAGCACGCTGATAGAGTATGTCGTGCTGAGTGAGAACATAGGTCGAAATCAAAAATCCGATGTACCATCGAGGAATAATCACCGAAAAACGCTTC
The DNA here is from genome assembly GCF_964235325.1 of Thermobia domestica. Taxonomy (NCBI): domain Eukaryota; kingdom Metazoa; phylum Arthropoda; class Insecta; order Zygentoma; family Lepismatidae; genus Thermobia; species Thermobia domestica. The sequence goes on along the minus strand of NC_137462.1, from coordinate 205,772,457 downwards.
CATAGACTTAACATGGGGAAAAAGTCATGATTACGTAGTTTAAGCTCGCTCAGCTCATTTCATTGCAATCGGGTATATCCATTGCATTCCTAGTTTTAGTGGGATCGTAGAGGCAATTTCTATGTAGTATAAATAATTATGGTATATTCGTATAGGTATTTCTAAATTAATAATTGTTTTATCTATCAATCTCTCTTTTCCTTTTTAATTACTCTTATATTAGATAAACTTTTTCTGTTATATACTCAAATTTTATAACTTAAAATCTCACACACTTCTATACTAATAACTTTATTATTATTATTATTATTATTATTATTATTATTATTATTATTATTATTATTATTATTATTATTATTATTTACAGTGAATTGATAAGCTAGTGCGAAAATCTTGTAAACCATATTGTGTTGTTACCGAATTCCGAATTTACGTATCTGTACCAAATTTCAGAGCTAACTACAGCTACGAAATTTACTACAGATATAAATTCAGTAATAACGCAATATTTTTACACATAATTTTCGTTTCACTATAAATAATAATAATGAACTAAAATATTTAAATATAATTACTTAGCGCCTGCTGCTAACACAACCAAAAGCTCACAGAAGTTCGTCTGGTTGCAGACACTGTAGGCGTTCTATAAACCATACAAGTAAGTTCGGGCATAATTAAATTGTTGGAAAAGCTTATATACAGTATTTATGGCAAATCCTTTCGAGAATGAGATCTCGAAAACCACAAGTGCTAGAAACGTCCTGTTTTTGCTAATCGATTCCAAATTTTGTGTAGATTTGCCAGTTCTCATTCAATTTTTCAAAAAATTTGTCTTTATTTTTATATTCCACATTTTATGCGTCGTTTTGGCCTTATTAGCTTAATATTGCAACTAGGTTGATACCCTTTTGAAAGGCAATCAGTAGAAGAGATATGTATAACGGGTTGATGGACATTTCAGGCGCTTTGCTTTAATCTGAATGAGAAAACCTTTTGCAAGCTAAGAACCCACAATGAGGCGTACTTGGATATGGAATTATAAGAAAAAATATTGCATTACCATCTATTACTTATGCAAGTTTACCACAAACTCACCCTCCCTCCCCCGAACATTCTATATATTAAAATACTGCATTTATATGTTTGTCTATAGCAATTCATTTCCTTTGAGAGTTTTCCTGTTCTTTACTTGTGTTCGTAAAGGTTTGATTGATTGATTGATTTTTTAGTTTTACGTCCCGTTCAGCAGCGAGGCTATATGAGACGTGGACCTACTGATTAACGTGGAATCCGAACCACATGAGCTCCCGCCGGGAATCGAACCCGGGTCTCCCGCGCCAAATGCGCGCATGCTAATCACTTAGCCACGGAGGAGCTCTATGTTCGTAAAGGTACTTACACACATATAGTGAGAACTGGGAAGGAGATTCACGCTCATATTAGAACTGTGCGCTGTGTAAATAGCGCAGGTTTAACTCGTACTATTACTACTACTACTACTACTACTACTACTACTACTACTACTACTACTACTACTACTACTACTACTACTACTAATAATAATAATAATAATAATAATAATAATAATAATAATGAAAAATGCCTTTGTAAAAGGTACTAAACAAATTAAAAAATGGCGGTGCATTTCACTAATAACGACCCGCTCGGGAGAGTAATACTCCCGGAAGTGCGTTTTTCCGCGCGCTACTCTAGCCAGCTGTTTTATGCGCTATCCTAGCCAGTTGTTTTAAGTTGGTCACAAAATTTATATCATGAAGTACAAGGGGAACAAAACGAGCCCTATATCATGGAGTACAAGGGCATAAGTACTACAACTACTTATCTGCACAAAACTAAATAAATCACTTTTTAAAGTATTATTTTCATATTATTTTAATTTAATAAGTGTTATAAAAATGTAAAAAAATGTAAAAAAAAAAAATAAAACTTTCCGCGGGCCGGGTTTGAACTCGCGCCAAAAGAGACTTTAATCACTAGCATATAGCTCTAGCCCACTCGGCCACGAAAGCCGACACTTGCAAGCGTTTCCTTTCTGCTATTTTAGGGGCAAGAAGTGGATAACGTGGCAAGAAGTGGATAACGCCAACCAATCAGAACTGTGTTTCTCTCCCGAGCTAGTCCTCACTAATATTACACTTAACAAGCATTATTGCCTTGTCAATAAAAGTTAAGAAAAAAAAACTAATTGGGATGAAGTTAAGAAGTGGGACTAAGGCAAAAAGCATTGGGCGCGAGCAAACCAGTTTCCTGGGGTTAAATTCCAAAGTTGGGCGTCCGTTTACAGCGAAATTTTTAAAATTTACAGGAAATATATAAATAATTTGATCGTTTATGTGCGTGATAATATATAAGAGTCTCGAAAAATCTGTTTATTTGTTATATATAAGCGGTTATAAACATGGGACTATATGGCGAGCGGAGGGAACTACTTGGCGCAAGGTAACCGAACAGTTGCATTGTGGGAAAGAAACGAGCATTTATGTTGCCAATATGGCGAATGTACAAGGGCAATGAACTAGCAGTTTTAACATTTGTGAAGGAATACATTGATAACGAGCAAAATCTTTTAAAAGTTTGTGAAGAGCACGGATTAATGAACCTAATAACAAATTGCAGAAAGTGTGGAAAGGAGATAACAGCGAAAAACCTTGACGAAAGCGGACGCCCAAATTCGGAATATATGCCTATACTTAGAATAAGAGTCCTAACGAAACAAAAATAGCAGGAAAACGACTAGCCGCTATCGATTTATGCTCGTATTATTGAAATTTCGGTGATGAACACTCCCATAATTTTGTAGATGATGAAATCATAAAAACACAACACGTTGTTCCATTTTATAATTCAACGTTAAAAATAATAAAATAAACAATAAGTCACAGCGGGGATACAGAGAGATTTTCACGAAAAAAACATCCAGAAAAAAATCAGTATGGACAGAAAATAGGTAGTGGTGGCGTGTGTCCAAGAGAGGGATACGTGTTATTATGCCGAGGTGCCTGGGCGTACCTGTAAAAAGGATAGACAGACAGCAGATAAGGACTGTTGAATGGCAGCGAAAAAAGTACTTGTTTCCTTATCCTGACGTCAAAATGCAACTGGAAACAATAAATGACAAGACACCATACCGGGAATAGCCCAGCACGACTTGTATATTTTTCCTATCCTATTTTCTTTCGTGGCTGAGGTGAAAAAGCCTGTCTATATACCTGTCTCTTTTATTTAGGTCAGTGGCGCCACATTGGTGTATGTCTATCGTTCTCAACTTTACACCAGCTATACACTGACGTATTTTTCAGTCGTAGCCATAAAATTTCGTGCGCTAGTCTTGTTAGCAGCTGTCAATACGTTAGTGTATGGGACCTGGCGTACGTTTACGTACCGAATTTTTATACGCTTGAAAAGTCTGGCTGCTTTTAACTTCGAGCGTAAATACGGCGCGTAAAAACGGCTCAGATGAAAGGGTTTTCGAGCAGCAGGTGGTCTCTTGCCCTTTCCACGGCCTTCTCCCTGGTCTGGTCTTATTGTTTCAGAAGAGAAAACCTGTTCTTGAGTTGTCCTCGCGAATCATTGCTGAGGTTTGCTGGTAGACTCACCAGAAATCTTCATTCCAATTTAGTTTCAGTCTTTCTATACAGTACATGATTTCGGCTAAATTAATATTTTCTATTGCACAAAACGAGACATTACTTCCTAATTAAAATTCATAATTAATTTTCAGTACATAGAGGAAAAGGTATTTAAATCCAATACTTTCTAATTAGAATTCGCAAATGATGAGAGCTCCTCCGTGGCTATATGGTCAGCGTAAGCTTCTCCGGCGCAGGACATTCTGTTCGATTCTCGGCAGCTCACGCAGTTTGGATCTCACTTCTCATATAGCCTCGCTGTCTGAGAGGTCGCTAAATTCAAGCCCAATCCAATCGGACATGATGTCTTTCGACTACGAATTTAACATTAAATTAATATTTGACAATTAGTCCTCCCCATACACACAGAAAAATGAAGTCACACTTTAGAGTTGCTCATATTCTGATATTAAAAAAAAGAAGTATAACATGACTTTTAATAGCATGTGACCAATTCCCGACAAACTAAAAATGTCATGCTATTTAGAAAAGAGAGAGAAAGCAAGAGAAAGGAAAGAAGGTAAGGGCAACCAACAGTAGAGTACACAGGAATTTATTTCGGGAGCGGTCCAAACTCAATTTGAGGGTATTTTATATTAAAATTCCTAAAATTGTCCCTAAAATTAGGCTAAATTTACACAAAAGTAGAAATTTGGGGGGTCCGGACCCCCAGGACCTATCCCCTGCGTACGTCCCTGGTAACCAACATAAAATGTTACTTCCAGACATACTTTCTCGTTCACTTGGTTCTCTCCGGTCGAATATGAATAAAAATGTCCCCAGTAGCAAAGATAAATTACATTTCACTCTTATGAAGAACACTCCTTCACCAAATAATGTTCAAATTCAGCTTTCTGATATTTTGTTTTGTCCCACGCTACCCGTACAATATTTTTGAAAGAAATCACTACCAGCATAGATGCTACAGGAACCTACTAGGTATATTTAAGAATAAAAAGTAATAATCCTGACCTTCAGCAAGATATTATCTCGATATCTGCCTGATAAAACAGCAAAATATTGCGTTTGACTATCGAAATTCGGTGAAAATTTTTTGCTATTTGGACCACCTGCTGCTTGTTATTTTAAGTACCTTCTCAATTTTACAAGAACTTGTAACAAAATAGGTTCAGAAAGTCACTATTTTTTCCCCGTGATCTTACCATTACTCGTGAAAAAGAAAATGTGAGAAACCGCAATACATGGCCTAATGTTTCTTTCTTTGTGAATTATTTCAAACCTCAGATTGTACATATATTTAAATTTAATAGACCTAATAATCCTATTTCACCATTAATGCTCACATACTAAGTCTAAATAGCACAATCATTGTACTGCTCGCTTTAGTGTGCTTGCTTTTCAGCCTAAAAGTTCTAGTTCAATCCAGGGTACCAACTATGTTGAATATTTTTCAACATTTTATTATATCTCGTCATGATGGGGACTGTACCAACACTTATTTGAAAAGCTTAAGTAGACTCAAAACAGAACATACCTAACACCAAAATTGAAATGACACTCATTTGCAGGAAACAGGATTACACTCATAATAGTTCATGTTAACTTGTAGTATACCATTAAAGCATTTCTCAACTTTTGTGGTGTGGTTACTATCAATTCTTCCCAGATAAACGTTAACTTAAGGTCTATTACCACAAAATATTAAATAACAATGAATATCTGACACTTAAATAATTTCTTTCACGAACAACTCAATCATTTTACTGAGCTCCTCTGTGGCTAAACGGTTAGCGTGCGTGTCTTTGGCATGGGAGATCCAGGTTCGCTTCCCGGTGGGAGCTCATGTGGTTCGGATTTCATGTTAATCAGAAGGTCTCGTCTCATACAGCCTCGCTGCTGAAAGGGACGTCAAATTCAAAATCAACTCAATCGTTTTATTATGTTTATAAATAGCATGTCCATCAGTGTTAGGAGAATTTATATAATAATTGACACAACTTCTTACTTAATAGTGTTATTTTTGTGTCATTTTTACTACTAGAGCTTCGAAATTAATTGATATTTTATTGTTTTCAGTTTCGTATAACATACAAGTTTGTTTACATTTTTCTTTTTACTTTCTGCTTAATTCCTTATAACTACGCTTTCTTACAGTGAAATATGTCTTATTCAATGAATACAAGAACTATGAGTATTAAAAACATACAATTCGACGGATCTTTACACTGAGAAAAATGAAAATTTAAAATAAAACAAATCTGTTTATTTTCTGAACCAGTAAATGGAAACTCTTCCGACATAGATTGCTTCAAATCATTGGTTCATAAGTTGGGAAACAAATGTAGTAATAATAATAATAATAATAATAATAATAATAATAATAATAATAATAATAATAATAATAATAATAATAATAATAATAATAATAATAATAATAAATTTAAACGAACGAATGGATTTGGTTCAAAGTGTCTTTAATGAGTTAACAGTTTAAACTTCATTTGAAAAAGAAATCTGAACTAAGATTGGGTAGCTGAGTTAATTTTAATAAGCAGTTGGATGTTTGTACCAACATGTAGTGAAATTTAAACAAACCAGTCGTTCAGAATAGTTTAACTTTGTTTCAAAATAACCTAATCTGAGGTGAATTGGAGATTAAAGTGTTGTGAATAGCTAATGTTTGGACCGAATTTGACTAAGTTCGAAATTAAATAAATTAAGGTCTATATTATGCTAAAGCTTTGTGATAATATGCCAGATATCATAGCTACGCCAAATTCATGAAACAGCTATAATCATTTGTAACAACTCCACATTTTATTATTTGCAGTTTCTTATGTTCCCATATAACATACACGTGCAAACCTTTTTTTTAAAGACAAATTTAATATTTAGTATACTAAATAACTATAATAATTTTAATCAAGCGTTAAAATTATCTTACTTTCCGTAATCAATTGTAGTTGCGCAAAAACACAGATCTATTCGCTTGAAATGGAAAGTACCAGTGACAGCAATTGGGTATGAACACTAAAAAGGGGGACAAAACACTACTAATAGTAAGGGGCATGTAATTAGTTTATAGTGTAAAGCCAAAAAAATGGGGGCAGCAATTACCTTCACGCCCCTAATCGCCGATGGACAGCACATTTGTTAATAATATTCCTAATTTAAGTGAATTTTAAGACTTTGTTGAGGAATAATTTTAGTAGTATTTAATTAGATCTATACGCTTTTATTTGAATCACTTCACTTCAGATTTATAATTAGTTTCATTATATTTTCATTAACTGTTAATTATCCAACGATACGTTCAAACGTAGAATATTCACTAATAGTCATTACATTGGCCAACAACTTAAATTAATTTGTTTACAATTAACTAAATTATTTTTTAAAAAAAAAACACCAAATTTGTTATATTTAATTTAAACATGTGGTTTGGTCCAGTCATTAGAATCAATCATTTTTTAATTTAAAAGTTGGTTTACATCGATCAAAAGTGTCTGCTTACTGTGTCAAAAGCTTTTCAGTAGACCTTACATTGAATGCTGTAAATTTCTTATATCTTATACACTAACATGAGAGGCGGACATAGGGCGTATTGTGAAATTATATACTCAGAAAAAATGTATGTGGCGTACTTTAAAACGTAGGTTACATGTGTAAATCATGTAGTTTTATGACTTAACGTACAGCAAATGTATAACTGAAAAAAGTACATTTTATACATACTTTCCGCATACATGTTTCGAATAAACGTACTTTCTGTACGAACGAAAGAACTGTACATAGGTGGTCAGGAACTCACATACTGATATACGCATGTAACATACAACTGGCGTATGTAACATACGTATACGTATGTGATATATGGAAGACTGTTAGATGTCATACATCCTGCAACGGCATGATGTAACATCTAAGCGGGGAAAGTCTGTAGCATATGGATAACGTATGCTCCGTGCAGGCTTCTGTAGTAAACATAATGATTCCGTATAATTGTACAATATACCGCTGTCCGGATAACGGACTTTTCTCAGTGTATTAATTAATAAGAATTTGCGTCCGGTGAATGAGAATATTAAAAGTTCGAAAAATTATATATATATATATATATATATATATATATATATATATATATATATATATATATATATATATTACAATAATGAGGAATATCACAGTCGATAAGTGTTAGTAAACAATACAAATGTTTAGAAGGTGGATGAAAAACAGAGCAGAAGCTAGAGATTTCGGCGCCCCTACACTCACCTTATCAAGCTTCCTTCCTTCCTTCCTTTATTTATTTATTTATTTACAAATAAGAGAAACAACTGTTCTTGTTATGCTACGTTGAATTTTTATCATGCTGCTTGCACAAACTATTGCAACAACTGAAAGTGATCATTCTCTATTCTTTTACAAAGCTGTTTTCAAGAGGCTTATTTTTGACTTTTTGTTAAACTTACAAAACTGCCTTTGCTGTACACAAATCCACTTTGAGAAAAGTTATAAAAAATTACAACTTTTTACGTTTCATACTATATATAAGAAATGAAATTTTAATACGTTAGAAACTATGTGACTTGAAAATGTTCGAAATGGGTAACAGCATCAATTTCCAGTAATAATTGTAAACTTTTGTAATTTTATTCTGTATGTGACCACATAAAGAAGATTTTAATTTTGATTGTTTTACGGTCAAAAATATTTTGTGAAATGTAACGGAAACTCTGAAGAGACAGTATTTGCGAATTTCTTAATATTGATCGATGGAGGTAAAGAATATGTTTAATGTTCGTACTTGAAATCCAAAATGTAGTTTGGCTACTACATACACTACGTGATCAAAAGTATCCGGACACCCAAAAATCATACGTTTTTCATATTAGGTACATTGTGCTGCCACATACTGCCAGGTACTCATTATCAGCGACCTCAGTAGTCATTAGACATCGTGAGAAAGGAGAATGGAGCGCTCCGCGGAACTCACGGACTTCGAACGTGGTCAGGTGATTGGGTGTCACTTGTGTCAGAAGTCTGTACGCGAGATTTCCACACGCCTAAACATCCCTAGGTCCACTGTGTCAGACGTGATAGTGAAGTAGAAACGTGAAGGGACACGCACAGCACAAAATCGTACAGGCCGACCTCGTCTGTTGACTGACAGAGACCGTCGACTGTTGAAGAGAGTCGTAAAGTGTAATAGACAGACATCTATCCAGACCATCACACAGGAATTCCAAACTGCATCAGGATCCACTACAAGTACTATGACAGTTAGGCGTGAGGTGAGAAAACTTGGATTTCATGGTCGAGTGGCTGCTCATAAGCCACATATCACGCAGGTAAATACCTCGCTTGGTGTAAGGAGCGTAAACATTGGACGATTGAACAGTGGAAAAACGTCGTGTGGAGTGACGAATCACGGTACACAATGTGGCCATCCGATGGCAGGGTGTGGGTATGGCGAATGCCCAGTAAACGTCATCTGTCAGCACGTGTAGTGCCAACAGTAAAATTCGGAGGTGATGATGTTATTGTGTGGTCGTGTTTTTCTTGGAGGGGGCTTGCACCCCTTGTTGTTTTGCGTGGCACTCTCACAGCGCAGGCCTACATTGATGTTTTAAGCACCATCTTGCTTCCCACTGTTGAAGAGCAATTCGGGAATGGCGATTGCATCTTTCAACACGATCGAGCACCTATTCATACTGCACGGCCTGTGGCGGAGTGGTTACACGACCATAACATCTCTGTAATGGACTGGCCTGCACAGAGTCCTGACTTGAATCCTATAGAACACCTTTGGGAGTTTTGGAACGCCGACTGTGCCAGGCCTCACCAACCTACATCGATACCTCTCCTCAGTTCAGTACTCCGTGAAGAATGGGCTGCCATTCCCCAAGAAACCTTCCAGCACTGATTGAGAGTATGCCTGCAAGGGTGGAAGCTGTTATCAAGGCTAAGGGTAGGCCAACACCATATTGAATTTCAGCAGTACCGATGGAGGACGCCACGAACTTCTAAGTCATTTTCAGCCGGGTGTCCGGATACTTTTGATCACATAGTGTATGTTTAAAATTATAGTACTTACTTAATTTCTTAATGACTGAAAATTCTGAATTTAAGGTTACTTTTATTAATAAAAATATTAAAATACACACACACACACACACACACACACACATATATATATATATATATATATATATATATATATATATATATATATATATATATATATATATATATATATATATATAATGTATGTGTGTGTGTGTGTTTTGTATGTATGTACATAAATAAAAAAATATCACACAACTAGATACGTAAGCACAAAAAAGAATCCTGGCGATACAAGTAGTTAATAGAGAAATGATCCCAATATATTTCTTTAAATTGGAAGCATTTCATATGTCAATGAAATTAAAAAAAAAAAACACTGGCAGCGATCAGTCTTTGAGAAAGACTAAATTCGTGGAGTAAAGTTCTGACCCATTAAGCCCCTATTCTACAACTGTTGCAAATTCAAGAACGTTATTATTCTCCTTGTTTACCTTCAGTTTTCATACCTTTATTCTCACCGTCATGATTAAAACGATTGGTTAGAAAAACGTGATTAACTAACCAAACTCATCATCATAAAAATGCCGAATACGTACGTATTTAAGACTGTGACCGTTTCTGATTTTGAAAACGTTCTTGTTTACACTGTAAGTCATTACTTGGCAGCATGTATGTCACATCGTCATTAAGAAATCATATATAATAGCTTTTTTTTTTTTTAAAGTAATAAGTAAAAACTTGTTCTAACTCTTATTGAAACATTTGGATTGCGGGCGTAGCGAACAAGAAAACTTTTAACAAATCTATTTTCATTTTCAATACTTTCCTTTCTTCTTGCTTCTTCGGCACTCTCTTGCTATCAGCGCCCGGGACAACCGCTCCGCTGGCCCCCCAACTTAGTTACGACTCTGATGAGGACTATTCTAAATATAAAGCAATCTATTCTACAGTTGCTAAATGGATAAGGGATAATACAAGCACTTATATATTTAAAAATTAGTTGTATTTAAGGTAAAGTATTTTTTTGTCTTAAAAAGATATTTTAACTTCCAAAAACTTCTTATTATGAGCAAATGTACTATCCAATGTAATGTAGCATGGTGCATTAATATCGTCATTGCTAGAACAAATGCTATGCTTCAAAGATTGTGAAAGAAAACAGGAGAGTGAATTAGTTGCCGCATTTCATATTAGTAAAGTACAACAGTACAATTGATATTGTTTTCATTTGGTTATGTTATATCCCAGATTAAGTGTTAATTCGTTTTCTAAATATAAAATTTTAATTATTCTAGATATTCTTTGTAACTTTTAAATAGCTTGTCAAGTCACACTTCGAAATTAAAACTTGGTTTGTTTGTACTTGGAGACGGTTGACTTTCCTTCTTTTTGTTGACCATTTCATTAAGGACTAGATTCTACAAGAGCAGCAGATGTGCTGAGCATATATTACCCAATAGCAGTGCGCGAATTAGGTTGTGTATATTTGAAGGGGGATACAATAGTTTCTAACAGGAGATAGTTGATTGCTTTGTGAGGGACCAATGTTTCAATTTGTTGTTTTTGGAAGAGATTAAAACAAAATAGAAGGAAATTCCGCCCCGGGATTCGCACCCTGTCCTAAAGGCATGAGTGGCACAAGCTGGATGGTAGGCCCTGGTTCCATGAGATATGTTACGCCACAGAGGGTAGATTTATTTATTTATTTATTTATTCGAGAAATCTAACAAATTTAGTGAGAAAATTTATTAAATTGAATTACTGCTTTTGCAAAATCATGGATTTAGCTTTTGTTTTTCTTTCGTTCTTTCTTTCTTTTCCTTTTTTTTTTTAAAATCTGTCTGATTTAACTTTGTTAAAACATTCTATGGGAATTTTCACATTCTGATACTATGAAAAGAAATAAAAAGTACTCCTACATTGAATATCACTTGCTAGTCCAAATGTTTCTATTGTTTTGTTCTTTCTTTTTTTCCTTAATAGCATAAGGTTTATAGGACCTGCATTTAAAACATAGATCTGTCCTGTTCAAACAACTTGAGCAAACTGGAAAACGACCGCATGCTGAAATAACAGGCAAAAGGAAGAGCGAAAACTGACCGCTTCTTTTTCTTCTTCTTTTACGCGCCTATTTTTACGCTAGGTGTATGGGCCGACTTACGGACCGAAATTTACGACATCATTTTACGGACCGAAAATGCGCGCTGAAAATACGCTAGTGTATGTTGGCCTTTACAAGTACGAATATCAACCTTGAAAAAAAAGAAAAAGAAAAGAAAGAAAGAAGAAAGAAAAATGGGTAAAATCCATAAACAAACTTTTGTTCTGATCCTTCCAATTTCATCCATTCTTTTGTGAAATCGAATGTGAAGCGTTCTTGCTTCAAATGAAAAAGCACCTGTCTTGTGTTGCAAAATAGCTGCTATTCATAGTGTGGATGAGTCATAGATGAAAGCAAGTGAGAAAACCGAAATGGAATATATAAAGGCTGTCCATCATAATATAAACAATTTCATAGTGGTACACGGGCCACGGTGGCTCAGTGGTAAACCACTTACCATAAATGCGAGGGGTTATGCAGTTAGATCTCAGCTCGCGGCAAGTGAAGTTTGTTGAACAAACACTGTTCTTTTCACCTTTCTCGGGAAACTTTTTCATTTCATTATTTCATTCATTCGTTCACTGTCTCCCTTACACTGCAAAAATAGTACAATGTTTTAGCACGTTTTTGACACTTTTTAGAAACTACTTTTGGACAGTGGCCAACGTATCAAAGAGTGTTTAAAATGTACCTACACTTGTCATGTGTCTAATGACGAGTAAACATTCAGAAACGATTTTCCGACAATCTCTGAACAATCATGGGTGACATTTATTCACCTCTTTTTAGACATTTTTGGACAGCTAGCCAGACATAAACAAACGCATTTGTTTTTAAGTGAGAACATTTTTTGTTTTCAAAAAATAACATTTACAAATGCAATTACAAATGAATAAAGATAAACTTTTAAAATATAAAAAGAAATGACGTGATCTAGGACCGAATCAGGGACTCCACGCACAACAGTTTTACGTTTTACCGCTGAGCCACCAAAGCTTACAGAGAATAAGACCGTGTTGGCACGTTAGAAGAACTTGTAGCTGTCATAAAAAATAAAAAAAAATCTTGTAACCCTACCATATTTCACCATGTAAACATAGTCTTCAAAGGGACACAATATTTTTTTCCATCTTGCAAGGAGTTGAACAATGTGCAACTTTCTGGAACGTCTTGCTTGCTACCTGCTATCGTCCTCCCGCTGACATAAAGGGAAAACCAGTTTCGCCGCTTCCGAAACAACGAATTCTTTTGGACAGGGAGAGGAAGTGCGACAAAATATACGTTTTTAATGAGGAGGTTTATTGTCCACTAGAGTGTAGTGCTGCATGGGTGCTGATACCTTTCTTGCTTTCAGGAAGTTGTAATGTGTACAGACTAAATAGAAAGATCGGGTTCAAGATTTTTTTATGACAGCTACAAGTTTTTCTCACGTGACAACGTGCCTTTAGCTCTCAAATATTCAGTTCGAGGGTCTATTCCGTCAGAGAGCTGGGCTCGCTAGTTTTGACATCACTGCAAAATGAATTGTCATCTGTGTACTCTTTACATGATCTTCTCGTTAGGCCAAAATAAAATTATGAGCTAAATTCCGTTAGCTGCCACTACTACTTCATGATAAAGGAAACAGAAGATAATTTAAACTAAAGTAAGGGCTAAATTCCGTTAGCCCCCCACGCAGTGGCGTAAAAATAGTGTTTGGCGCCCGTAGACAAAATCCCTAGTGGCACCCCCTCACCCATCGAATAGACCTCTGCATCACCATCTATAGCTTATGCGTACGCGCAGAAACTGCCATAAACCGAAAATTATCAATGGAACAATATTGACAGTTTTTCTTTTTATATCGTTGTGGTATGTCTTTTAAAAGTAAACTGGACAGAGTGCCCTGTTCATTAAAAATATACTCATGTAATTTTTTTTTTTAATGATAGTGTAAATAAACAGTACAGTATTACCAAAAGAATTTCAAATGAATTTATCCATATAGTATGTTACGATTTTACGTAATTATAAAATAAATAAAATTTTGTGAAACCGCTTATAAGCATTTTTTCAATTTTCAGTTTTTTTTAATCGACAAAATAATTAGTGTTGCCACGAGACGGGACATAACACTTTTAGACAAGACACGAGACGAGACAGACTGCTTGTCCCGTCTCGAAAACGAGACGAGACACGAGACGAGACGGGACGTCTCGTGAAATGTCTCGTCTCGTCTCGTGTCTCGAAAATGAAAATGCTGGCGGGAATGGCCAAGATTGAAATTGCCAGTGGTCATATAGATTGCAAAAGAAAAATCCCCTTTGTGAGAAAACATGTTGAAAAGCCTTCATAGAAAAGTGTCCTCGGTTTATTGAATGAAACAATCGTGATACATGAGCTTCCAGGAATATCATCCTTAATGTCTTGTCCGCAATTCCCCTTGCTGTAAACTGAGGAATTCTCATTTTTTTCATTTCTGGCTGGAATGATGACAAACAAAATCAAAGACAGGGAAGATTTTTTACAAGGTCAAGAAACCGAACTACCACCACCATCTATTCAATTTGAAAACTGGGTAAGGTCTATACTCATTACAGGTTGTAGTTCAAAGTTCTGGCTGAGATGGCGGAAGAGAACAGAACAGACTACACTTGTCTTTATTCTCTGGTGACGGTATTCTTTTTGCTATATGAACCGAAATGAACCGAAAACGGCAATTGAAGTACGTCATCTTGCAACTAAAATTTTGTTTTCTCTCTCTCTCTCTCTCTCTCTCTCTCTCTCTCTCTCTCACACACACACACACACACACATACACATAAAAACACACTTTTACCATTTTACCAATCGCTCGCTTATTATACAGCAGTCATGTTGTAAAATTCACCTCTTCGTTTGGAAGGCGAGCGAAGGACAAAGAAAGCAAAGATATTATTGACGAACCCTTCAAATTGTTTGCTTTCAGCAAATTTATGATACTAACAATAACACTGGAAGTGAAGAGGTTTTACAGGGGGATCTTCGTTTTGTTACGCGGAAATGTTTCATCTGACCAGAGTGCGAAATTGCCCTCTGCTTCCATGTTGTGAGGAGGGAAATACTATCCTTTCCTAGTGAATAATATTCATTAGGACCTGAATTATCTTCAGAAATGGTTTCTTACAGAGTGTAAAGAACATTTGGTATAATATTCATGGAACTCCGTTGAAAGCAGAAAATATCATGAGAATGGTCAAAATTCAAACATTGAAGAACATAATTAACAGAAAAGAAATAGGATACCCAAACCATATTTTTAAACTTGCCATAAAATGTATATCCTATATTTTTACTAATTCCTTACTCCCATGAAAATATCCTGGGGAGGATATTCTCTCCAATTTTTTTCAGACTGAAATCCTTTTATCCCGTACGATTTCGCCCCCTGACATAATACGAAGAAACAAATGCTGTTAAAATCCATACACATGACCCTTCCGGGACTCAACCCAGGTCCTTCAAGCCGATGGTCTATTGCCGCAGACCGCTCGGCTTGGTATGAAGATGTACGTTGTATGATTGCGAATAGATCACGACAATATAAGAAACTTTAATTCAAAATGGCCACCCAAAAATCAACTTTTTTTAGACCACTAGCTAATCTGGGTGTACTGTCATGAGTTTGTTACACAAACGGGGCAACCACCATATAGTGTCACACAACCCCGCTGTTATGGGAACAGATTTGTACCATGGAGGTGAAGACTGGTCCCAAGCATTCTTTCGTCCGATGTGTCGTTCAGCTCCCATTACTATGGCACTTTAAGTAGAGCTTACTGTGCAGTAACATATAAAATTTCAATCAAATACTTTCCATTACTCAATAAAATTATTTGGTTCCGAGCTTTCTTTTTTTAAAAAATAATTGCAACAAATCTAAACATGCTAAAGTGGAAAGTAGTTTTTGGATTGGTGTGGTTAACACTGTGAAACCTAAAGGCTGGAATATATGAAATCAAAGTGTACACACATATCTATTTCTCTATTTATCTATATATCTTTCCATCTCTCTCTCTCTCTCTCTCTCTCTCTCTCTATATATATATATATATATATATATATATATATATATATATATATATATATATACTATAAAGCAAGTGGGCTGATAGTATACGATAGTGTCGGGGATGGTGACACCTTTAGATCGAACTTTGCTTGTCCTGAAAACATTATTTGACATTAGTGTCTTCATCTTCGACGTACCTATGAGCAACTTACTGTATATTCGTGTATTGAAACTGGTTAAACAAATTTCAATGTCTCAGAATGTAAAAAAAAAAAAAAAAGCCAGGGTCGAGAAGCCTCAGACAACTAACAGCAGAGATATATTATCTTGTAAACTATTTGTCCTTGCCTTGTGAGCTTATTTGGTTTTATTTTTAAGATCTTTAGGCAACTTTGGCCCACCCCGAATAGATGATGATGGGAAAATTAGTGGAATGAAGAAAGTGGTAGGATATTAGACAACTTCGAGAAAACACACACATTCGAAAAATGAAATGAAATGAAATCTTTGAAATGAAATGAAATGAAATCTTTGAGTTTTACGTCCCACGGTTATGCCGGTTAGGCTAAAGGAGACGGTGATGAAGAGTAATGAATGAAATGGTGGAATGAAGAAAGCGGGAGGAAACGGGAGAACCCCGAGAAAACCCGCGCACACGGTGTTTGTCCACCACAAAGTTCACTTGGCGGGGGCTGGGATCGAACCCGATAACTCAGGCCCCAGAGGTGAACGCTTTACCGCTGAGCCATCGACAATCTGCTTGTTAGACTTAAGTCTGATAACGATATTTCTTGGTCAGTTTTGAAATACTCAGCAAGAAGTATCATCTCTCTATCACCATGCAACATCTTTTCCATATCGACCATGTTAGTTGGCAATTTCGACTCACGGAGAACAGAAACTTCACGCCTTCGATAGCGAATCTTGTGAATAAATTATCAATTAAAGCCTGATAAACTGATGATTTCTTATTTGTTTATAAATTTAATTTTTGTAATTACACATGGAGGTTTGATGCCATTCCCAAGTTCCCTCCCCCGTCTAGAAAGCGAAAGGGAACGAGGTTCCTGGAAAGTGTTCATAGGTGAATAGGAATTTCCCTCCTTCTTCCTGTTCAATTACCACATTACTGTTTGCCCTGTGCCAAATTACGATGAATTTCAATTAAATTATCATCGATACTTTTGAGTGGAACAAAGGATGAAATTTGAAACTTCCAAATTAAGGTAAGTATACGAACGTAAAGAAAAAATAGTGTAAACTTTTCCATATAATTATGCGTACAATCCAAACTTAAAATTTCCGTGTAATTAATCTTACAGTACAAATTTTATGCCTATTTTAGTCACAACATTATGGGTTGATTGTCCTGTGCTGTAAGCGCTCTATATAATAAACATAAGCTTCAGCAATTATTATAGTAGAAAGCAATGGATATATGAAGCCAAACACTGTATTTTTTGCTTCTGATTTTTTTTTCTTAAATAACATCGATCGTTTTCGATCATTTTTACAAACCAACTCACTACCAATTTTCCATATATAGAATGTGCCCCCCTCCCCCATAAAGGAGAATTTTAAAAACTGCTAGGATGTTTATTTTCAATAAACAGTTAATACACTGAATTTCAGCTCCGTAAGTTTAACGGCTTGCGAAATACTCATTTTGTTTCGCAAAAATTCGGATCCTCACTACCTCCTTAGGATATTATGCATTATAATGAAAGCAATATAACATCCCAGTTTGGATTAAGGCCTAACTATATACCAAAAGGAATTTCATTTGACTTTGCAATTTGACCGTGATGATCAGGCACACATAGTTACATTCATTTTTTCATATAATAATTTATATATTACAGTGATTCAAAAATGTATTTTTTCCAGTAGCTAGCTCCTCTAAAAGCCACAGGTCTCGAAAGCCAAGTAGTAGTATAAGCCCTATTGCTATTATTACAACTAAAAATATCAATATCCAAAAGTGCCTGAAGATCTTTTTTCACTTGGTTAGATTTACTCATCTCAGAGAAGTAGACAGAAATAAATGGAAAAGGAAGGGAAATGAAGATCTTGAAAGTAAAACGAAGAAAAATTTACATTCTTCAGAATATTCTGTCTACAGTGCAGTGAGCAGAGTGGGTCGGTAGATCATACTGAGCCGGTGGGCTGCAGTGGGTCATGGTGGGTGGTAGGTCGCAGTGGGTCACGGTGGGTGGGAGGTCGCAGTGGGTCAAGGTGGGTGGTGGGTCACAGTGGGTCACATGCTGTTGACCCACGACCCACTGATCCACTCAGAAAACTTGACCCACTGACCCACCGATCCACTGACCTAATCCATCTCTGTTCTTCTCTTGTGTGTCCAGGGTAATAACTTAGTTGTATCTTGATTAGCATGGTGCAGCCTGCTGGATTTTACTTTCGTTCCCATGGTATGCTGCTATATTTTTTACGAGACAAGACGAGACAAAACGAGACAAACGAGACGAGACGAGACGAGACGGGACAGAACCTCTCGAGACGAGACACGAGACGGGACGAGCACATTTTTTCGAGACGAGACGCGAGACGGGACATGCTTTGCACGAGACGAGACGAGACAGCCTGAAGTCTCGTCTCGTCTCGTCTCGTGGCAACACTAAAAATAATACAAAATCAGAGGTGTTTCTTTCTCACTTTTGCTTATGTAAATTCTTTTATCAGTTCAGAGATGTCCAATACATGAGCAACATTTTCAAGGTCAAAATGTATTTTTGCCGCCTCTACCTAGTCCTAGCCTATATTTAACATTTTATTACAGTGATATCAGAAAATATGTTCGAAAATTTATTTTGGGGTGCTCGTTTGGGCACCCCCTGAAGTTGGCGCCCCGGACAATTGCCCTGTTTGCCCGACCCTTGGTGCTTGTGCTTGGTTCTGTGTAGTCGCGGTACATGGCAATAGTATTGTGCCTCATAATCATGGCAACACCTTTTAACTCGTTTTAATCCAGATTTTATAGGTCATAGAATTTGTCATTATTGTTGAAGCCAATTACGCAGGGGAATTTTATTTAAAGTTAGTAAGTTGTTCAGTACATGTACTCTGCAATTCTATTACAGTCAATAAGTTCGTGTACTTGACGCAGTGTGGCGTTAGTGGCATACTACAGCTGATAACTGATATTCTGCAGGAAGCAGTGGAGGTTCATCTCTCGATCCAGCAAGAGGCAGGTTTGTGCATAGAGTATAAACACACGTTCTGTGTCTGTCGTGAAAGGAGTTGATTCCGCTGCGGCGGAATTGGAAAATGTCACAGTTTGAGCAACGGGCAAACATCAAGTTCTTCCAAAAACTAAGAAAATCCGCTATAGGAACGTTGCAGATGATTAGACAAGTGTGTGACAACACCCTGGGCCGCAGTGCTGTGTTTAAATGGCACCAAAGGTTTACGGAGGAGAGAGTTTAGAGGATTATGAACAAGTAGGTCGGCCAACAACAGTTCGAACATACCGCAAGATCGAAGAGGTTGCAATGATTGTGAGCGCTAACCATTCCCAATCGATAGATGATATCGCAGAAGCAGTACGGATCAGCAATGATACGTGCCACAACATTCTGACGGATGACTTGAACATGTCGCGTGTTACCAGTACCGTGTCCCACGTGTTCTGACACAAGACCAGTGATCAGAAATGCTGACGCTGATGGAACGTTCCTGAACCGAATAATAACAGATGAAACATGGTGTCTCTTCTACGATCCACAACTAACGAGATAAGCAGCCATCTGAAAATCGGAATAATATCCAAGACGCAAAAACCCGAGATAAGACAGATCAATAGAAAAAATGATGCTTGAGCTATTTAGAAGGTCAATGTGGATCTGTGTAATTGTCTGTGTGTGTGTGTGTGTGTGTGGACGTTCACGTCAAGCACAGCAACCATGGGTTCTACTAGTTGCCTATGTTCTGAGTACCAGCCCACGAATTTATTGACTGTGCTAGTATAGGACTGATATTTTATCAATACAGGAGGATTAATTTCTTAATCATACAGTGCTATAACCTCGACGAGTTTACAGTAATGCCAATAATTTGATACGCAAATGTAATAAACTGCAAGTGAAGCGAGCAGGAATTTTTATTCTTGCCATGTTCAGAAAGAAAGACCGCGAAAACTGGGGGCTCTATTTATATATTTTGCTTCTTTTTTTATTAAAAACCTGGAGCGCCCTCTAATATTGTATATCGAAACTTCCTGCGCCCATAGGCAATGCCTACCCGGCCTACAATATTGCTACGCCACTGTTACCACGACTACTTCATACTAAAGGAAACAGAAACTAATCTAAACTAAACTAAGGGCTAAATTCCGTTAGCATCCTACGACTACTCCATGATAAACGAAACAGATGATAATCTAAACTAAACTAAGGACGCAATTCCGTTAACACGTCATGACTACTTCATGATAAATGAAACAGAAGATAATCTAAACTAAACTAAGGACGCAATTCCGTTAGTCTCCCACGACTACTTCATGATAAACGAAACAGAAGATAATCTAAACTAAACTAAGGACGCAATTCCGTTAACACGTCATGACTACTTCATGATAAACGAAACAGAAGATAATCTAAACTAAACTAAGGACTAAATTCCGTTAGCACCCACGATTACTTCATGATAAACGAAACAAACGATAATCTAAACTAAACTAAGGGCTAAATTCCGTTAACACCCCTCGACTACTTCATGATAAACGAAACAGAAGATAATATAAACTAAACTAAGGATTCAATTCCGTTAGTCCCCCACGACTACTTTATGATAAACGAAACAGAAGATAATCTAAATTAAACTAAGGGCTAAATTCCATTAGCACCCAACGATTACTTCATGATAAACGAAACAGAAGATAATCTAAACTAAACTAAACTTATAATTCCTTGAATTGCTTGCGATATACCCCATAGTTTTCAATCCCTGCAGGGCGTTTAATTAAATCGTAACATGTTACATTTTTGGCAGTTTATAACTCTAAAAGGAGGAGTTTCTCTATCTATGTTTATTAGAAACTTTTTTTAATTTGATATAAGCAATTATCTACGGAAGTTTGCTCAGTAAATTTCTAAACATAGTTTACAAGCCATAACGTATTTTCCAATTATGTCCCAGCATACGTGTTGCAAAATATGTCAAAACTTTGTTTCCAAAGCATTTCACAAGAAAAGGTGTTTTAAGTACGTCCTCCTGAAACATTGTTTCGAGAATTAATGGTTTTTACGAAGGTACCCGCAGAACAATTTTCTCCGCAAAATCCTATAAAAGCGTTTAAGCTCTGTTTTATCTTTTACAGTATAGCCTCGGTACATAATCGTGGGATGTTTTTTCATTTTTTCATGGTGGTAAAGTCAATAGTAATCACTAAAAATTTATGAATGAATTAAACAAATTAAATAAAACAATGTTTTTATAAACTGCATTTAAAATGCGAAAATAGTTTTTTGGTGGGATAACATAACATAAAATGAATTTAAGATTACAAAAAAAAAAAAAAAAAAGACAATGGAGGCTAGTGAACAACTTCCATAAAATCCTTAATATCCCTCACCCTAGATAAGAGCACTCTATGCTTTTAGACTGTCCCATTTTTTCATTTTACTCCATTAAAAATCCCTTTTGCAGTCCAGTTTTTATAAACTTTTTGAATAGAGCAATAACATTGAATTACCGCACCAAATATTATCTTCTTCTTTTAAATACATTCTGTGAAAGCATTGTTTTTAAAAGTCTTCTTAAAGTTATTATTATTATTATTATTATTATTATTATTATTATTATTATTATTATTATTATTATTATTATTATTAGTAGTAGTAGTAGTAGTAGTAGTAGTAGTAGTAGTAGTAGTAGTAGTAGTAGACACTACAATAAAAATATTAATAAAAATATTGATTAAGTATAGTAATTAGAGTTACACATGCCTTTCCAGTAAGGATTATATATGGAGGACACTTTAAAGTGCAATCCAAACGAATATTCGAGTTTTAATCCGACTAGAAATGGACAATTTGCACGATATTATTATTATTATTATTATTATTATTATTATTATTATTATTATTATTATTATTATTATTATTATTATTATTATTAATTCTTCAATTTTTGGGGTCTCGGTGGCTCAGTGGTAGAGCGTTCACCTCTGGTGTGTGGGGTCCCTGCTTCGATCGCAGCTCGCACCAAATAAATTTTGTGGTGGACAAACACCGTGTGCCATCATCTCGGGGTTCTCCCGTTTCCTCTCATTTTATTCATTCCACCATTGTATTCATTTCTCATCATCACCGTCTCTTTTAACCTAGCCGTCATAGCCATTGGGCGTAAAACTTAACGATTTCATTTCCTTTAATTTTTCTTTATTAATATTTTTAATTACATTTTAGAAGGTCTATACTCTTTCTTCTTGTTACATAAAGTCATCAGAATAGTCACCTGCAATTAGGCTAACTTCCGTCTCCTTTTGTGGACATCTCTGGTTGATGGAGAAGTCTAATACTTTCGTCACTTCCGCTGCAAACCTAAGTGCAAGCTTAAGAGTTTTAGTTCCAAACAATACGCATTCTGCGTAAAGAAAGCGTTGATGGGTACATTTTTCATTTTATTTTCATGTAAATGAATTTCCTTACCTTTCTCATCTTTGATCCATTTGCCCTTTAAAATATCTTCTTTTGGAAAATTAAATGAAAATTGCAATTCCCTCTTTCTTATAATGTTTACTGATCAACGCAAAACATAATCTTTGCAACTTACATATGTAGTTCAAGTCTCTGGAATCCACATGAAACAAATGACGTCACAAGTCTGGTGGAAATACGTAATGCTTAACCCATCCATTAGGTCAATTTGTCCAGTTATTTCTCAGTTTCAATCCACATGGCCTTTCTAAACACACTTCGAAATTCATTATTACATAAGAACAAGTAAGTTTCGTTTCACAGACTACTTCTAGGGTAGACGTCCAAACTATGGGAATTCAATACTCAAACTGAAAGTAGTACATCTATTACAATTGGTTGCAATAGATTAATAAGACCAAAGATAGAACCTATTCCTTGGACGCTGAATCCATATCAAAGATAAGTCATTACTTGCTATGCTTTACTGTCTTTGTTCTATGGCGATAAAGGTTGAAACCGGAAATCGTTAATTTGAACCACTTCCGGATTGAATAGATGGTTAAGGGAGAAGATAGAATCTACGTATTGTCGGTTAGGTTGACAATATGCTAACTACAAAGTTGTTGTTAACGTTAGCCCAATGTTTTCTTAAAGAGTAAAGAGTGATTGGGATTCCTTCTTAAACTGTATGTCCATGTCCCATGTAGCCTCGGTGCTGAAAAGAGGCGCTCAACTCCAACCAACCAATTGCGTATGAAAGGGGAGGATTGAACAGGTATCTCCAGGAATAACTGCGCTAAATCTATAGTCGCTTGTGAGCTTAATTTTACTTAAAAAAACAAAAAAGATCAATAAAAACTAAGAAGAAAAACAATAGTGTGCAATAGTGTTTGTTGTAAACTGATTAAAATTAAGAGAAACTTGATCGTATGGAAAGTAATGGTCTGTTACACCATATTAAAACAATTATAATAAGGAACATTGGTTAAATTTCCCCGGATGCTTTATTCCTGCCAGCTTGAATAAGTATCTAACTGAATATATGTGAACTAAAGAGGAACAATCATTATTTTCAAAACAAAAGGAACAGACTCTATATACTGCGTATATATATGAGAGAAAGAAACAAAGAACTTTCATTTATAAACAAACTTACCAAAGCGTAACAATTTACCATTTTTCAACGAATTTATTGTTCCCTTTAATAATGAGTAGATTCCACTTAGGTGGAACTTCAACACTAATTATTATGATGTTTGTTAACATAAATTTTAACTTTTACAGCAGGTCAACTCAACGCTATAAAAGAGAAGAAATAGCGTGCTTTATTATTACAGGAAAGTTAAACAAATTGATGTTGTCATCTTTTTTTTTTTGTTTGTTTGTTTGTTTGTTTAAATATATATCAACTTTATAGGTGAGATGTTTTCTAAGAACAATTCTAGGATTTTTACTTGAATAGTACATTTGAAGTAGCCACAGAACTACATGGTATCAAAACACCATTTATATTTGTGTAAAGAGAAGAAATTAATATGAACATGTGAATGTCTTCTTGTTTCTTTTCAACCATATCAGGTTATAATAAATATGCGGCAACCATGAAGCCAAGTCTTATAAATGTGATGTTATTTGTAAGTAATCTTGTTTTTAATAAAATGTGTTCGGATGAAACTATACCAATAATAAATTTGAATAACTCGAGAACCAATAGTGATAAATCGTCCGGTTTTATTTTTCGGAAATAGGAAGGAATAGAATTTTATGCCCAGCAGATAATTAAACGCGAAAGGATTTCACGCGTCTGTATTGCTCGTGAGCAAAATGGCGTCCTTTACTGTTCATCAGAACAGTGCATAGAAAATTTAGACAACAATACAGACAGGAATCTCCAAACCGTCAGTGCGTTGTTAGATAACACAAACAATTGCTGGAAACTGGCTCTGAGTTAAGGAAGAAAGACAGTGGGAAAAATTCCATGAATGAGGAAGTGGAGACGGTTCGAGAAGCCTTTTAGTTCGGACGGACGCAAATCGACAGGATGTGGACTTTATTCTAAGGGAATACGCGACAAAACGTACTAGCGACAAAACGTACCACCGACAAAACGTACCACTTACCCTAAGGGATGCTTGTGAAAGGTTTTCTAAAAACACTTTAAATAATGACAAGCGACAAAACGTACCACTTGCCTGGAGGGCTACTTGTGAAGGTGGGGTGCTGACTGCCACGGGTGCTGACTGCCACAGCCAATTATTGGTGCTGATTGCCACGACTGGCGCTAATTGCCAATATCAAGGTGCTGACTGCCACGATGGCGTGCTGACTGCCACGAGCCTGAGAGAAAGTTGCTAGGCGTAACATTACCGGACGCCAAGAAGCATGAATGAAACTAGATCCTTAGGATCGTGTTGTTCAGACCAACACCTAACAAAGGTAAACAGGTCTCTGTATGTACACTCATGTCCAAAATTATTGTCACACGATTATAAATATGTTGTTCTAGTAATAAAATTTGATAACGAATTCGCCCGGTATTTCTTATAATGTTAGTATGTGTATAATCAGCAAAGACATGTATGTGGTAAATTTCATGTCAAAAGAGCAGTAAATAAGAACAATAAAACGAAAATAAAATTTTCTTGTCCATTTAGTTACATTTTATTTTACTCATTATGATTTTCGTATTTATAATTCTTTTCCTATGAAATTTATCACAAATATAAATTTCCTGATTATACACATAATATAAGTTTTAAAAGTACTCTGCAAAATTATCAAATAATATTCTTACAAGAAGATAGTTATAGATATGCGACAATAATTTTGGACATGAGTGTACTTTCAGTTTTGTCAGGGAGCGGTGCGTACAAAATTGGTACGATTTATGTATTCTCACTTGAACTCCCTATGTCAGAATAAACTGTGTACAGCTGCGCAAATTGTTTCGAGCAGCTCTTGAAAGTTGTATCAAAAAAGCACTGCTGGCTGTACCTCACAAGGGAAGTTCAGGAAAAAGCACTCGCCTGCAGAGAAACTAAGCATGCCATTTGAAGTCCCAATTTATGCTGATTATAACAAGCTAATAAAATTCCTGTACGGTTGAGAACGGTTCGAGATATTTAACTTGGAAGTTTATATGAGAAAATGAGGATATGCGCATTTATACGCGTTAAGTACAACATAATTAGTAACGAATATTGACATACGAATTGAAAGTTATCAGAAGTAACAGAAAAAAAGTGTTTCGCAATAACTAACGGGTTTGTTAGATACAATTGGTCATTACATTGTTCACAATAATCATAGGTTAGAGATGAAAATTGATCACTGTTGTTCTTCTGTTTTATGAATAAATGACGCAGGCAAAATACTCCCTTGCACCATGGACATTTTATATGTGCAATTGTGTTGCATCCGGCAAGAGAACAGTTCGCAGAACTAAAGCAAAAAGCAAATTCGACAAGTGATTCAAAAGTTATAGGCCTATAATTTGTTCGTAACCTGCCTTGCAGAACGCAAACTGAAACAATCCTATGCAGTGGCGTAGGGAAGGGGGGGCCGGAGGGGCCGGGCCCCCCCCCAAAGAGGTCCTACAATGTACTTTAGTACTTTGATGTTTGTAATTTTTTATATATTTTTATGTTTATAAATTTTTGGGTTTGTAATTTTTCTATATGTACCTATAACAGCACTTGCCCCCCCAAACACATCCTGGCTACGCTACTGATCCTATGTATCGCGGTGATCGGAAGTGATTCGTATGGACACAAACTTTATTTGATTGTTTCGTTGGTACATTATAACGTCCAGATGAAGAAGATTCATACTATGTACAAATCTCCTGCTATAATCTTTGATTGATCGGAATCAAAACACATCAAATGTTTGCACAAATCGTGTGCAATTCTTTGGTATCTTCTCAACCATTAGGTCTTTGCCATCCGTCATGCAACTTGTAATGGACAATTTGTCTGTGAATGGACTCCAGTGATAAAGCAATAGCAATTTCAAACCATCAGGCTTCGCCATGGGTGAGAATACTTAACGTATTGAAACGTGCATCCACTCATTTTCTCATATAAATTTCCAAGCTGAATATCTCGAACAGTTCTCAACGTACAGGAGTTTTATTACCTGTTGTAATCAGTTGTAATCAGCATGAATTGGTCCTTCAAATGACATACCTATTTCTCTGCAGGCGAGTGCTTCTCCCAAACTTCCCTTGTCAGCTGGCTTCAGACCATCATATCCATTAAATAATACAATAAAACAATTAATATAAACAATGAAATGTGCAAATTGTACATATAACAGAAGAGACAATCCCTTTATAAACATCCAAGTGTATGTCGTTCCACTTAGTGAGCAACTTTGTAACTTATAGGATGCCACATAGATTTGCTGTGATGATTACTAAATTAATCCCTACTAAATTAATTAATAATCATAAATTTAGTATGAGGGATTAATTCCTCTCTTTCCAAATACAGTTCCTCCCAGGCTCGTGGCAGTCAGCACGCCATCGTGGCAGTCAGCACCTTCATATCTGCAATCAGCGACAGTCGTGGCAGTCAGCACCAATAATTGGCTGTGGCAGTCAGCACCCGTGGCAGTCAGCACCTATCCCTTGTGAAGAGTCTTCTAATCAGTCATCAAATAATGACAGGCGACAAAACGTACCACTTGATAGGACGGTATATAAGTATATACATACCGGCCAAAATAAGGTTAAAAGTTGAACAGATTGCTGGTGAGAAAAATTGCGATGCAAGACCAAGACTAACAGCGTTTGCACACGTCCCCGGCAATGCCGGATCCGGTTCCGACAATGCCGGCGATGGAGTCGGCGGCAATGTAATCAAATGGTAGCTGGCACACGCTTTCCGACCCGGCAAAAAAGCTGGTGGAACTCCCGGCTCCGGCAAATGCAGCCGGACTAGCCGCCGACATGTCGGTGCCGGCTCCGGCTCCGGTTCTATCGGCGGCAATGTTTTATTATGCGTAGATGCACACGCAGCCGGCAAAGACGGAGCCGGCTTGTTGATAGGTTTCTTCAATCTAGCTACAGTGAGTGAGTGGCAAGGCGTTGTGTATTCTTGTTTCTTTTCCTGTATTTGGATTTTTTGTTTACTTCAGGTTTTTTGTTATTTTCTTTTTTTCACATCATATGAATATATAATGAAGAATGAAATAATAAAAATGGCTGTGAGGTACCAGAGATATAGTGGCTTGCTATTTACATAAATTCTCAGCAAGGGAAATTCGGATCTTGTTTGAATTATCCAACTACGGCAACGCGTAAAGTGAGTTTCACACATGTATGTATGTATATTAATTTGTTATCTTCTACAGCTGAAACTTACTTAAACGATTTAAACAAAGGGGTCGTTGGATTCGTTTTGATAGAGAATATGTCTTAGCATATATGAAGTCATAATTTTTAAAAAATCAACTTGGCGGAAATGAACAAAATGGAGATACGAAGAAATTATGAATCTAGGATAGTTGTCCAGTGCTTATCCTGTTAATTATGCAACCCAGTATGTACGGTATAAATATCCATCATAATCGTAGAAGTAGGCATTTTCAAGCATAACAAAGGTTGTAAATAAAATTAAAGTAAATAAAAACTACAACACAGCTACAGAAAGAACTGAAAATGCACAAACAGAACAAGAAAATTTCTATTCTTGTGGTTGCATACTGTTTTACCTTATAGATCGTAATAAAAATATGTACTCTGTCTTGTCTGGTATTTGTTCCATAGAACGATTGTATACTGAGTGAATAGGCAGCCGCAATGTTGCCTTTGTAGAGCTTATTATTATTATTATTATTATTATTATTATTATTATTATTATTATTATTATTTTAAATAGCTTGATCTCAGCATGTTTCAATTTTGAGAAATTTAAATAGATGTTAAAATTATGGCAACAAAAGTGAAAAAAAGAGAAAGAAACCAAAAGAAGGCCAGATACCTCGTGCGCACACATCCACACACACAAAGAGCAAATATACCTTTGTGTACTAAAGAAAAGATATTTGGGGATTTAGACGTTAATCCTCCTACGTCACTTGATTGACGTAATACAATTAACCTTGTTCTTTGCATTGAGCTATTTCTCAGATATTGAACGACCCTTCCATTTATTCAAGTCAGTCTGTAATATTACACGGCTCTTGCAAAAAAAAAAAAAAAAAAAAAATCTGAACAGCGCTGAATATGATTACTAATTCGTTGTACTAAGAAATCGAACGTTTGTTTAGACATGCGAAAGTAATTAATAAAAAAAATTCGAATCATATGTACGCAGCTTTTCATATAATGTATAAAACGGACTCATGTTCTCTCCTTCACGTTCAAACTCAAACTACCTTTCGGCACCGGCATTACCGGGATGTGTGTGCAAAGCAGCGCCGGCACCGACATTGCCGGATCCGGCTCCGGTTTTGCCGGCTGCGTGTGCAAAGCAGCCCCGGTTCCGGTTACGGCATTGTCGGTGCCGGATCCGGCATTGCCGGGGACGTGTGCAAATACTCTAAGACTAAGACCATGCCTGCAAGATTCTCGCAACACCAAGACAATACCTGCAAGATTCTCGCCAGACCAAGACCAGCAAGAATCTTCCATATGCAATATTTGAATATTTGCTGATTTCCACCACACTTTATCCAGGCTTTGGACCAGAGAGGGATAGGCATTAAAGAGGGACGCGGGCGCTTTCTCCCACAAGGGCCACCAGCATCTCAATGTCACAAATCAATTGCAGTTTTCTTTCTACAGTAAGTCAATAGTATTAACAATTGACAATTAAAACCTGATATTCTTTCATCAGTATATTATTCTAAATTGTTCAAAATATTATATGAAGTTCAAGGAGAACGTATACTATATTACAAAATTAGCAGATGTTTTAGTGTACTAGTTTTTGATGCTACTGTATCTATCACTTTTGTATTCGAAATATTTATTAATAAATCTTTTTCAATAGACATCAACATAAATGTTTTCAAATGTTCCTGAGACATGGTACTCGTTATCCTATTTTTAATGTATTTCAGTTTATTTAAGTTTTGAAAAATTTCTTTTACATGTTACCTGAGTTACGGGCGAAGTCAATAAAAATTTGTATGCTGGAAACCTGGATAAGTATTACTGCTAAATTTACAATTCTGCAACATTAAAAAGCAGCACATTGGACAATTTTGCAACACGTTTTGCATTCGCTTTCCTTGTAAACAAATGTATTTTATCCTAATTCTGAATCACTTGCACCATCAGGACAGTCATTCTTTCTCGGTTGTGCTCGTCATCAAGACTGACTTTCAAGAATATCCACGTCCTTTAAAAGTCCAAGAGAATACATTTATAGTATTTTTGGAAACTTCTTTACTGAAGTTTTTCAGAAAATGTGTAAGTTTATCGAAAGGCACGTCTGGAAGTTCTGTTACTTGGTTGAAGTGGCTAGGGTCCAAATAATCCATAAAGTACATTGCTTCTTGAATCTTGAAGAAATACTCGAAACTACCATGTCCAATATTGTATTGAATGCTTCGATGCAATTCCTGGTCATTGGATAGAAGCAGCTTCATCTTCATGTTTACAAGAAAATCTTTGTCCATCTCTGAAGGCGAATTGTCGACAGGTCAATAGAAAAAAAAGAAAGAAAGAAATCAAGTTCTAAGTCTTCAAATTTGTTATTAGTCCATTCTGCAAAGCTTAATGCTGCATTCTTAACAGATTCAAAATCATCTCTCTACTCTTTCACTTGGAACAGAGTAGTCTGAACCATCCGATAGGACTACACTAGCAGCACCCTCTATTTGGAGATAGTTTGACAGAGAGGTCGTCACTTGAAATATCTTAAGGAACATTTGTGCTGTCCGAGTTGTTTTGAACCTGAGAAGATCTTTAATATATCCTTTCGCTTTACACCTAGCCTTTGGTTTGATATTTTCTGTAGAAGCAATTTTCTTAATTATTATGGTCAACTCTATATACAAAGCACTTTCTGAGTTCGAAAAATGACCAAACTTTTTCTGAAAAACAGTGTGTTTTCTACCGTCTTGTTTCAGCAATAACTGTAAGACGCCTTTGTTAACATTTGATCTTCCAAATGTCCATTCGCTGATAAGACTCACGCATAAATATCGCACAGTCATTCAGCAGAACAATGATACAGAATCAATGCAATTTTTTGTCAGATAACATATGACATGATTGAGTATATGAGCGTAACACCACACGTGTAACTGAGTTTCTTAGTGGTTAAGCAGTTAGCGTATGCGCCTTTGTCGTGGGAGACCTGGGTTCGATTCCTGGCAGGAATTCATGTACTTCGGATTTCCCGTAAATCAGTATGTCCCGTCTCATATAGCCTCGCTGCTAAAAGGGCCGTTAAACTCAAAATCAACTGAATCACAGTGTAACTGATCATAGGTGAATTGAAAAAATCCGAATATTGTCCTTCCATGTTACTTGAGCCATCGGTTGAATTTCCAATACGGTACACTTCTTAATATCAAGGTTCAACTTCTGCAGAATTTCCTGCAGTAAACCGCAAGGACACTGGCCTGTGGTAGATATGCATTTTACAATGACAACAATACTTTGTTTAACAACCATTTTAAGAACATACCGTAAAACAACAGAGCACTGGCCTGAAACTACTATATCTTGAGTAGTGTCTAATAGAACAGAAAATATTGAAGCTTGAGAGACTTCTTTCGAAATATCTTCTCTGATAAATGTGTTGATAGCATTCAAAACAAAATTCACCGTGTTTAGTAAAAGTTATGCGACAACTATCCTGCTTACTTCCTCGTATATGACTCTTCTCGGTGACCTTATCTGAATTACTTTTAAGCGGATGATCAAATTTGCTTAAGAAAGGAATAATACCCAAAAAGTTTCCATGATCTATAGCTGTGTCTTTCAGTTTATAGGCTGCTACATTTCCTCTGTAAATGAGCCCTCTTTTACCAATGAGTTTCTACACTTTGACAACTCGATATATTACCTGTCTGTTCTTGTCAACCTTATACTGCCGTTGTTTTACCTGTTCATGAGGAAGTAGTTTCTTAACATTATGTTCTCTTTTGTTAGATATGTAAGCACCCACATTGGTCTAATGTATTTTGGAAGACTCGTGTTCTCTTACTCGTTGATAAACGTGTTTAATGTTACGTTTGTCACGTACAGAACCTTTAAGAGAAGTTTGTTTGATCTGGAGAATGATCTGTGAACACGCTGAAAAAAAAAAAAAAAAAAAGCTTGAAGTGGTACGTTTTGTCGTGGATTAAATATTCGAAATGTTTTAATTAGTCCAAGACAGGTTGTAATTTATATAAGTGGTACGTTTTGTCGTGGAATAAATCTCAGAAATGCTTTAATTAATCCATGACAGGTTGTCATTTATGACAGGTCGTCAAAAGTGGTACGTTTTGTCGCGAAAATTCAAGTGGTACGTTTTGTCGGGACACCATTCTAAGGATCTACTGTAATTTTAGAAAAATTCTTGTTTATCTTCAATCAATGTAGTACGCAACTAGGAATCTCACGTTCAACTGTGCATGATATCGTGCATAAAATGTTACGTCTCAGAGCCTATAAGCCAGAGTATGTTCAAAAACTTCAGTTTAATAACAAGCACTGTAGATATGAATTCGTTGTTGAAATGTTATCACACATTGGTGAACATAATGATTTCCTTAATTATAGCTTTTCCTGACGAAGCGACCTTCCATACGTCAGGTAAGGTGCATAGGTATAACTGCTGGATATGGGGGGAAGAAAATCCACATCAGTTTGTGGAACATGAACGCAAAGCCGAAAATTAAACGTGTGGCGTGTGTTGACTGAAAATTCTGTCATAGGCATATTCTTCTTTGAAGAGACTACAATTACAGGAGCAACGTATCTGGCAATGTTGGAAAATTATGCTGTACCTCGCATACCACAGGGATATATGTTCAAACAAGATGGAGCTTCTCCCCATTACACCCGTTGCGAGAGAGAAATTTTGGATAACCATTTCCAGAAAAATTGGATTGGAAGGGGAGGTCCCAATCAATGGACATCCAGATTGCCCGACTTGATCCCCTGGACTTTTTCTTAGGCGGTACATAAAGAATTTTGTGTTCCAGATCTAAGTTCAAGATTTGGATGATCTCAGACAAAGAATTATTGATGTTTATGGGTCCGTGACACCTCAAATGTTAAGCAACACCTGAAGGGAGGTTGAATACCACCTTGATGTTTGCCGAGCAACAAAAGGGGTACACGTGGAGGTGTACTGAGGTAACTTGAATATTTTTTAGTGCTAGATAAAAAGGTCTATTCTTTCCTCTTTCCGAAAAATAAAGCCAGATAATTCTACCTCTATTGGTTTTTGAGTTATTCACATTTCTTATTGGTATATTTTCATCTGGACACACCGTAAAGTAGTTGGTACAGATTTATGTCTGAATTGCCTCTGTTAATGTAGTAATTGTAATTAATTAATTTTCCACCATATTAACGGCGTTCCAAAAACACCCTCCTTAGCGACACAACACGCTGCAAAACACAATGCCATTTTTGTATTGTGAGTGTCGATATCGTATCTCACAGTCAGCACAGGCGCACGCACGCGGGGGTACATCTAGTCCGGACCGCCCCCGCCCAAAAAAAAAAAAATCGGAGTTCAACATACATTTGTACACTTTCTTAATAAAACTATACTTGTTTAGGGGAGAAATCGCTGATGTAGTCTAAAGATTAAGTAATACACTTCTATGTATTTTTTTTTTCTTTCTTACAAAAACAATCTAGTTCTAAAATTTTTATTTTTTCTGAGAATGTAGGTGGCAAGAATGATCGTATTCTTGCACAAAAGGATGATCCGTTTGGGAGGACGCGTGGGGCAAAATATTACTCACTGTAACACTTGAGGGTATTAGCTAGTTTGTACTAACAATAGATTGAGACCATATTATTGGTCTAACACATTGACATAAAGAAAAAAAAAAGTACTCCCATCGTTTCATGTTTTTGAAAAAGCATAAAACGAATTTATTTTTCCTTGAAAAGGGGGGGGGGCATCAACCCCTTTTGGATCTATTGCTGAGTCATGGAGTTAATATTTCATTATTCGTGCGCAAAAGGATTGAAAATTCGAAGGGGCTCAAAATATTACCCGCTGTAACACTTGCGGATATTAGCTAGTTTGTATCGAATATATTGACAAAATAAAAAGTCGTCTCGTCTCGTTGAAATAACACAAAAAAGAATAATATCTTTGCTTCAGGGGGTGTTCCACGTACCACCTTCTGGATTCGCAACTGCATCAGAATCCTAAGAAAACCCATACCCATGTGTTTGTCCACCACAGAGTCCACTTCGGGCTATTTCCATTTATTTTGTTTGAATTATTTTATTAATCATTACTAGTGTTGCTCACGTGAAAGGACGAGACGCAACCTGACTATGATATACTGTATACTGTCTCGTCTCCTAAATTTTACAGAAAGTGTCATCTCGTCTCGATTGTCGAATAATTCTTTCTCGTCTTTGAATATATATGTACAAAATTTGTCCTGATTTTTTCTTAATTTCGACTAGAAGCTATCAGAATTCTTCCGCGTCGCAAGAAGTCCAAAAATGAAGTGATATAACAACATTTAAATCAAGTTTATTATTTGAATATATTGTGTAATAACTTGCGTAAGTTTAAATGTCGATAAATGTTCTTCGATGTATTCGTACAATCAATTTATCAATTATACTATGTTTTTTATACTGTGCTTATCAATTATACTATGATTCATAGTTTTTATACTATAAATCATATAACTCTAAAACAGTGTTTGAGATCTAAAAGTTGGGTGAACTAGTATTGCTTACGGGACTCAATTTCCCGTCTCATCTCATTTCCAAGACGTGTCTAGAAATTTTTCGTCTCATGGCAAACACTAATCATTTCACTATCAGCCACTTATATTTATTGTATTTTCTTTTACACCAAAACAGATCATAAAGTAATTTAAACCGTTTCAAAAAAAAAAAAAAAAATGCAGAAATTCCCCAAATATGTTACCCTTCTACGTTTGTTCTCTGAATTTGCTCACTCCGATGAGATGATCCAGAGTGCGCAAACTCCATTTTCAGACAGCCTCTGAAGTGTTCTGGAAAAGCCCTTTGAGTCTTCCGACGCATGCGTAACTGTAATTGATTTTCTATCTTATTCAGAATACGAGCCGTAAACCCTCCCGGTGGATGGGTGTGACTCTTTGTCTATTGGTCCATAATAATTTTGCAGTTTTCCAATGAAATTGGGAACGCAAAATGTCATTTAAAAAAAAATGTGTGTTTTGAAAATCACCAAATATATGTATGGTCTTTTTCTTCTTTTTTTCTTTCTTTCTTTTTTAACTCAGTATTTTATAATTTGAAATTCAATTCAGATCAGAAATAACCCAAGAAGATTTTTACTTTCTGCTATTTTGCCTTACAAGCTAACGAAAACACTAGGAAAGAATGTTGAAGATTAAATTTACGCAAATACTCGATGCTTTGCACAGGACTCGAAAATGTGATAAGTAACACGTCTTGTTTTGTTAGCTTAGCGCTGGCATCCTCACGGCATATTAGTAAGTAGCTAAGTAAAATAAATAAATAAAGTAAACAATGTATCTAGACTTACTATGTATTTTTATTTATTGAACTCCTCCAGATTGACTTCTATAGTGTAGGTGAAACAGCGTGTAACGAGACAGTCAACTTAAATACGTAATAAAACATTTAAGGACATGCGTTGCTTTCATTCTGGAAAACAGATTAAATCATTAATTACCACAAATATACAAGGATTAAAGTGACATTATCCTGGCCTTTTGTTGGACGTGAGTGAGCTTGGCATCCCTCTAAACAGTGGTGTACGGTGAAATTTTACTCTGGAGAAGTTTGAGAAAAGTTATACACTGTTTTAATCAGTGACTAACTCAATAATATATGACAAATTGGATGCTACCACGACTGTAAATAGAATATACATACCCTACTTCAATCACATATAAACAAATAGCATATTGCTGGATATGTACAGTCTGTGGCAAAGTTAAAAATAGCATGGAGGTTTACTAGATATTTAAAATATTCAAATTTACTAGATATTTAAAATATTCAAAGTACTCAATTCTGAAATGATAATTTAGGAATGGTGTTAAGACTGACCTAAGAGGTATTTCTCTGAATCAGATGAATTACTATTTTCGCTGTTACGTTGGCGAGATAATACTCGAGCTTATTCAATACTGATTCACTACCTCCAATGATATCGTCATTGTACAAATACCACAAGCATATGAGAAAATATCGATTTGAGCCATGACGTACTGCAAACCACATTTACATCCTATTATGAAATAAACTTAAGGACGCCTTCAACGAAGTTATCTATAATCTAAGTTAATTATAGATTATTTTCTTATCATAATCAATGGTGAAAGATTTTTATTACTTTCTTTCAGTGACATTCTTTGTTAGTAACAGAAAATAAAGGTGGTATTCTTCATTTTCTTTAATTTTGAAAGGAACACACATACGTATACATAAAGGGGATGAATCAACCAAAACAAATTATTTCAATTAGCAAACTATAGTTCTGAAAATTAATTGCCACATATTAAACTTTTGCGTAGTCTAACGTTGGATTTTCATTTGTGCTCCCGCCATTACTTAGTCACCTACTTTTTTTTTTTTTTTTTTTTTTTTAATTCACAGCACCTTTCACATGAAGAGAAGAACTTGTTATGCTAGAGTTGGACAAATTTTAACTCCCACGCCAAAGTGGAGCAAAAATGTGAAAATCCAGTTAATTTGATCGATTCTTTACCTATAACGCTGTCAATCTGAGAACAAAAATATCTCTAGAAAACACTCTTCATAGTTAACAAATCCGCGTTTAATGCACACTGTCCTAGGTTCGAGTTTCGATGAGGCACAAAACTTTCCTTGTTAACTTAACATTCCGAGACAATTAAAAATCTACCTACATTAAGAAGGAATAC
Source organism: Thermobia domestica (assembly GCF_964235325.1). Classification (NCBI taxonomy): domain Eukaryota; kingdom Metazoa; phylum Arthropoda; class Insecta; order Zygentoma; family Lepismatidae; genus Thermobia; species Thermobia domestica. The sequence goes on along the minus strand of NC_137462.1, from coordinate 205,735,932 downwards.
ATAATAGTATTGAACCTATATATTACTCATTTTTACCTGCATTACGTTACTGGCTAAACTTCTTCATAAAGTGAAAAAAAAATCACAGTTTAGTACACTCAAACTGGTTTATATATATATAACGTATAGAGCATGTGTAATTGTGTGAAATATTGGTTATAATATCTTTAATTTTGACTTGACGACACATAAATATAGACAAAAACAATAAATTATTCACTGGAGTGCGTCCAAGTGAAACATATCATATACTGACTGTAGAAATGCACTTTAACACTGAAACAAATTACTATATGTAAATTTTTATTATTTTAAGAGGCGCGAAATAATACTGTCAAGGTGACATCTCTATTATTCATGTAGTTACTCTATCTGCAGGACTATTTTTTTTTTTATAATAAACAGTTTTTTCGTTCTTTGATTATTTGTTTTTCTTTTTTTTAAAAGATTAGAATGTTAGTAATCGTACGCGATCAAGGAACTCACCTGATCTTGTGTGCGAATTAGGTTATTGATATTGGAAGCAGTGGGTAGACCGGGTAGACACAAGCCTACCCAAAAAATTGAAAAATATATAAACGCTAAAAGATACAACAAAGAGTAAATATATTTTCCACTATCTATATTAATGATAGATAATTATTTAACAAATAGCATCAACCATTACTGTAAATCAATCAAATGTGTATATGTATCCAAAAACGAGGGAGCGGGCTTATCCAAAATTAAAATTTTAAAGCCGCCCCTGATTGGAGGGGACAAACTGGGGTCCACAGGAGTGACGTGTGGTAGTGGTACTCCTACCTATCGGGAAACAGATTGTGAATAGTAATACACTCTTTATAAGTGTCACACGCAACATAAGATTAGCATGCGTTTAACATGTGAAAACCTCATGTTCATGGGTTTTCTCCCGTTTTCTCCCATTATCACTGTACGAATTCTTTCATAATAATACGTCTTCTTTAGCCTAAATGATACCTATAAGCATGGGACGTTAGACTTCACTTCATTTTTACTTATGCTCAGCCAATACTGTGGTTAACCGATTTCACTATCGTCTGTGAATCATGGAAATTATTTTACCACCTGTGGGAGTGTTCAAAGTGGCTACCGATGTTATTTTGTGAAGTAATATTGCAACAAAGAGTGAACTGAAAATTTCATGTCTTATTTCGTTAAGGATTTCCTCTGCCACAAAGTACTGTATTTTGAATTCTATTTGAAGTTCTAGCAAACGCAGTTGCGTCAAACAAATGGTTTGAAATTTTACAATTATATTTTACAGTTACATTCCGTAGTTCAATGTAGTTCCTCTTGTTCCTTAACTTGATGTCCTCTCTATGTCTTTTATGTTTCCATCCCTGCTTTGCTAAAGAAAATCTCTGACATTGATCAGAATTATCTTTTCTTTGTTTATTTTTACAAATTCATTAATTTTAACTATCTCATAGACATGTTGATAAACTGCTTGACCGCCAATCCTTGTGTAATTGAATGTCTTTACGCAGTATTTGGATGGGGATGATTTTGGGACTATTCACGATACCCACTATTTACAAAAAAAATGATCATTGAATTCTTAGCCATTCCAAATGCCTTTTCAGTAGGAAAACGAACAAGACTAATATGGCAATTTATCACTTGATGAACATCTAGTTAATCGTTTCGTAGAATTATGGTGACTACTTAGAAAATGCCTAGTATAAGGTGAAGGGTATGAGTATTTAAAATAGCAGTATATTTTCATAAACACAGTGAACCAAAGTGACTTAATTTCACTTGATCTCTCATACGCTGGCTGGTTCATATCTGTGGAAAACAAAATTTCTTAATTCGTGAAACTAGAATAGGAACCATTCACCTGTTCCTTTGTCGTCTTATTTGCGTCTAAGTCTTCCCGATTTTAATTTTTTTTAAACATGAGAGAATATCACTTATAACGCTATAGAAAAGGATGAGCAAATTCCTTTATTCCTTAGCTAATTAAAATTACATAAACAAACTAAACTGTGTAATGCACTAAATATCACTATGTCAAATACTGTGGATGTAACAGCTCAAACGCACAGCTTCCTCTGTTTGTGCAATCTGCAATGTTCGTGTCTACTCGGGTTCATTCGGAAGAAAACATCCTTCTTACTACCGACAGCAGAACAGACGACATGGAGATTGACTGTAGTAACCAAGGATGTTATAAAATAGAGGATCTGCCCATACAACAAAATCGCGAAGCCATACGTCACAGCTTCGTCACACCTACTCTGCCCACTCCGAGCCACTAAGATCGCAATGTTTCAAGCCAGCAATCATGACGGAAACGAGAGTAGCCAATCAGACGTGCCGACTCAGACGATGTTCGGTTGTTTTTCTGGCTTCATTGAGTTCATATGATGAAGATACGTATGGGCAGATCCTCTATTTTATAACATCCTTGGTAGTAACGCAGTGAATGGCCTTTTTTCCTTGAAAATGCAGGCTTTTTTTTCTTTTTTAAATAATAATCTTACTTAGAGAGGCACGAAAGGGAGGAAATAGACTGTTCCTCTGTTCCATGGAGAATTCGCCGCTGGAACACAAAGGTCTGAAGATGCTATAATTCAAAATAAGACCCAAAATACTCCTTCCCTCCAACACACTCACAAATATGATTATCTGACAACAGTGATAAACAAGAAACTTATTAAATTAATAATCTTAGAAATAGTAACTAAATTAACTAGAGGTCCTATATCGCCCGAGGTACACGCGACTAACCGTTACAAAGGTGTTTGAATATAGGATTGGAAGTGTCTTGTATTGTATACGTAAAATGTAAGTCGGCTATAAATTCATACATAGTGTAGTTAGTATAAAGTTGTCATCCAAATTCACCTCCGATTACAAACTGAGGGGCATGAGGATCCAATTGGAAGTAACAAGTATAATAGTATTATAGTAAAATCTCATCACTTTTGGTCTAAATTAGACAATAATTTTGATTAAAATGACTAAGGTTTGGTGTTCTTGAGGGTATTTCGCCTTTATACGGTATTTTCAAGCTAATTGTGTCGGACGTCGTCGTATACCAGTACAGACTGTTTGCTGATGTCATTGTTAAGCAGCCTAGAACCCTTTGCAAAGATTTGATTTCTCATTCCCGTAACATATAAAGCACTATATAAATCAAAATTAATATAGGTCGACCTGCACTGGTGTACCTGCACATTACAAGACATGCTGAAAGTTGCCTCCATTATGTCGAGACACTTCTGTGCACGTTGCAGCATTTTGGCTGATATCGCCAGTAGCTCTTCATGGGTGACCCTCCGAATTGTCGTCGGTAATATTTTGCTGCAGTTCAGATAGGTTATGACGGTTATTTAAAATATTATCTTCTCGACACTACATGTTTACCAGAACTGAACAAAAAGGATGAATGCTAGCTAAATTACTGCACATCGGACGGCACTAGATGGTAACAGATCCCGCAAGGTGTTAAACAAATCTACATTGGGCGGTACACTGTCGTCAGCCAGAATTATTCAGAGAATTAAATACAATTATTTGCTCATCTCCGGTATTATCCGGACAGGTTACTTTTTTGTGGACCATGCTTTATTTCAAATGAACTCGTGTATTCAATACAAGTGCTAACCATTAAATGACGCAGTATTTAGCGTAACAACTGCTTGAAATTAAAAATTTGTTTATTATTAATTTATAAATTAACCATGGAACAAAAAACTTGCAAAATAAAACATATATGATACATGAAACGATACAATTAAACAAGAAAATAATAAAATAATAGAATATTATAAGAAAAAATCAGAAATCAACTTACATAGGAATCTTAACTTTTTTTGTTCCAGATTACTATGTACAACTTAGTGAAAGAAGATCCTGGCGTAAGAACCGCAGACAACAACACAGGGTATTTACTGATAATGCACAACGAAGTGACTAAATTGGTATAGCAGGTTATGGAGAGTAGTTTTCACGACAAACCGCGTATTTCGGAGACTGCTACAGATGAAGGGACATCAATGTGTTGCAAAATGAGTATAAAGGATCCACTATCGCCAACATAGTTTTATTCATTGAAAAGAGCACTTACTTTTAATATTCAAAACGTGCTCCCAATAATAAAACTCTCACAACAATGTAAGAAACAAAATATCACAAAAGCGCACTAATTATTCTTAAATTACTATTAATTCAATTTGCTTTTCGATGAAATTTGAATATTTCTTCTCTTGAAATTGATTCAACTATTGTGAGTATTCTTGCTCCCTACAAAATACACTGGAAAGATAGGGTATACATACTGTCATCTGTTGGCGATAGTAGAACTTTTACACTCACTATATCAGCTGTATGCAAGAGCGCAAGGAAAAACTAATCGACTGTATCTCATTCTCCACAAGAGATCGAAATGTTACAAACACCACAATGCGGTTGTTACTGACCGCCATTTAATTTCTGGGAGTGGGCACAGAACAGCATTAATAAAGAACCTGACTTTGAGTCGATTGTTTTTTCAGTGACGACATGTTATTTTACATTAATGTGGTAGTTGACAAACGAATTGAAAGGATTAGTTTCTAGTTTTACGATTTACCACCCCTCATTGGATAAATCTTTCGAAAATGCAGGAAGAGGTCAGATCAGATCACGGTAAGAGGCGGCATTTGGGAACAGGAAATAATCGATATGTTTCTCATCGAACGTGCAATTATCGTGATTGGTTACGAATACCTTTTGAAGACTTGTTTGCGATCACGTTAAACGAAGCTAACCATTTCCAGCAATGTTTCAACAGAACGGTGCTCCTTCTCATTACATGCCCGTGAACAGTCTGGTGACACACTGTTTGGTCGTGTTTTCAGAAAGCAGAATGTTGTAAGGCCTATAAGCTTTACCTTCAAGTACCGTACTTTTCTCTAATCTAACATATTATCTGGTGATTGTAGTGAAAGAAGGGGTGTTCAGTTGGTAAAATAGAACACAACTATCATATACGCTTCTTACGACTGTAACGGACGATGAAGAACATATAATTAGTATACATTTATCATAATATTATTGCGCAACAATCACACTGTTAATTTCTTACGATTACTTTTTGTTTTTTCTTTCTTTCTTTCTTAGCATAACAGAGAGATTTTGTTCGTCCTCTATGATTAAATAATTCCGCTTACATAGAAAAAGAAGTCAAAAGGGTTTCATTTTTTCTGCTTATATAAGGTTGTAACATTTGACAAATGTGAACATTAAAAATATATTTATACAGGCCTATGTGAGTTAGAGAGAGAGAGACAGTCATTTAGGAGATATCTAATACTTCTTTGTCTAGAGATAATGACAAGTTGACAAGCGTTAACACACATCCTGACCTTTGATTGTAAATAATAATAATAATAATAATAGAAGCAAATAACTGATGAAACAAGTAAATGTCTTTAAAGTTATTTAAGTTAAAGTTATCGCTTTTATTACAAAAAAGCTCTAATATTAAATATGGAGATCAGTCTTCTATTAACGTTTCCATTTCCCCCCAAGATATTGATAACTGTTAATTGAGACTTCCTACAGTATAAATATGTCAAGTTGTTATATGGTTTTCAAATATTACAGAAAACTTGACTTGGTCTTACTATGTATGTATATTTATTCACTTGGAAACTGAAACTTGATTTTATATTTTTCTTTCTTTTATTTATTTACGAGCTGAAATATCCGTTCTTCGCACAGGGAGAACAGATGTATGGAAGATATCTGAATCCCCTTCAGCTTTAGGATACGTATTTCAGTGAATGTGTAATGATAATAATCCATAAGCTACTTTACTTTTGGCATAAATTTTGAAACATTCTACCCTCATAGAATACAAACTTTAATCGGTGTTACATGATAAAAACCTACCATAATGTAGATATTGTTCCAGAAGTTATTTCACAAGGGGTCAGCCGTTCTCTCGACTCCGAAAAGTACGGATTCGATATTATTCTTGGTCATTTTGGGTATTTTTTTTTAGAAAAAACCCTTTCTCACCTATAGTGTCGATGTGAACTGAGCGTGGACTTAAAAGAGCCACAAAAGTGTTAGTATTCATCTTAGCGATTCCGAAAACTATGGATTCGACACTAATATGTCATTTTCTATTATTTTTACATGTCACCTCCTTCTGACCCTACACGAGTGGGGGGGGGAGTGCTAGGGTTATCTTACCCACACTGGGTGCTGAGCTTGGGCTTAGCGGTGTCGAGAATGAAAATATTCATATCAGTGACTTGATTTGATTTGATTTGATTTGATTTATTGACATATAACACAACAGGCACAGGCCTAATTACAGTGTTACATAATATATACGTTATACAGATTATATAGGTTAATAAAGCTATTGGTAATAATTACATTTGTCTTACAGAATTAATAGACTTCTTAAAACTACTTACATCCATTGTCAGTACATCCAGGTTGAAATTTTCTTTAACTAACCTGTTGGAGGTTGCACTAACTCTCCATATAGGAGATCTGCTTAAGACGTTTGTTTTCGCTGTCATACAAAAAAAAAAAAAAAAAAAAAAAAAGTATTTTTCGAAGCAGTGCGCAATTTAATGGATGGTACTTGGATACATATTTGTTCGTTAAGATCAGGACAGTCTATTTTGCCATGAAAGAGTTTGTGTAAAAATAATAAATCAATATTTCTTCTCCTGAGTTCTAATGTTTCAAAATTAAAATTTTCAACAAGGTTAATGTAGTTTTCAAATTTTTGATATAATTTTGTTTTCTTAAGGGTAAGAAGTCTTAAAAACTTATTTTGAGTACGCTCAATCAAGAATGAGTATTTCTGTATATTAGGGTTCCATATATTACTACAATATTGTAATTTCGATCTGACGTATGCATACAGCACAGTTAAAGTTTGGTCATTTTGGAAATCTTTACTGACTCGATAAATATATCCAAGATTTTTGTAGGCTTCTTTGCAAATAGTTTCAATGTGTTGAATAAAGCATAATTTTGAATCAAAAATAACTCCCAAATCCCTTATAAAATCAAGCTTTTTCAGTTTTTCCCCTAATATTGAATAATTATATTGAACATATTTTTCTTTTCTAGTGAATGTTAAATAATTGCATTTACGACCCCGAAATCTATTCATTAACACCTGTCGTTTTCTATTATTTTTATTGTCTCTATCACAAAGTAAAGTACCGAGTAGAATAAATGACGACAGATAACGCTGAAGGCCGTAAATTTCCGAGGCAACTAACATGCCCTTGTTGCCTAAACTTGGGCTTAAATGTCATCGAAACTGCCACCCATCAACTAAGCGACCTCGAAAACACAGTAATTGACGATGGACCCCGATGGATTCAACAGCAATCTTATTCACTTTAGATCAGTGGTTCTCAAACTTGTTGTTACTGCGATCCACATTAAATAGTAAAAAGTATTTTGTGGCCCACCTACTTTTATTCAAATACATACTGACATTCTACGTAATGGTGGTGATGTATTTCAAAGCAATTAAATTTTGTAAATCATATCTCTAATTCCAGTTCAATCATTAACCGGCCGTACGACTAATTAAAATGAAATTTATTTGGGGATGTTGTGAATACCCCGAGCGACCACGATTGTTACAAAGTAGAGTTCGATGATTAAATTTTAATAAATAAAAATTTAGTTGGTTTCTTTTATGTCTATCGCAAATATATAATTTTCAAATTAAATTGCAATGTAAATTTATGAGTATAGTGGCCCTGTCGGTACGAGAATATCAGTCGGTGACGATCGAGGAAGTGTAATGTAAATTCTTCTCAGTAATTGTATCATATGAAATTGTACACAGGCGGAAAAGGTTAAAGTGTGGCCATAGAAAGGAACACAGATCTAACACTACTCCCGACCCATACCCTACTCAGCTCAACTACAATCTTTCCATTCTAACCCAGCATTTCTACTGACTGTATGGTAGGACAGATCTCTGAACTTTGAATAACCACTTAAATTTCATCTCATTAACAAACGCTTCCAATTTTCGTTTTCTGAATAATACTTCACAACATGATTCTGCATCAAAATAAAATTTTCACAATTAAAAGGAAAAACTTCTCGCGGCCCACTAAGAAAAGGTCCGCGACCCACACTTTGAGAAACACTGCCTTAGATATTTTATTTTTCATTCCTTCTCTCACCCCTCCCCCATACTGATGGGGACTAAATTGAATTTTCACGGTATCTGGAGTGTTATTATTAATCTCAACGACCCGGAAAACTGTGGATTTGACGCTAATATCAGTCGTTTTAAATTATTTTTACATATCACTCCCTTCCTACTCCATGGCGGTGCTAATGGGGCTGAAAGTGAACTTAAACTGCATGGATCCACGAGTAGTGTACCCGTAAAACCAACGAGTGGCCTACGGATAAGTTTGTTAAGGGGGGTTCACGTTTCCTATTTCATATAATTTCGGTTAATTGTATACATATTTTAATATGGTGAATATTTTTCATAATATTATGCTTAAGGGAGTGGGTTAAAACACCGGAACTTCGCTTGCATACGCCACTGCCATGAACTTCACTATACAAGTTCTTGTCTGTCTGTCACCACTGGCATTTATGAACGTCAGGTTACCAGTAATTTTATTACCCTCAAATGAAGCAAACTATCGAAGCAGAGCATCCAGTGGAAAAGAACTGCTGTGCACTTTCTCTTCTGTGACGTCAGTAAGTATATTTCAGAAAATAGCTATTCATTATAGTTATAAGCGGCTCGTTGGTCTAGGGGTATGATTCTCGCTTTGGGTGCGAGAGGTCCCGGGTTCAAATCCCGGACGAGCCCTTACTTTTTTTTTAAGAATTCATTTATTTATTTCTGACATGTTGTATTATTTGAATTTGTCAATTAGCGTGTTTTAAAGATCTCAATGAAGAATCCTATAGAAAATATATAAGCACACCGAATTTCAAGTTTTTGTTCCAATTTCAAATATCTAAAGCATGAGATTATAGAACGTGGGACGTTAAATTGAAATATTCCATTTCATTTTTCATGAGATTATAGGTCCAAAACAGGCCCATTTAAATAACATAGGGAATTTCTTCATCCCCCTTTAGACCCCTAAAAACTAAAACTATTCACTTTTAGCAGTTTTTTATGGGCTAGTCCCGGAAGACTACAATCTTGCCAAATTTAAACATTGTAATCTACACGAAGTGCCCAATAATTTTGGAGTGTACAAGGTGTATCATATTAGTAACATGAGGGAGATTTTTCAATTGCCCATTCAATTGCCAACTTGGAAATTTTTATTTTTGATGATTTACGTAGGTAACTCTAACGAAAACGTACAAACATACTGAATTTCAAGTTTTTATTCCAATTTCAAGTACCTAGATCATGAGATCGTAAGTTTAAAAAAAGAAAAGAAAAGAAAAGAAAAAGAAAGAAAGTAAAAAAATAAAAATACAATTTTAATAACATGAGGAATTTCTTCATCCCCCTTTAGACCCCCTAAAAATTAAAAAAATATATTCACCTTTGGCAGTTTTTCATGTGGGTTACTCCCGAAAAATTACAATAATGTCAAATTTCAATTTTCCATGTCAACCGGAAGTACCCGTTATTTTACGTCAGTGACTGAATAACTTCATATAGTTTTACATATAGTTAGGATATAAATATTTATTGTCTTCTTGCCTGGGACAATTATTATGAGATACAATGACCCTAGGTTCACGAATCGTTTAGTTTGCGGACAATTCGGTTTATGAACTAGTTTTGTGAACAACTTTACCTTTGCGTACGAGCAGTATTTCAGAACGATAAACAGCACTATTCTACTCGATATGTTTAACAATTTTACCATATAAATAGTTAGTATTATGTACTTATAGAGGCGTAAATAGCCTACCACTAAGTTTAATATACACGAATAATAGATGCGATACTAGTAAGAAAGTCTCGTTGTTCAATTAGCTGTAATAGTACGTATTACGAACCTCTATTAGAGAATGTTTCATATAGGCTATTGTTTCCTTTCCTTCTTTAAAAATTTTACTTCATCAACGTACTTCAAATAACGAAGACAGAATTGTTAACCCTCATATACGTACAATAAGTATTTTATGAAGATGTTGGGTTATTATCTTAGCTGCTGGTAGAAACTGAGAGAAACTTTTGCCATGTCTTTCTCGTCCATAGATAACAAATAGGTGTGGTACGAAAGCAACAATGAATCAAGCATATATGGGCTTGTCTTCAAGCCATTGTATGTAGCATAGCAACGACTCATATTGTTTTCCTTGGTATAGGAGGAGGAAGAACATAGAGTACATACGCGTACCTACATACATTACCACAACAAGAGGACACTGGAGTCAATTTGTACGGCATGAAAAAAGCCGTCCTTGAATGGCGAGTTTTTCTCCTTTGTCTTTCTGTTCTTTTTTTCTTTCTTTGTGTACGTGATGTCACGTAGACTGTCAGTTATCTTCGTCTGCCCCGACGGTGAAAGAGCAGAGGGGAATCCCTTATTTCCCCTCCCCTTTCTCTCTTCTCAATTTATCATTTCTTCCTATAATAGGGAGAGAAGTCCATCAGCGTTGCTAACTACATTACACGTATTGGTATGCATCCATAATTCAAGAGAACAACTAATTAACTTGCCAGTAGGCTGGGTAACGCTGGTTCGGTCTCCGTTGCGGGCCGGAGAATTTTCTCGTTCCAGTGCGACTCAGAGGTTCACCCAGCTTCTGTATAATCGTACCTGGGGCGAAAGGATGGTCAGAGTGTAGTATTGACTGGAAAGTTTGCTCTCATATGTGCCAGCCTCCTATGTCTTGAATGAGTATATATATGTATATGTATATATATACTAACTAATTTAATGATTTGACAAACGCTAAGGTTCATCCTCAAACAAGTAAAAGGATGAGCTATTTGAATTAGCTCACCACGGAATGAACTATTTGAAATGAATTTTTTTACTTTAACACCCCACGATTTCAGCACTTACGGGGAATGGACACCTCTGCGCTGCATTATGCTCTGTGCCAATTTTGTAAGTACAATATGGTGCAAACTTATAAAAAGAACTAAAATACTGTATAATTACTAAGAAAATAAAGGAAAAGTCTTCTTCATCACTGTGTTCATAGCAAGGGCGCCGATCCTGGGGGGGGGGCGGGTCCCCCGAAAACTCATGTGGGCCCCCTATTGTATTTATGAATATACAATATTTGGCATAATTTGAATGCAATTTTTCTTAAAATCCTCATATATATATCTTCTACATCTGAATGCTCCCCCCCAAATTTACAGAGAAATCGGCGCCCTTGGTTCATAGCGGGGGTTTTCAAACTTTTTGCAGTTGAGGCTCCACTCAAAAACCAAAATATGAACGCGCCTCCCTTGTCAAAAATGAAATGCGTCACCAACATAAATACATGTGTCCACAAAAGAAAGACTATCACTACGATAAACTATGTTTTATTTATCAATCACTAATGGAAATATCTTATTAACACAGGTGATCTACATTGTACACACTGACTACATCTTTTAATGTTATTAGCCGGTGTTAATAATTGTACATTGTGGTAAGTCAGATATTTATGTTAAAATTGAAAAATACGAGCAGAGAGGGAATTTAAATAATAAGAACCGACACATTTAAATGATGAGCAAAGTCAGTGCGATGTATGAGCTTGTTCTGAGTCACACAATTTATTAAATCTCGGTACACATTTTCAAACTATTTGTGATGGCGGTAGTACTTTAGAAAAGATTAAAACTGTGTCCCAAAAATAATAACAGAAAATTAAGAGAAAGAAAAATACTCTCATGGCATCGTACGAAATTCCAGAGACATTTAAGAAGACATACTATTCTACAGAGATAAAGTAAAAGATCGTTGGTGGCCGTCTAACAAGCATTATACACGTTTAAGCTAAAGGTGAGAGGGTCATCCCTGATCGTATGTGGAACAGAGGTGATATAAAGGCTTAGTCCACTATGTATTACTAAAGAAGAAGGGTGCAAGCTTAAGTATATGAGTGTTGCACTATAAATATGTTCTTTTGTAGATGTTTTTTATAAAAGTACTCGCGCCCCCCCTGACAACCTTCGGCGCCTCTCCAGGGAGGCGCGCCGCACAGTTTAAAAACCCCTGGTTTATATAATAATGTAGATATACCAAAAAAAAAAATTAAAAAATGAATAAACTACTAATATTATAGTCAGCACGTTAAACTGTGTAGCCATCGGTGTATAGGCTTTCTTCCAGACAGATCTTGTCCGGAGAGACGAAATTAAAATGTGAGGGGGCTGGATTGAGACTTCGTTTGCTAAAGAGCGTGGTCTCCACTAGAATGATATGTAATAACAATTTAATTTATCTTAGCTTCAGGGAGGTGGTAAGCCAACACCAGTAGCCTGGAAAAAACACTAGTTACCAGATTCCTGAAAGTGGTTACCAGTATACTCAAAGTACTTTCTTTTCTTTACCCCGTGTATTGACAAAAGTTTCATGTGAGGAATACAAGACATATAAAATACAACATAAAACATATCCTGAAGAACACACCACAAGATGACAAATGCAGATGTTATCCGGAAACAATACAACATATCACAAATCGATGTGCAATTATACAAACTGAGTGCAAGGAAAGACACTGCAGAGTAGCAAAAATCATACACTAAGCAACAGCAATCAAGTATAAACTGATACCAGAAAAAGTACCGTGTTTCAAATACTAATTAGAAATCATAATAGAAAAAAAGATAAATACAAATTTCACTGAGACAGAACACTATTAACCGATAAATAAATACGTTGTAACAGGCCGGACATCTCAAAGTAATAAGTCAGGAGAAAGAAGAGGTGTACTACCAATCACAACAAACCTACATAAAGCACATAGATAATAATAATAATAATAATAATAATAATAATAATAATAATAATAATAATAATAATAATAATAATAATAATAATAATAATAATAATAATAATAATAATAATAATAATAATAATAATAATAATAGATAACTACAAGCAACCATCCCAAACAGTAAAGGACAATAGATGACAAAATAATGTGAAAATAATACCAATAGGAATATTGGCTATTGGAGTGGTCCGCAAGACGCTGAAAAAAGACAATTGAAATATATTGATAATAATAGGAAAAAAACACAAACATAATAATAATTATAATTTTATTGCTATCAATTTGTTATCTATCTAGGATCACAAATATTTAATGAGTCAACTTTTTACTTATTAAATGTTTGTGTTCATGGGTTACTATAATATATGGGATGTGGGATTCTATGGTTCAGAGACTTGGACATTACTGAAGTTAGAGAAGAAATACTTAATGTCGGAGGAAGATGGAGAAGATAAAATCAACAGAGAGTATAACAAACGAAGATATTTTAAAACGTGTAGGAGAGAAGAGGACGCCCTTAACGAGCATCCTTCATAGAAAAGCCAACAAGATTGGACAGATCTTAAGGGGAAAAAAATGCTTTCTTTATACCGCGATAGAGAATAAGATGGAAGGAAAGCGAGGAATAGGAAGAAGAAGAACACAACTTATTGATGGTTTGAAAAATAGAAGAAAATATTGGGAGTTAACAGGAGAAAACTGAAGATCGAGAAACGTAGAAGAATCATTTCCAGACCCTAATCTAAGGAGGGAGGGAAGAAGAACCTCCCAACAGGCAGAATATTTACTACTACTACTACTACTACTACTACTACTACTACTACTACTACTAATAATAATAATAATAATAATAATAATAATAATAATAATAATAATAATAATAATAATAATAATAATAATAATAATAATAATAATATAAACTTCTTGCAACATCAATAAACTTTCAACCCTATTAGTATGAACGCTGCTACGAAGTATGAAACACATGTACAAGTAAAGAATATGACAATTTCATATTTAACAGTTGTCAATCCTGTCCGCTAACTAGCAAGCAAACTCCATGTATGGAGAAAGAGAGAGAAATAAAGAAGAGGTAATGAGAATCACTTTCTATTGCATACCTTTACATGTGACACAATGTGCTAAACACTTACATATGGGGCATCTTGTAAACCTATTCATTTCTTCGTCAGTTTTGTATATGTAACGACAGATTTATTGCTGCATGGGCGTAGTGAGAGAAGGCACTTTGTATATTTGTTAACAGCGCTTAGGTAACGAAGACCGAAACAATATATATATATATGAAGATTGAATTCATTTTACTTGAAATTTGTCTGTCACCATACTCCTACATAAAGTAGGCAATTGAATTTCAAATTTCATTCAGTTAATAATTCACCAACTGCTGCCAGTGAATTGATGTTTCAGATTGTCTTCACACCTTCCAATTAAATGCTGTTTCATAATCAACAAACCTAAATTACCACAACTTACGCTAACAGAGTTACATACATTCGTATACCCTTCTTGAAGGGTTCTCAATTTAATATAGCTAGAATGAGTAGAATTCAATGAAAGATTGCGTAATATGTCAGAAGAGAACTAACTGTACTACCGCGTAATGAGCATAGAGAGGAGTTCCATTTAAAGAAAAGAAGAAGAAGGAAGAAAAAGAAAGCTTTAAAGGCGGCATTTCAAGCGCATTTGATATTCTACCAGCAAATTTAATTGCTTCAGCGTTACCAAACCCCATGATGAGATGCACTTTATGTTTATCTTAGACAGCTGCATGGTGCTATCTGGTAGAGTCAGTCAGTCTTTGACAAAACTGGGTCCTACACTTAAGTTCAGCGATTAAATCTAATTTCCTTAAGGGTATCTTATACCTTTTACCACTGGTTTCTCAGTCCTCATAAGATAACATGTAAATTTTACTTCATGAATATCTAACGAAGTATAGTACTTAACAACTTAAAATTTTCCATACAAATACAGAAAACCAATAGAAGTTGGATGATTATTCCAATTTCACGCTTAATAACAGATCAAAAGTAATAAACACTTTTTTTGTGACATTGTAATGGACGCTATCATTTCAACTTTAACTTATAGAAA
The DNA here is from genome assembly GCF_964235325.1 of Thermobia domestica. Classification (NCBI taxonomy): domain Eukaryota; kingdom Metazoa; phylum Arthropoda; class Insecta; order Zygentoma; family Lepismatidae; genus Thermobia; species Thermobia domestica. The sequence continues at coordinate 205,720,854 of NC_137462.1, read as the reverse complement.
CTCAGAGGGTTATCGAAACAAGTGAGTTTCGTTTCACACCAAGCCAATTTAACACTGAAGGTAGAAGTGGTGAATCTATAATTTCTGATTGCAATATAGAGGAATAAGAGCAAAGATAGAGTCTGTTCCTCGGACACTGAATCCACATCAAAAACTAATAATCGCTATACCTTACTTTTTTTGTATGGAAACCAATATTGAAACCGGAAGTAGTGAATTTGACCACTTTTGGTTTTAGTTAAAATGGGTGAAAGTAGTACCTTTTCATCAGATGCTGAATCGACTGCAAGAAATACCTACACTATATGTTACCTTTTTCGATTTCGTTTTATGCCGATCAACGTTGAAACCTGAAATGGTTAATTTCCATCACTTTCGGTTTGAATACAGGGTTAATGGATGAGATGGAACTTGCTCTTGGAAAACCCTCAATTAAAAAAAAAAAAAAACGCTTCTTGACATCTCTTACTGGTTTTGCTATAATACCTGTCGACAGACAGATGGACACAGACGTTCTATAAAACTTCCGATACTCATACTTTGGAATTCTAATAATGGAGGCACCTTAATATGTAATGAGATCACCATTAGCCTGCAGAACACCTCTGACTCGCCGTGGAATGGAATCATGAGTCATGATTATTTTCCAGAGGAATATTTTACCATTTCTTATGAAACGCAGCACTCAGTTTCGTCAGCAAGGATGGAAGAGGATTTGAGGAGCCTATGGCGAAAGTGTCAGAATCCCATACCCAGCATGAATATATTATTTTGTACCAAGTTTGACCTTTTTCATGTCAATAATTGTGATATCCCATTATGAGTGCATATATCTATTATAGACATAAAAATCTTTTACAGAATGATGGCGCATCTCGAAATGATTTGAATTCTAAGAATGGATCTGTTACTTTTCCTGAAAGGCCTAGCTCTTCCCTCCTATGTTGCCGAATTCCTAAAGCACGGGGTCTACGGCAACTGCCGAACTTGTCCCACCCACAGACGGGACTGTACTTAGAAGAATATCTGTTCCAGACTCTGATCTCCAGAACTAACCACACAAAGGTTCAATAATGTTGAGATTTGGGGATTGGCCGAACCAGGGAAGATGTTACAGTTCATCCCAACGTTCATGAAACCACGCCTCAACAATTCCAGCAGTATGAATTGGCGCATTGTCATGTTGGAGAATTGAGTCATTGCTTGGAAACATCTAGAGTATAGGATGCACGTGGTCGAACGTTTTCTTTATCAATTACTTCATTGAGTTACGCTTATCACTATCTCTTACACCCTGTACATGAAGTATAAATTTCTTTCTTAGTTTCCGGCGTTACAGACCACGAAGAGCTGCTAACAGCACAGTTCACTTTTAGTTGAATGATATGTAGTCGTCACAAATCAAGTCCCATCGCCGGAGTTCGATACCTTTTAATTCAGTAATTTTCCAATTGCGACATGGTAGTAAGTCGCCACTGAAAATTCTATGCATCCACCGAGAATCGAAACTGGGATCACGCGTATTTGTAAAGATACATGCATAGACCATTCGGTTACACGGAAGGTTAATTTCGAATCTAATCAGTATACAAGTTTGTAAATATGTAAGAAGAGAAAAAAGTGAGTTACTGAAAGGGATTAATGAAGCATTAATGCGTTTCTACTCACAAGCACAAGGACTTCCAATGAATATACATCAAACGTCCGATACTAACATATTAGACATCCACTGATTCCATATTATGCTATATCTTATCTTGGTGGCATCTTGTGCCCCCTTTCCCCAAGACATGTTGTATTCTGAAGTTATATAAAACTATTATTTTCGGTATACATAAATATTGCTGACCTTCTCCCCATCAAAATTTCTCTCCTGTCCACTTGCACCACCTCAGCCGGCGTCGCCACTACATGGAACTCATACGAGAAGGAATAGAAAGGTACCAGCAGTCCTTTTTTCGTACTAATGTAATATTTGATAAAAGGAAAGTGAGACCATTTAAATGATGTCGTCCTATAATGGAAAAATATAGCCAATTGAAATACTATGCAGGTCTATGTAATGTTGTATTACGTACCTGCCTGCCTATCCGCTGTTGTGATGTTTCCTTTTATTTTGAAGGCTCAGTGTAATAATGTGGAAACTAAATAATAATAATAATAATAATAATAATAATAATAATAATAATAATAATAATAATAATAATAATAATAATAATAATAATAATAATATGTTAATCATTAATCATGAAAATTCAGACATTTTAAAGTCCCGACAAAATCGGGACGAGTGCTAATTAGGGTTACCAACTGGTTGGTATTTCACTGGCAGACTGGTACTTTTACCAGGCTCAATTGTATATCTAAAGGTCTAAAAGATTAAGGTATATTCCTAATCTTTTTGGAGGATTATCAGCGGGTGCCGATAATTTTATTTTTCAGAGTAGTAACCCTAGTGGTAACCCTAAATTATCTTTGGAGTATTAACAATATAAACAGCACAACGTTAAAACAAAATTGTACAAGTTTTTTTTTTTTTTTTTTAATTATGTTAATCGCGTTGAACATAAACATTTCTTTTGTACTTCGCCGGTTGGTTTATTATTCAGATGCAAGGAACAATAAGATATTAAAAATATAGGAAATGCAATTCCATAGATCATGTTATACAATTTCAAACATGTAACTATTTTCCAACTGTTGTAGAAAGCATCATAGAGAACATGGTAAAACTCATTGTGAAGAAACGGGTGTGCAACATTCATTCATACATTGCGAAATTACATAATTATATACAAGATTTTTCTTCTCCTCCTTTCGTAGACATGCCACATGTTGATTTACATACGACCACACATGGAACATACACAAGCCTGTGGTGTGCTGCAATTTTCTCCCAGAATGTCCTCTCCACCCTTCCAATTTCAGCATTTTTATAATTCTACATGGAGTTTTGTATTTTAAGAGATGATATACAGGAAGAGAAATGTTATGAAAAGAATGTAACTAGGGTTATGAGACATTCAGATATATCAATAGATTTTAAAATAATTTCTTTGGACATTTTCAAATATCGTAACATTGACATAAAGATATTACTGATCGATATTTTTCAAGATTGTTATATCTTCATATGTGGTATTTTTGATATGTAGTATTCTCTATTTTTTCAATATTTTTCGTTGTTTTTTATTCCGATTTTCGGTATTTCAATACTTTCTAATATCAATATGTTCAATAATTTTGATATTTCGATAGTTTGCGATATTTCGATTCAGCATTTTATATTTCAATATATCGAACAAATTGATATCTTGATACAAACTATTTTATCAAAAAAGATTTCTCAGTATTCAAACTCCCTGATGTCGGACAGCCCTAAATGTAGCCACTTTGAAATTCTCCCTTTTGTTGATGGAGACGTAAAGAAGTATTTACTCGCAACTGCATAATTTATTCTAGTAAATCTATGTGTATTAAGAATGTATAGATGAATTGTTCTCAGATCAACATAAGATGTGCTAATACATTAGCGTAAGCATGCTAGGTCCATACACAATTTCTTCTTCGATGACCTGAACGTAACTGGCACTTCATACTTGGATATGTAGATTTTTTTTGACAAGATTAGTATTATCAATATGACGATGCACTCACGCACTACAAACTTCGAGTTCAAAGATACTTGAACGACACATTTGATAAACATCGGATTGAAAATCAGAAAGAGGGGGAGACTTTGCATTGTGACAGTAATTTGACTTTGGTAATTATTCTCATTTTGGTTGTAAGAATAATAAGGAACTCTGTAAACCAGGAAACCTGACAATATCAATGACCTTAAAGAGCATGTGTTACAAGTCAAGAAATGTATGCTACACATTGTAAGAAATGTGCTACGCAATAAATGCATCCTCACAAATGACCGCTAAATCAGGGTAGTTCTAAAAGCCGAGGATATTCTTTTCTGTCAAACAGCTCTGGTCGCCATATTTCAGCACGACAATACCCAACCAAATATATCCTCTGGAATATCCAAGCCTTCTTCGAAGAAAACGAGTGCCGCTGCTTTCCTGCCGGCACGATCGCCTGATACGTAGCCGTCCATCGAACACGTGTGGGACAGGTTGATCGAGACCTTGTTTGTCAGCTTCAGTAGAAAATATGTGTGGGGAAGCCACGTGCTCTATATTGAAGTTACTGTATAGCCAATTGAGAACTGTAAAGTGTAGTTGCAGTAGTATACTAGTGTTAATTACGCTTATTTTGATATGATTACTAGTTTTCCTATGAGACGAGACGAGACAACCCGAAATGTTGTCTTGTGGTCAACACTACCAATTACCAGAGTGGTTGAATCCATAATACTATTATTATTTCTAAATTATAAAGGAGTTAGCTTCTTTAATATGTTTATATGTAGCCGACTAAACTAAATAAACTTCTTCACTAAATACTTGATCCAAGTAACTATATTTAGTATATTACTTATACTGTTTATTGTAAACTCCTTTGTTGACATCTTTGTCAAATCTTACATATCTTATTAACAATCGCCAGTGGCGTATTTACGATTTCGTTTCGGGAAAGGCGTTGCTAACTTTGTTCCTGGAAATGTGAAAATTCTGCCAGATATTTCACTTACTTTAATATAGTAAATACAATTTCGGGGGGCTTAAGCCCGGAATCTTCCCTAAATACGCCACTGGCAATCACACATTTTTTCCAATACTAAATGCTTCAATATCTTTAGGCGTTATAATATGAGCTTGTATTTCTTTAGCACTTATAGCCTTTCATTCACTTCCCAATAAATACAATCATACCAATTCCATATAAATGATAGAGGAAAGTGCCTAATATTGGAAAGCACTCCCATTTTCTTTTTGAAACGATAAATCATGAAACACGTTGTCAAGTATGACGATTATCATGAATTGTTCGTGTTGTACATACCAAAATATACCAAAATACCTTAGTTAACGTTTGTAATTATCATTTCTATCTACAGGGAATTCGTGTTATTATTCGGTTCAAAATCTCTTGTCGTCGCGAATCCTGTCGAGGAATTTGAAGCTTAAAATATACAAAACGATAATCATGCCTGTTGTTCTGTATGGCTGCGAAACATGGTCACTTACTCTGAGGGAAGAACATAGACTGAAAGTATTTGAGAACAAGATCCTGAGACGAATATTCGCACCCAAGACGAACGGGACTGGGGAATGGCGGAAACTTCTTAACGAGGAACTACATAAGTTATACGGTTTACCCAACATTGTTAGGGTCGTCAAGTCTAGGAGGCTTAGGTAGGCGGGTCATGTAGCTAGAATGGAAGAAAGTAGAAATGCTTTCAAAGTCTTGACTGGAAGACCAATCGGAAAACGACCATTAGGAAGACCTAGGCGCAGATTGGAGGACAATATTAAGATGGATCTCGCAGATATAGGAATACAAAGTAGAAACTGGATGCAGTAAGCTAAGGATAGAAGTCAGTGGAGAGCTTTTGTGAACGCAGCATTGAACCTCCGGGTTCCATAGGCCATAGAGTTAGTTAGTTAGTTATCTACATTAAAAATAAAATAAAAGAAAAGAAAACATATAAGATTAAAATAAAAACAAAATTTGAGAACACTGGAAAACATCATAGAAAAAGTACTTCTGATATGAAATACCACAGAAAACACAAAACATAAACACACACACAGAGAGAAAACAGATAAACCACAGAAAACATAAAAAAAACACTTATATTAAAAGTTTAAACGTAACGAAGATACATAGGACGGGTAAAAAGAAAAAAAATCAAAGAGGAAGTGTTGCAATTTAAACAAATGAACTTTAAAAATTTAAATATTTACTGTAACTTCTGAATTGCGTCTAAGTGATTCATTCATGTTTTTAGTATTTGTGTATTATTGAATATCGTGTTATCATTTCGATGTCCCTTATACCGTAGTGTCAATGATCTATGCTCGTATTCTAACATTAATACACGAAACCAAGTGGCAAATAGCACGTTCAGTGCATAAGGGAATCAAGTCCACTTTTGATCTGAATTGTGAATTGTGATTTTTTCCACAATTGTAATGTTTTCATATTGCGTAATTTTCAATAATTTGGTTGGTTTGTGTAATTTTTATTTCATCCAAAAAAGAAAAAGAAAAGAAAGAAAGAACAAGAGGCAGAAAAGAGTGATTATGAGTTGGATCCATGCTAACAAGTAATATGTGCAATTAGAACTGATTTCATATTTTCCCGCGGGAACACGAAGGTCAAAAAGTAGTATCGCAAACAAGTAGCAGCAACGTCACACTGTACACCACGTGAAAGAGTTTGGTTTGGCTTTTGGTAAACTAAATTGCTTAACAAGCTAAATTTTTTACGAACCCTGACTTAAGTATAGAATTTTACTTCAAATTAAATGAAGTATACTTTGAGGTGAATACATATTTGAAAATTAAAAAAAAAAAAAACTCAAGTCTTTAAATTTGTCGGATAGAAAGTTATTTAGTTCCATTTCAGTGTTATATTCCATGGACAGATTAGCATTTTGTTACCCTGAACACTATACTAACCCGCTAATCTCAAGACCACTGCGGGTAGTCTACCAAACAAGGATGCTAACCATAATTACTCATATATAGGAATACACGGAGATAAAACGATTTTTGTTTGTTAACATCTTAGGATCAACTGGACGGATCATGTCCGTCAACAAACCAGATTCCTAACTGTACACCCTCTACAACCTGGCCAAAATTGATGGTGATCCAAAGTTCTTGAGTTTTTGTGTCTACCAGATTGATACACAGACAGAAAGTGTAAGTATATAAATTAGTTTCTACTAAAACAAACTCCTTTAAAATATTGGTAATCCATATTGAGCACTATCGGAGCACTTTGGGGAAGAATTTCGTAGCTCTAGAGGGCCCTTAGACACCCCAGAAATCATCCCTAGATACGTTACAATTATTGGTAAGGACTTCACTGAAAAATAGTCACAGGGACAGTTTTGCTGTCTTAAATTATGAGAATTATGTTTACAGAATGTAACTGTAATGACATGATGATAAGTCAAATTAATGTTCCCTGCCTCAAATAAAACAACGCCTTCATGGGTAAAACACAAAGTCAAGTATTGGGACCCCATCAGAAATAGGTTTGAGTCATCGTAATGCAAAATCTGCACTTCGATGAAGGGGCGTATCTTGATTTTTATAATTTTACAGCAGAGTTATTTAAATTTTCACGTTTAACGATAGCTATAGCGTACTTTTAAGATACACCATTTTCAGAAAGTTCATTGTCTCCGTTAATGTAAGAAATTCAGCTATAAATATCTTATGGTTGATAAAGCAGTTTAAATAAGGATGGATGATATTTATAATTCAAATCACGATTTTTGGAGTTACGCCGCTTCGCCCCTTCACCGACGGTTTGCGATGTTTTCGGTATTTCAATTTGATTTTGTAAATTTGCGACATGACGTTAAAAACGCTTTTAAAAAAACTTTTTGCGATCACCTATCCTCCGCAACTCTTTTTCACAGACTCACCATCGCAAATTCTATTTTTAAAATTGCATTGCGTAACGTTGTGGTACAAATGTTTGCAAATTTTGCGTGTCGTATTTAATGAGGCCCCTCGTCGTGCATTTGCAAAATCAACTTGAAGGACATTGTCCATGTTTACATAGAAATATTATCAAAGTAATATCAGGCGGGATACAAAGTGTAACTAAATGTTGCATTTATAAATTAGCGAACTAAAACTAATCACAACGGAACACCGTAATCATGACTGTGTTGTCACCTGTTCGTTTACAAATTCATGTAAATACAAACATATGCACTTTTTCTTCGTATTAAGGTAAAAATGCGTCTAGCACAAAGGAAATATATATATATTTTTTAAATATGCTTTCTTTAAAAATTCGTAAGTCACGACAAGTACATGCATTTCTTAGAAAGAAATGGGTGGGGAGCATATAGACACTAGAAATATTATCCTATTCCTCCTCGACATGCACCAAGCAAGACATGCAGTATAAGTTAGCAAGTTGACTATCTTAGAATAGGAAACCAAACACACGCTTTTTGTGTATATGTGTAAGTGCTTAGGTGTGGGGGCTATGTTAATTCCGTCCTTGGGAAAAAGAATCATTAGGAGACAGAGATTGTTTGTCTAGCTATTTAAGAAAAGAAGAGAAAAATTGAAAGCCAATGACATACGGATGTTGTAAAGAACGAGCTTGGCTTAACATAGTGAGAGAGAATGACAATAGATGACGTCAATAAAAGGACAGAAAGATTATTATTTTTTAACCTCTAACCATCCATAAGGCTTCATCTGTCATATATCTAGTGACGGACAGAAGAATGTGTTACTATGCTGGAGATTGCAGCGTAAATCATGATAAAGAATACTTTATTTGCACTTCCGTGCTACCTACAGAATTAATTAAGATATGATGAATAAGTCCGCACAACACCAAGTCTATGAGATTTGTCCTTGTCTTCATTAAAGCTGAGGAATAAGTGGTTCCAGTGGTTCCTAACCGGTATGTCACAGACCCATAGGGAGTGTCGCGAAATTATATAATTTAATGAACCAATTAGCATCAATTTTGAGACAGAGTCTACCAGTCAACGTCTCCACAGCAACAACAATACCCAGTGTCACGTAGAGTCATTACTTTATAGAAACTCATAGTATCATGGGGCCGCGGTGGCTCAGTGATTGAGTGTTCACATCTGGGGCGTGGGATCCCTGGTTCAATCCCCGCTCGCGCCTAGTGAGCTAAGTGGTGGATAAACACTGTGTGCGTGTGTTTTCTCGGGGGCTCTCGCGTTTCCCCCACTTTCTTCATTCCATCATTTTATTCATTTTTAATCATCACCGTCCCTTTTAGCCTAGCCGCCATAACGTGGGACGTAAACCTGAAATATTTTATTTAATTTTTTTCTTACACTATCATCAGTGACACAAAGAAAGTTTCGAGATTGAGCAAGATATTATGGAAGAATTAATATTTATTATACAAAAATATGCTTGTCCTGAAATAATATGATATTGAGTGCTTAAATCCCACTATATCCCCACGTATTTTTATAATTTATTATTTTAATTAAAAAATCAAACAAGTATGTCGCGATGTCTCAGGCATATAGTGGGTGTGTCGTCATTCAAAACAAAAAAGATTGGGAACCACATTCAGCTATTCTAACAAAATTTTCATCTTTAAATAGTATATTATACAACAAAACAGACCAGAATTATTTATAAACTAAACACAAAATGCGACAGTGATGTATCATCGTAAACGTAATATGTGATCCTAATTCACTGACAACTCTGCTGCCGGGCAGGTGAAAAGTCTCCAAGGCTTTGTGTTAAAGTGACTGTATCCTCTTTAATAGAGCGTATACTACACGCCAGCCGAATTGACGCTTTTCGTTTGAACCAATGACCTCGCGCATTAACAAAATTTCAGTGAGAAATTTTCTTTCAATATGCGAATATTGCTGTATCTTGAGAAGGTTTATAATATCACTAAGATCATTCAGCACGTCGGCCGAATCAGACTTCCATATCACACCACTTGCAACGCCACAGATTGGTCGGCGTAAGAGCTCAATACCGAACATCAATACTGCTGCTGCACAGAATGGTGAAATAAAATTTCTAGTTTTACGTCTTATGATTACGTCATACATACTAACGAAGGCGAATGATTAATGAAAGTGAATGCTTATAAAAGAATTGGTGGAATGAGAATGGGTGAGAAACGTGATGAAGAGATGCACCCCCCTTCTTGTGCTTAATAAAAATAATTTATTTATACATTTCATGAAAACATCAAACAGTAAGAGTGATGTTCGGATTTTAGAATAAACATGGGTTCTTATTGAGAGCGCACACATAGTGCTGTCGCTCTGGCATACGCCACTAGAACTGCCTATGAAAATGTTCTTGTTCCTGTTTTTCTTTCTCTCATTCCCCAACTATGTATCCTTCAGAATACAATTTCTGCACAAACAATATCCTAACCAGTTTCTTTTCTTTTCTTAAAGTTATCTGTCCAAAATTTTTCTTCTCTCTTCTAATTTATTTTTGAAGTTCCGTTTTCTTCACTTTTCTCCACACTTTTACTTGCAATTCGAATTCTTCTGGTAATTTTTTGAAAAACTAAATAATCGTACCATCGAATATTTGAATAATACATTTAAACAAAACTATTATTCGATTAATTAATTGTTCGAAGAATTAATTTGCTTATGAACAAACCACCAGATACAGCCTGTGGGGTCAATATACATTGTAATAGTAAACAATTTAAACCACAATTTAATAAATCCAACAACAACAACAATAAGAAGGTGTAAAATTTGAAAAATGAAAAGAGAAAGATCCCGGTGGTGATCGCTTGTAGCGCCAGGTTTTGTAATAATAAAAAGAAAAAAATTGAGATGGCGGGTTTTGGGTTCATATTCCGTCTGTCCCTATTTATTCCCTGTGCACCACCGTTAAAGTCTCCGTTCCTCGAACTAAAATGGTTTGTGACTCGATAAGGATTGATCTCACGGTTAGGAAATCCTATCTCCCCGCGGTGTCCCAGGGCTTTAGGGAAACAAGATCCCTCTAAAACCGTGTAAGCAAATGAAACTTGATATTATTCGCATACGTATCCTGAATTCACGTGCTGCAACGCTGAAAGAGAATTTTGCTCTAATGTTTGGTTTGTGTGGACGAACTAGACTGACTTTCACTTTCCAAGTGGACTGAATAATAATGGTAGTAATAAGAATAAAACCAGAAAATAAACGAATATCTAGAATTTAGAATTTAGTTGAAAATTCTGAAAATCAGTCTAATCCCCATTAGAATCGAGAAATGCTTATATTGCCTAATTTGCCTAACAGATCCTTTGGAAACCAATGTTATGCTTAAGGTTAGGGATACAACTTGTTTATGAAAGAAAAAGCTTACGAATTTGAGGTTAACAATGTAATAAAAGTTTTAATGAGCAAACGAAAACAACAACAAGAATATGTTTAAAAAAAAATTTAAGCAGGCCAAAAGTTAACATTGACTTTTGAGTTTTCTGACCACAAAGGTTCAGAATAAGGCATAAGGCCTCAAACAAAAAGAAATCAATTTAAGTAAATTACATCTGGGCTTTCTTTCTTGAACTATGTAGTGAATGAATTGTTATCATTAACCTGACACAAATAAACAAACTGTGGAATTGATGTTTATAACCAATGCTAGATGCAATCTTACATTGTTTACATTCTATATAGAGCTTTCCTGATTTACATAGATATCATACCAAACTGGTTAAATTACAATTTTGCATTTGAAAAATACCTAATTATTTGACATCGCATGCTAAGTATATAGTTCACGTTGATCAGCTGATATGTTTTGACCATAACCTTTTTAATACTTACGAGATTAAGATATTACATAGCTAGACGGAATTTTGAATATAGTAACCTATATTTTATTCGGGTGAAAACTAAGTATTGAAATGATTTAAAATGAGTTAAACTAGTTGAAGTAAGTGGAAATGAGTTGAAGTAACTTGAACTAAAATAAAATAAATCGAGAAACAAGTCATGACTTTGAGTTGAGATTTGTGGGAAGTATGAAAGAAACATAGAATGATCTAAAGGAGTTAAATAAACCTACTGCCTGACTGCTAACCATTTCTAATTATTTAAATTAATAACTGAGAATGAGAATAAGTGCACTAAATATGCACTTTGACATTTACCTAACAAGCATACACTATCAAATACATAAAATCAATGAGCGTAGCATTACCATTTCGTTATGCATAAAGGCTACATATATATATACTCATATTAACACAAGTAGAAAATTAATAGACACAAACATATATAGATATATATATATATATATAAAATCATAAGTAAATACATGCATACATACATAAAAAAATCAAATAACACATGAATATAAATAATAAATGTCAAGACGTCTCTCGAGATTTCTTTAATCTGAATATATTGAGTTTTTCGTGATTTTCTCTTTATCATTAATAGGATTGGTATACGGCCGGACATTTTCATGTATTCCTCTAGTTTGTTCGTCTAGTTTATGCGCATAAACGTCTGATCGCTCGATTGTTAGAGGATCAGACTGACGTAATAATTGCGGCTTTACTTAGCCTACTTCGTATTTTTCATCTGTATTCTACCTGACTGTACTAATGTCGGTTCCGCTTTATTTATGGATTACATATCTCCAACCAAGAAAATGATTAATTGCGAGACTAGTCGCATATACATCATAGTTACTAATTAATCCTTTAGCTCTCTTACGTAACATATTTTTGATGACTCATTACAATATTATTTATTAGAGTTTTACTAGTATATAGATCGAAATAGACTCATTTAGTACGTTCACTTCTATGCAAAATTACTTTACAAACACTATAATCTCTGGACAATTAAAGCAATGTCTTGAATATATTTTCTAGGAATATCTATTATGTCTTGTTCAAAATTATCTTAAAGTTCTCATCTTACATGTACATAGAGCAGATGATGCATTTTTACTTCATACAAATTTCCATAGGTTAAAGTAAATACTTCTTTCATCGTTAAAGGTATACAACCCGTCATTCGATCTACTTTTAAATTAACTTTCTTTATATGTTATCAAAAAAATCTAAGTGACAAATAGAGTAATGACCTAAACTAGTATCTCCTTAATAAAAACAACGACATATTCACTAAAGTCACAGAATATATATATATAGAAGTATCGTTTTAAAAAGTATCTCTATTTTTAATAAGCCTTGCTCAAAAAGAAAGAAAAAAAAGAGTTCTAATTGTTTAGCAATTACAGTTCGAGTTGGAAAATCTTTTCTCCACGCGGTGTAAATACATTAACAGTTTTCAAATAGTTCCGACTTTATATCGCGAACGTCTTGCATTTTATTCAATGACGAAAATTTCCCTTTTGGAATCAACAAAAAATAATTTGGATGGGTCCTACCTTTCGCCGTACACACTGCTCTCACCACCAAGCTCACCACACACATACAGATGTCCCTGCGTTTACTGGCTTCCTTCTTTCGTGAGAAGTGTCCTGGATTCGGAGTTCCTCTCTTCGATTCCCGCTGCGTCCTCCTCTCAAACTGGAAGGGGCGTCGCTCTTGGGCGTCTCCTGATCCATCAAGGTGGGGCTTCTGTTGGTCCATTTCTGATAGGATGCACTCTCACTAAAAGCACTTTCAGACGTCACACTGCACCAACATCACTCTCGGTGTTAAAAGTGTAGTGTTACACGGGTAAACAGTGTTTATTGTTTTTAAGCATTGTGTATAATACTTCAAAACTGATTAAATATGATTAAAACTAGTTCAAGTGCTTTCGGTGCGTATGTAGGCTATTCTAATTGTCTGTAATAGGCTCGTGATTATGTTTATAAGTACGAAACTCTGTCACTCAAAAACAATGTTTGTAGGCGTTTCGCGATCTGTATATATATATGTTAGCAGCGTTACAAAGTTTATATATATATGTTTATATATATAAATATATTTTGAAGAAGATCAATGTGTAGGTCACTATGCTAAGGAAAGATTGTAATTTCGTACACTCGGCTTCGGTGAGTTTAGCCGCACATTGTTATTGTGAACTTAACTTTTGATTATGAATGTAGTGTGTGTGTAAGTTCCGGGTATGTTTTTTTTTTGTTGCGGTGGTACGCTGTTTCCCGGTGAAGAATTATTTTACGACTGACTTGGAGTTTTGAATTTTTAACCTGCCGATCTTTTTGGATACGCCTCTAACGGTGTCTTCGATTTCGTCTCTGTTTTCTTATTCGTTAACTTATTTTGGTGTCCTAAATTTTGATTCTCTTGGTCTCCGCCTAGTTACGGTGTTCGGGCGTCGTTTCTCTAACGTACGTGCTTCCTTCAAATTTCACATGTTATATCGAAAATTTTTATGAGAGTTGATTTGGCACCTAGTTGTCTCGTGCGTGGTCTTGGACCATTTCACAGTTCTATGTTAAAATTTTATCTTGGTTCTGCGTGGCGACATATGGTCTATGCTGTGATTTTGACAAATTCGCAGAGATTATATTTCCACTTGGATTCTATTCAACGTGTTCAGACTTCATTATTTTTCTCAATTTCACAAAAAGATGCTAAAAGCTGTTTTGTTCTTCTTTCTTGGGTTTACGCCGGGTACTCTGTTGTGTGTGGTCTTCTACGTATGTGGCTTAGGCAGTGGTATTAAGAGACAATAGAAGGGTCTTTCAACTGTCCTCGCCGCACGGACAGGTATACAGAAAAAAATAAAACATCTTACTTCTCGGATAGTAAGGGAAAATAAAGAGAATGTCCTTTGCCTCTTTAAACAAACAAAAATGAAAATGAAAATTATATTCACTAATGTTCATAATTATACGCAAAATTGAGTCTAAAAGATTTATTTAAAAATTAAATAAAAATGGTAATGATGCAACTGTCACAGTTATCCCCCTCCTAAGATGGAGCAGATGATGCAACTTAGTTGAAGCAGATCTCCATCCTAAGAGAAACTTTGTGATTGACATTGCATCATGAATTCTAAGTACAAATTGAGCATTACATAAAAATCCGAACCCTAGTCAGAAATTTCAAAGTTCACAAAAATATTCTGAAATACATGAAAATCCTATCCCTAATTTTGACGTTCATAGAAAAGTTGAAGTTTATAAAAATCCGAACCCTAATGGTTTTTACCTCGTGTGCTCTGATCTTCAGTCAGGATGATAGGTCTCAGGTGTCGAGTTTGTGGTCAGTTCAAGCTGCTGGACACAAGCTTATGAGGCATGTTTTAAATAATATGACTTTTATCTTAATTGTCTCTTGGAGTTCTTCTTTAATTTTCTTCCTTCTGGTCTGCATCATCGCAGGTGTAATAATTGGAACTCTTCGTTATTTTATCTGCGCGGGATACGACTTCTTACTTTTCTTCCAAAGTGCTGGCTGCCCTAGGTAACAAAACAAAAAACAATAATATTATATAATCTTCAGCGTCTTGTATCATCGGGAAAGAGAGCATTGGTTACAGAGGGTGGCATGGAGCTTCAATTCCTCCATGTGCGAGGGCAAAGCCACTGCTCGCACTTCTGCTTTTATTCTTCGGCCATTATTCTTCTTCAGTAACACAACTTTAAAATATAAGGAGAGTAAAATAATTAAGGCAAAGTTCCATGTCGCGACCATTCAATTGTGGGAACTTGCAAACATCTTGGTGGAATTGTCATCTGCTCGCAGCTCGTAGCTCACTATTCTTTGGCTCGGCGCGTTTTCGCAGGTATCATCACCAAGGGGAAGGGGTGCGTTGAGTCTCTGCTCTAAACGCAAAACTCCACTTCAGAGAGCTCAAATCGGGAATCCTTCTCTACCGATTGCTCTGTATATAGGCACTTTTTCGTGCATGACAAAAATTATATCTCCTGGGCCGGTTTTAATGCTGGGTTGCGCACATTGGTGAACATCTTTTTCCAATCTTCCTCTGTAATTTGGATTGCCTCACATCCGGTACCTGAAATAAAGTTAAAGTAAATACGCTGGTAAACAATTTTACTTCTGGGCATTATGCGTCCATGTAATTCATCTTCTTATTCTTTATGTTTATCTTCTAGGGTTAGCCACTTGGATAAGAGATGCAGGTATATTCAACTGAGCTGTGCAATAGACAAAATTCTCTTATATCTCCTTCATCAGCTTTCTGCTAAATTTTCTTCTCCGCGCTTATATTTCAGTTTTCCATTCTTCTTTTCTTTCATTATCTTCTTGCAATTCTTCTTCTTTACTTTTTGCATGCAATCATTTTATTACTGGGCTGCCATTTCTTTTCATGCCATTGTGTATTTGAGGTTGTTTTCCAGCAAGCTGTTGCGTAACCTTGACTCGTACCTGGACCGTTGGAGTCAATTTTTAGTATGCAAGTATAGCCGGGTGAATGGTAACGATGCAGATACCATTCTTCTCATTTACAAGGTTTTCCTCTCCATCATCTCGGTACCTCCAATTGTCATTACTCATTTCTTGAGTTCTCACCACTTTGATAGGTGCAATCAATGTATCGTCTTGGCCATCTTTATATTCTGCGTTTGACTTGTGTTCATCTCTCCGGGTACCTTCATCCTGAACGGTGATACATTGCGGATTTGCTTCGTTCTCCCAGTTATCATCGCTCATCTCTCGTGTTTCATTTGGTCTCACCTGACCGTGAATATCTTGTCGGTCACATGGGCTTCTCTGGCCGTTGTAATTTATCCATGAATCTTGGTCTTCGACTTCAAGTATTCCTTTTCCTTCTACATTTCTGGAGTCTTCTGCCCATTTTCTCCATGGCTTCTGGTGATTATTTCTCCTGCAAAAGGTATGGCGGCGTTGCCATCCTGGACGTTTGTCGTGGAAACATTTCATTCTTGCATCCTTGTGCCGTATTGGCTGTATCCTTGTCTTCCCAGGGACCATTCTTCCACGCAGTTTGCGTTTAATCTTAAATTTCGGAGTGTTCAAAGCGTTGGAAACGCTTGTGCTTATCTCTACTGTTGGGTCAGTCTGCTTGGTCTCCTGATGTGTATCCTGCACAATTTCTTCTGATGGAAGTTCCTCCAGTATAGCTTCTAATTTCTTCCTTTCCACAATTTGGTTGGGCTGTTCTCGTTCCGGAATGACCTCAGTGTCTTGCAACTCTTCCTCGTGAAGTGGTTCTTCTCGAATCTCATCTGTCTCATACTGTTTCTCTTGGAGCCTTTCTCGCTCTTCGCGTTCTCTTCTCATTTCTTGTATGTTCTCGTCAATCTTTCTGGTGTTCTCGTCAATCTTCCTGTTTATTTCTCCAAAGTGTTGGTCGAACATCTTGTCCATGTTTTCTAGGATTGCCCGCAGGAAGATGGACATTTCCGGACTTAAGAAACTTCCGTTTGAAGTTTCTGTATGTTCCCCATTGCTTGCTGTTTCTCCAGTGACCTGAGATCGCCTTTCCTCGATGGACGCCACTGTTGTGTTTAGTACGCCGCATGTAACACATTCCAGATTGGAAGATGATGGGGTTATTTCTTGCTCCCAGACATCTCTGCCGCAATCTGGGCAAATCTGTTGCTCTCCCGTCAGCATCTTGGTCCTTATTTCTTCTGTCTGTGCCCGCAGTCTTGGCATCTGAAACTAAAAATATACGGCTTTTGCGCCGAATTATTTTTGCACATACACAAAAATATATTTCTTAATTGCTAAATTAATTTTGCAAATAATATTCTTGCACTCCAATATTAAAATCTGAAGTTTCGTCGCTTATAGTTATACACACACAACACGTTTACGTTATTTATTTATTATTCATGAAATAAGCCTGAGTGTACGATCTTTTGCAATAATTCCAAAGCATAGTAATTCACACCTTAAATCATCTTATCTTAAATTCTACTAAATGCTATATTTAACCTACATTAGTGTTAATACGTTTTTAGCTTAACCCTATACATTACTGAAAATTCAAATGATAAACAAATATATGTACACCTTAAATATAAACTAATAAAAGAAAAATTATTCCTATATAAATATATGAATGGATATCTTACAAATACATGAATGGTAGCAGGTTCGAGTTGATTTTAGCAACTTGTAGTTATTATCCTATTTCTATTTTCCTCACCTGGTTACCTTATTTTTCTTCTTTTTCTTCTTTTCCTTGTTCAATCACCCATTTTCAATACAAATAAATTCTGCAAACTGAATATTCTCTATTGCTAGCTCAACGTAAACGTAACTTACATTCTTCTGGCTGAAAAAGAAATGAAATTGGAGGGGAAAAGAACGTTGATCGTTCCTAGAAGTACTGTTCAACTTCCGTTGAATGTAGTTCGATTCCAAGGCTCATTATGTAGCTGATGATAATCTTAGCAAGTAGTTACTTTTTTTTTTTTTTTAAACCCTTCAATGGTAATCGAGTTCTTTGAAGTGTATTCGTCGAGACTGTAAAGTAATTATCGTGTCTGACAATTAATTATCGCATCTAAAAATAAGTTATCAAATCTGAAAGTTAATTATCGGGTTTAAAAATTAATTATCGGGTCTGAGCGTAAATTGTCGAGTTTAAAATAAATTATCGAGTCTAAAAATTAACTATCGAGTTCGAAAGGTAACAATCGAGTTTGAACGTAAATTATCGAGTTCGAGAATGAATTATCGGGTTCCTGTTCGGATGCGCCATTTTTGTAAAATTTGAAAAATGAAAAGAGAAAGATCCCGGTGGTGATCGCTTGTAGCGCCAGGTTTTGTAATAATAAAAAGAAAAAAATTGAGATGGCGGGTTTTGGGTTCATATTCCGTCTGTCCCTATTTATTCCCTGTGCACCACCGTTAAAGTCTCCGTTCCTCGAACTAAAATGGTTTGTGACTCGATAAGGATTGATCTCACGGTTAGGAAATCCTATCTCCCCGCGGTGTCCCAGGGCTTTAGGGAAACAAGATCCCTCTAAAACCGTGTAAGCAAATGAAACTTGATATTATTCGCATACGTATCCTGAATTCACGTGCTGCAACGCTGAAAGAGAATTTTGCTCTAATGTTTGGTTTGTGTGGACGAACTAGACTGACTTTCACTTTCCAAGTGGACTGAATAATAATGGTAGTAATAAGAATAAAACCAGAAAATAAACGAATATCTAGAATTTAGAATTTAGTTGAAAATTCTGAAAATCAGTCTAATCCCCATTAGAATCGAGAAATGCTTATATTGCCTAATTTGCCTAACAGATCCTTTGGAAACCAATGTTATGCTTAAGGTTAGGGATACAACTTGTTTATGAAAGAAAAAGCTTACGAATTTGAGGTTAACAATGTAATAAAAGTTTTAATGAGCAAACGAAAACAACAACAAGAATATGTTTAAAAAAAAATTTAAGCAGGCCAAAAGTTAACATTGACTTTTGAGTTTTCTGACCACAAAGGTTCAGAATAAGGCATAAGGCCTCAAACAAAAAGAAATCAATTTAAGTAAATTACATCTGGGCTTTCTTTCTTGAACTATGTAGTGAATGAATTGTTATCATTAACCTGACACAAATAAACAAACTGTGGAATTGATGTTTATAACCAATGCTAGATGCAATCTTACATTGTTTACATTCTATATAGAGCTTTCCTGATTTACATAGATATCATACCAAACTGGTTAAATTACAATTTTGCATTTGAAAAATACCTAATTATTTGACATCGCATGCTAAGTATATAGTTCACGTTGATCAGCTGATATGTTTTGACCATAACCTTTTTAATACTTACGAGATTAAGATATTACATAGCTAGACGGAATTTTGAATATAGTAACCTATATTTTATTCGGGTGAAAACTAAGTATTGAAATGATTTAAAATGAGTTAAACTAGTTGAAGTAAGTGGAAATGAGTTGAAGTAACTTGAACTAAAATAAAATAAATCGAGAAACAAGTCATGACTTTGAGTTGAGATTTGTGGGAAGTATGAAAGAAACATAGAATGATCTAAAGGAGTTAAATAAACCTACTGCCTGACTGCTAACCATTTCTAATTATTTAAATTAATAACTGAGAATGAGAATAAGTGCACTAAATATGCACTTTGACATTTACCTAACAAGCATACACTATCAAATACATAAAATCAATGAGCGTAGCATTACCATTTCGTTATGCATAAAGGCTACATATATATATACTCATATTAACACAAGTAGAAAATTAATAGACACAAACATATATAGATATATATATATATATATATATAAAATCATAAGTAAATACATGCATACATACATAAAAAAAATCAAATAACACATGAATATAAATAATAAATGTCAAGACGTCTCTCGAGATTTCTTTAATCTGAATATATTGAGTTTTTCGTGATTTTCTCTTTATCATTAATAGGATTGGTATACGGCCGGACATTTTCATGTATTCCTCTAGTTTGTTCGTCTAGTTTATGCGCATAAACGTCTGATCGCTCGATTGTTAGAGGATCAGACTGACGTAATAATTGCGGCTTTACTTAGCCTACTTCGTATTTTTCATCTGTATTCTACCTGACTGTACTAATGTCGGTTCCGCTTTATTTATGGATTACATATCTCCAACCAAGAAAATGATTAATTGCGAGACTAGTCGCATATACATCATAGTTACTAATTAATCCTTTAGCTCTCTTACGTAACATATTTTTGATGACTCATTACAATATTATTTATTAGAGTTTTACTAGTATATAGATCGAAATAGACTCATTTAGTACGTTCACTTCTATGCAAAATTACTTTACAAACACTATAATCTCTGGGCAATTAAAGCAATGTCTTGAATATATTTTCTAGGAATATCTATTATGTCTTGTTCAAAATTATCTTAAAGTTCTCATCTTACATGTACATAGAGCAGATGATGCATTTTTACTTCATACAAATTTCCATAGGTTAAAGTAAATACTTCTTTCATCGTTAAAGGTATACAACCCGTCATTCGATCTACTTTTAAATTAACTTTCTTTATATGTTATCAAAAAAATCTAAGTGACAAATAGAGTAATGACCTAAACTAGTATCTCCTTAATAAAAACAACGACATATTCACTAAAGTCACAGAATATATATATATAGAAGTATCGTTTTAAAAAGTATCTCTATTTTTAATAAGCCTTGCTCAAAAAGAAAGAAAAAAAAGAGTTCTAATTGTTTAGCAATTACAGTTCGAGTTGGAAAATCTTTTCTCCACGCGGTGTAAATACATTAACAGTTTTCAAATAGTTCCGACTTTATATCGCGAACGTCTTGCATTTTATTCAATGACGAAAATTTCCCTTTTGGAATCAACAAAAAATAATTTGGATGGGTCCTACCTTTCGCCGTACACACTGCTCTCACCACCAAGCTCACCACACACATACAGATGTCCCTGCGTTTACTGGCTTCCTTCTTTCGTGAGAAGTGTCCTGGATTCGGAGTTCCTCTCTTCGATTCCCGCTGCGTCCTCCTCTCAAACTGGAAGGGGCGTCGCTCTTGGGCGTCTCCTGATCCATCAAGGTGGGGCTTCTGTTGGTCCATTTCTGATAGGATGCACTCTCACTAAAAGCACTTTCAGACGTCACACTGCACCAACATCACTCTCGGTGTTAAAAGTGTAGTGTTACACGGGTAAACAGTGTTTATTGTTTTTAAGCATTGTGTATAATACTTCAAAACTGATTAAATATGATTAAAACTAGTTCAAGTGCTTTCGGTGCGTATGTAGGCTATTCTAATTGTCTGTAATAGGCTCGTGATTATGTTTATAAGTACGAAACTCTGTCACTCAAAAACAATGTTTGTAGGCGTTTCGCGATCTATATATATATATGTTAGCAGCGTTACAAAGTTTATATATATATGTTTATATATATAAATATATTTTGAAGAAGATCAATGTGTAGGTCACTATGCTAAGGAAAGATTGTAATTTCGTACACTCGGCTTCGGTGAGTTTAGCCGCACATTGTTATTGTGAACTTAACTTTTGATTATGAATGTAGTGTGTGTGTAAGTTCCGGGTATGTTTTTTTTTTGTTGCGGTGGTACGCTGTTTCCCGGTGAAGAATTATTTTACGACTGACTTGGAGTTTTGAATTTTTAACCTGCCGATCTTTTTGGATACGCCTCTAACGGTGTCTTCGATTTCGTCTCTGTTTTCTTATTCGTTAACTTATTTTGGTGTCCTAAATTTTGATTCTCTTGGTCTCCGCCTAGTTACGGTGTTCGGGCGTCGTTTCTCTAACGTACGTGCTTCCTTCAAATTTCACATGTTATATCGAAAATTTTTATGAGAGTTGATTTGGCACCTAGTTGTCTCGTGCGTGGTCTTGGACCATTTCACAGTTCTATGTTAAAATTTTATCTTGGTTCTGCGTGGCGACATATGGTCTATGCTGTGATTTTGACAAATTCGCAGAGATTATATTTCCACTTGGATTCTATTCAACGTGTTCAGACTTCATTATTTTTCTCAATTTCACAAAAAGATGCTAAAAGCTGTTTTGTTCTTCTTTCTTGGGTTTACGCCGGGTACTCTGTTGTGTGTGGTCTTCTACGTATGTGGCTTAGGCAGTGGTATTAAGAGACAATAGAAGGGTCTTTCAACTGTCCTCGCCGCACGGACAGGTATACAGAAAAAAATAAAACATCTTACTTCTCGGATAGTAAGGGAAAATAAAGAGAATGTCCTTTGCCTCTTTAAACAAACAAAAATGAAAATGAAAATTATATTCACTAATGTTCATAATTATACGCAAAATTGAGTCTAAAAGATTTATTTAAAAATTAAATAAAAATGGTAATGATGCAACTGTCACAAAGGCAAGCTGACCAGAGTTTATCATCTATCATTAAAGATATCTTTCCGAAATTCGCTGGTGGAAATGATTGAAAAACCTGTGAGGACACTCGGCCACTAGACCCGGAACCTTATCGACACTTTTTTTCCCCTTCATAGTCGTCTAAGTATAAGTAACTTTATTAATTTTCTGCTTAATCCAGTACTACAGGGACACGAACACACAAACTTCCATTGGCAGTTAAAAAGTCTGACGAGACTCCTCAGAAAGATTCGAATCCCCAATGTACACTCATGTCCAAAATTATTGTCTATAAATATGTTGTTGTAGGAATATAATTTGATAACGAATTCGCCCGGTATTTCTCATAATGTTAGTATGTGTATAATCACATGTATGTGGCAAAGACATGTCAAAACAGCAGTAAATAAAAACAATAAAACGAAAATAAAACTTTCTTGTCAATTTAGCAAGATTTTGTTTTATTCATTCTAATTTTCGTATTTATAATTCTTTTTCTATGAAATTCACCACAAATATACATTTCCCGATTATACACATAGTATCAGTTTTAAAAGTACCCTGCAAAATAATTATCAAATTATATTCTTACAAGAAGACAGTTATAGATATGCGACAATCATTTTGGACATGAGTGTACTTACCTGACAATCGTCTGCCTAACACTTCAGATCGCTCGACTCCACCATACCGGCTAACCACTTGCTTACGCTCGCTTATTCGAATAACGATACGAAATTTTCAAACTATTATTCAAATCATGAATATTTTATTTTATTTTATTTTATTTTATTTTATTTATTTATTTATTTATTGTTTTTGTTAACAGTCCTTTGCTCTAGTTGTTTTCCTGCTGCTTGTACGTAATATTCGGTTATTGTATAATCATTATATTATCCTGCCTAAAAGCTTCCATGCACTATAATCTTTCGAAGAACTAACCTCTTTAATATCGAAAAGTATTTGCTATGTCTCTATTACCCTTTCATTTTGTCCTTCTACCAGAAATTCCCCAAAAGAAAATTCTTCTTGGATAATATCAGCAAACGTTTTGTTGGATATACAAACTACACTTTTCTTCTTCGTCTTACAGCCTTTCTTTACCATTCTTGCTTTTACCACTTCCAGGTCCTATTTTCATTCATTTCTCGTTCACACTTCACGTCTTTAGTGGTAATACATCTGGACACGGAAAACTATAACTTCTATTTCTTCCTCCAACTTCTGCAGTGGACATAACCTTTCTTCTTGGTTCCAACCATATGTTTGTCTTCTTGGCATATGCTTTGAACTTTGATCGATACATTAAACATTTCTTCAAGATTTCTACTAAATTTTCTAATGTGTAGGTAACTAAACTAAATATTGATAGTTATTAAACAACTTATATAATTTTATCGTTTATACGATCCCGCTGGTCTAGTGGTGCAAGTGACAATACCCGAGTGATCTAGCGTGTTCTGTTATCGAGTCATGAGTCGCAAACTATTGAGAGTTCGAGTCCCTTTGAAAAGTATGGTCGGATTTTTAACTATCCTCAATGTTTCTGTTCTTGTTCCTGTCGTTAATGTTAATGATAAAAAGTGAAAGTATGGTAATTAGGTAAATACAGCTACTGGGAAACTAGTGTTGCTCTCAAGACTAGAGTTTGTGTTTCTGTTTCCATTGAAAGAGCTCAGTCTCGTCTTGCATGTGATCACCAAAATTCAGTCTCGTCTCGCCTCGTGCAGAAAACTACTGGGAAATGTTCGGCTAATCAGTTAACTTTGAGAAAAAATTGCTAGTACACATGCTTTTGGTGCAAGGATCCCGGATTCTATTCCCAGTTGGAAAGTCTTAAAATTTGAACTCATTACGGTAGTTCGGATTCCACTTTAAATCATAGGTTCATGTCTGGCTTAGCCTCGGTGCTGAAAAACTGTGCTGGGCTTCAACCAAGAACAAGAATAATTTTATAATGAATAACTAGCAAATAAAATTTAACACAACAAATATAATTAACTATATTATGTAAGGAAAACTACTATCCAACGATGGAACAATTTTAAACATATAGTCCCAGCAAAATGTATTTTGAACTGAATCTCCAAACTCTAAGTATCTTAGTTGTACGGTGTAAGTAAAGAAAGGAATAATAAACGCGTTGATAGTGTACTTGTAGAATCTTTTGTATACTTCATCAAGGCGCAGCCTTAACCAATGACTAGATAGACTAATTAAGAGAAAAAAAACTGTTAGAATAATAAGACAAATATATATACTATTCAGTATCCACTTAATCTTTGTAACACATTATTTATTGTGCTACTAAAATTATACACTCCTGATTCAAAGTAATAAACACACCTCAATAAATTAATCTTACATCTTCACAAGTTCTGAGTGCTCTCAACTCCAATAACGTTACAGAGTCAAATTACGTTCTTGGTATACAACTTCCTTTTGCTTACAAGAAAACCCAAACATCGTTATTCAAATAATATTAAGTGATGTGATCCATCAGCTGGACTATTTTCCACACACAATCATATAATAAAATACAAGCAGTAGCCGATCTAGAAGGTAAAAACTGGGCGGTGCGGACAGGGAGAACCCAGACATATATGATATACCCATAGGTATATCATGAGTTTACACAAATCATTTTAAATTGAAATCCGTTTACGCACTTCGTTAACAGGAACTAGTAATAAATAAAATGAATCATTCTTTTCACTAGTTAGTTAGACATGGAATACGAATTAGCCATTAATAAACTGTAGGCATTTACAGATGCGGTAGCTAAACGTATTAGTCAAAAGGCATTGCGCTTTATATGGCAAAAAGTAAAAAAATAACATTCATATTAGAAATTGTCGGAAAAAATATACAATTCTTGATTAAATGTTGTCCTAGAAGTGTCCAATAAAGAATAAAAAGCAACGCTTACTATAAACTTTCAAAAATATATAAATAGTAGATTTCATTATTTTTGTCACTCAAAAAAATGGGGGGGGGGCGTCGGGATAGATCCGCCATTGAATACAAGCATGAATTAACTAACCTCTTCCTTTATTCCTTACAGTTTCTAATACAATGTTATTTTTACTTATTGTTACTTATTTTTTTAAATTTTGAGATTTCACTTTTAAAAAATCATAATCTATCATTTTCAAAACTCATCCTGTTATTTCGAAACGCTATACTTTGCACATTGATACCGCAGAGAATATTTGCTTTAGGGAAATTCTTTTCCGAGCAGTTCATTGAATTCAATCCTTGTTCCTGGTTCAGAGTAAAAGAAACATACAGTCTCCACATACAATTACTTCATGACACTTCCCTCTCATCTCTGGCGCCAATAACAATAGTTAGCTACGGCTACCACCACTTGCTAATATGGGGTAGTTCAAGTGGTTTATAACCTTGTCGGCATCGGCAAGCTATACAAGCGAAAAGGAAGAGTAGAGGCCTGCAAGGATCCAAATAAAGGAATAAATAAATAACAAATGTTCAGAAATATATTCAACAAAATCTCAGTGTACGGTAAACATTTATCTTACAAAAGTTTATTCTCCCTACTTAAAAATATGCCAGGGTGAAGAAGAAGTAGGACACTTACACCAAACCGATATAATTTAAAATTCTGCCTAAATTGTTTGTTATATTGTGGTCCATACCACTGAAGCCTGGAACCGAAAGTAATTGAATTTACAATCTTTCCAGATAAAGACACAAATGTGTGTCGTACAAACATATAAAATATACCGCGAGCAAGTCAAGTGACTTGAAGAAACAAGACAATTTACATCGAGTTTAGATTTTTCTCGGGATACCGGAAAACTTGGTGTAAAGCGGATACAAACGGGAAGTGTTTTAGTTTAAGACGTAAAGTATACAGTTTTTTTTTTTATGACACCTACTTTTTTTTAATGGCACCCACCTTGCTTTAAAAGGCCATATATTGATATTCACATATACGAAATTCTAATACTTCGGTTCTAAATAAAGATCAAAATTGGCCAAAGAAAGTCAACAAATTTGTTTGATTTATTTCGAACCGTGGGTTAGAAAAAATGTAATGAAATCTTTGAGTTTTACGTCCCACAATTATGCCGGCTAGGCTAAAGGAGACGGTGATGATGAGAAATGAATGAAATGGTGGAATGAAGAAAGTACGTGGAAACGGGAGAACCCCGAGGAAACCCACGCACACGGTGTTTGTCCACCACAAAGTTCACTTGGTGCGAGCTGGGATCGAGCCAGGGACCCCAAGCACCAGAGGTGAACGCTCTACCACTGAACCGTGGGTGCTTTTCAAAGAGAAGTGAATGGCCAGATTATTATTATTATTATTATTATTATTATTATTATTATTATTATTATTATTATTATTATTATTATTATTATTATTATTATTATTATTATTATTATCAACATTATTTAAACTACATTTCTATGAGGCACAGATGGTCATTTTGCAAGTGGGGCTTACTTGATCTCAGGTAAGTTTTCCTGGGCTCGGGCTCATTACTATTTCTTATAGGGCTCACTAATCTCAATGAGGTTCACGCTAGCTCAGTCTCGCATTTCGTCAACCTTAGGCTCGCTATCCTAACGAGTCTCGCGCTCATTAAGGGCTAGGGCTCTTAATTTTGAACTCACTCACTCGCGCTTGCTAGCCTCATTGGAGCTCCCACATTCTCGGACTCGGACTCTGGCTTGCAATCCAGTTAACAAGATTTGTGCTCACGTGAGTTCCTTTATTGAATTCAAAAGCCGGGCTCACGAGTTTGGACACTTCTAATCTGAAGTATATAATAGAACTTGATTCATGAGATGACACAAACGCGTACAAATGTCAAATATCATGAAGGATCTTGATACATATACACAAAAGTGTTTGGTGACCACATTTGAGAGACACTATTCTATGTCATCTGGTGTATCAATATTTTGTTGGTATGACTCCAGTGTGACATTTTAAAGGATAAAAGGAAAGAAAAGGCATGCATAGAAGTATTGTATGTCCAGAAGAAGTATAAATAAATACATTCAAAATATCTAACTAATCTGCTAATTATCTGATTTTATAACGTCACAATTTTCAGTTAGTGTTTTGTATATTTGCAGATATCGAAATGAATCTACGATTACCAAGTTTCGAGCAAAAGTATGAATTTGCGGTAGATCGAAAGCATACATACAGAGAAGTACAATCACTTTGTTCCTCTTTTATGTAGCACAAGATGTAGCAGACCTTTTCCTTTTTGGAAGACAGAAAATGATGTGTATTTTCTTTATTTGTATTAATAATGCCGCCGAAGAAGCAGGAACTCTTTATATTATAATAAAGGCAAATTCAAAATAATATTAATTTTTATATTGTAATAAAAGTCCAGCATTTAGAAAGATACCCCAGCAGTTAATTTAGTATCAAATAATGAAAATTTAGTTTATCTTTGCAACCCACATTAGGTGACCATATAAGAATAATAACTAAGAACTGACAGACTCAAGCCTTAGATAAAAATCCTATATGGGTGGACATACCATGTGGAGTTCGAAACTTCATTTACTGGTTATTCGACACAGGGGCGTTATTTAGGGGTCGGCAGGGAAGGGCAACTGCCCGCCCTGAGTTTGAGATTTATATATATATTATCAATAAAATAGTAGTAAAGCAGTGAAAAACGCGAAATTTTACTTCTATCAAGAGGTCTCGCCCAGGCCCGTATCCAGGGGATCTAGGGGGCCGACCTCCCTAAATTGTTGCTGTCCCCCTAAAATTTTAAGGTAGGCTTGCAAATGAACTATAATACGGTTATGAATTATAATATGATTGGATCTGACCTCCCTAACTTCACCCCCCCCCTTACATTTTTGGGCTGGCTACCGGCCTGGCCTTTCCCCCCGAAGTAAAATCTGAAATGACGCTCCTGATTCGACACTATAAATAATTAGAAGAAAAAGTTGAAAACTACATAAAAGTCCCGCACCGCCCTTGTATTATTGAAACGGCTTGAGAAAAGACGACAAAACTCTGGATGTGGGTAATTGGAATGGGTACGCATTAGATGGTGCCATTTGGCATCATAGTTGTCATCTTGAAACCCGCCTTTTAAATTCAGGTTTAATATTTCAAATGGGAAAGGGGTCATGCGACACATGATTTTAGGCTAAAATCAGTGGTGCTATTCTAATTCTTTTTAACAATCGTTTTTTTTTCTCTCTCCCTAATTAAGAGAGAGAGAGAGAGAGAGAATAGATGGATAAATGGATAGGTAGGTAGGTAGAAAGAACGCTCTTAGGAAACGAACCATACAAAGTAGACAAAAGTTTTTTTTTTTTTTTTTTTCCTTTTCTGGATACCACAAGTGACAAGCTGAGAATACACAGCATCCTAATACAAGGTGATGTGACTTGGAAACAAGTTATCCAAGATGGATGTTTGTCAACAAGTATTGGAAAGATCTTAATCCAGCAATGAATCGACAATTATTGGTATGTATGCGTTTCAAATTATAAATAACCCTCACAACTACATTCATGTGATCCCAGTTCTCATTCTTGATATCTGAGTATTTGAAATTAAGAAATGAACACTTATACCTGTTCTGAGAGATGATATGTTTAATCCTGTAGCTGTAAGGATTTTTAAAAACAAAGATAGTTAAACTAAAATTTACTTCATGGGTATAACTGGGTAAACATACTGTTATGTCTGGCTATAACAAACGGTTCTGCAAACTCGAAATATTTTAATAGCCGGTTCTAGCGAACCGGTTGAATAGCACCACTGGCTAAAATTTCACCAGAAACATGGATCTGATGCGACCAGAGTTGAGCTAATGATAACATGTGAAAGAAAACTGTATCATATACACTAGCCAAGCACGAGCAGAGTATTTGTGAGAAGTTGCCACTACCAGCAAGGTACAGGAGGTGGGTCCTGGGGGATAGAATCCCGACTTTTCTGTAAATTTAGTCTAATTTTAGAAGTGATTTTTCAAATTTTAATATAATTTATCCTCTATCAAATTTGGACCCTTCTCCCCAAAAGACTGAGACCTCTCCCGAAACCCTTGCGTTCATGGCTGACAACAAGCCTTGTTATTGGCAAACCCCTAAAAGTGTGCGTTCAAGCTTTTAGAAAGCCATATCATAATCTCAAATGTTACAGGTTCCACGTTATGAGTCTAGTAACCTCACGTATAACTCATCCCACGTGCAACTTGCTAGAGCTGAACTCTGGTGGTCTTGACGATTCCCGGCGGGAGCTCATGTGGTTCGGATTCCACGTTAATCAGTAGGTCCACGTCTCATATAGCCTCGCTGCTGAACGGGACGTTAAATTCAAAATCAACTCAACTCAACTCTGGTGGTCTTGGTTCCTTTTTTTATACAACAAAGAACAGAGGTGTTAGTACCTCCTGATACTATTTATGTCATGCCACTTGACTCATACTTTCTAATTTTTGGCCACTGGCAATGGGTTACTGTTTCAAAAGTTAGAAGGGGTTACTTCAGTTGTTTCGTGTTTTTGTCCCCTATGTGAGCACATTGTTCTCTGGTGTGTGATGCTGCCACGTGTTTGTGTGGCTAACCGATGGTCCTATGTATGCAGAACAAAGATAACCTCATGTAAGATCCTCCAAACAAAAATAAAAGGCAAACAGCAAGAACTATGGCCTTTTTCAGTGTTGCAATTGGCTAATTCCTGAGTTAAGTACATTTTAAAAGTGCTTAAAAAATATATAACTAACTGCATCACTATTTAAAATATTTTGATGAAATGAAACGCTATTGTTATACGAAAAGGATCATATGTAAGGAAGTGACATGTCAATATACTGTACAGGGTGGCCCAAAAGTAGGTATACAGTCCCGTGCTCACTGTATTTCATTGTTATCAAACCGGTAAACCTAGTTTCTTTATTATTTGTTCTTAATGTCTTTTGATTTATATATTAAGCCCGGAACAGCTACAGCAAATAAACCTATAAGATAGAATGTTATACTCGATCAATGCAGGGGTGTATACCTATGAACAATCTGTGGCTTGTCGATTTACGGCAGCTGGTTTTACCTGTAAGCGTTGGGAATTGATATTCAGATTTGTTTTTGTACTGATTTGTATTTCAGGTCAAGTGATTAGGAGTGTAGACCATTTATAGTTGAGTAAATAATACGTATATATATTAGGCCAATGTATTGAAGTATCTAGAATTAAAGTACCGTAAGAGTCGTAAACTTTGAAGTAACTTGGTAGAGATTCAGATCTGCCATGTTCACGAAAGTTCATTTAACATTATAACCATAAACAAAAATAGAAACAACGTGTTAAATTTTCAAAACTTATGTCCTTTCAGCTAAAGGAGATGGATGTTAGATAAACGCAAGTGTTATTATGGAAGAATTGATGAGAATGTGAAAAAAGCGAAAGAACCTCTGAAAAACATATAGGCACGAAGCTGTCCAGTGTATAGCTCGTATTAGAGCTAGAATCTGTACCACTGAACCAATGTTCTCCCGTCTTAAAATATTTTTAAATTGCAATGACTAATCTCAAACACTTTGGTTCATATATTTCTTGATTTTATACATATTACACGTGTCAGCGAAGTTGTGTGTGGGAGCGTTATACGAAACATTGGCATATTTAACACTTGTAGTGAGTGAAGTACTACAATGTGACCTAATGTGATTTACACTTCACTTTTAAAGAAAGAAAAAAGTCAATGGCAGATGGGAGAGAAGCATCATTGTCCTTGAACGATGCCGGTGGATGCTTACTAATTAGTGAAGCGGCGGATAGGGTACATACAAACAATGAGAAGGAGGATTCGTTACTATGCCAGTCGGTACAAAACAAAAAACACAAAAGCAAAGACGAGAATATGATGTGCTATGCATGCCTATGCATTTTGTTTTCCACGTGGGATTTTTACGAAGATGGCACATTGTACGCTATTGTCTACCATCACAACCATGTTTAGGAACTAGCCAAGTCAATAGGCATTCTATTGGTGGATGTAGGTACAAGGACTTTCGTGTTAAGGATTTCGAACTTCGCTTCAGGATGTTTGCTTGGTATTATGTTTGAGTTACAGCAACGACGCAAATTACACAGCATAATCTTCATTTTCTTCTTCTCCTTCTCTTATTAACTCTGCAATACATGGCCACCCGCACAACACGTTCTCTGTTTTCCTGTTCAGCACATTAAAAGGCAAATCGAAACATCCTAAATTTATGTTTACTGCAAGTCAGTGTTTAGTACATTAAATATGTTAATGATTTTTTTTTTTTTTTAAGAAATATTTTCGCTCAGCCAATCATATTAAACTAATTTATTATTTAGGTCGTGCTTAAATTGATAGAATAAGAAAGATGTTTCTACGTTTTGTAAGAACCAAGGTTATCGTCTCTAATTTACTATGAAGTGAGCTTATAGCTAAATATACCGCCATACCTTGGCGTGTCTTTTCTCCCGCAGTTCATGATGCTAACCCAAATGTCTCCTGACTTGTTTCTTTTCCCAAAACAAGCACGAAATCCTGCATTTATCTCCAACTAGTTCTTTCGCTCCAAGCTTTCAGCTCATCTAGAGCTTGCCTGCACACTAGCGAGATTTCTTGGTGTCAAAAACAGTGTCGTTCACGAGACGAGATCGAGGCGAGAAATAAGGCTTGATCGTTTCGTTTCGAAACATTTCTCAATTTGTTCTGTAAATTTATATACAAAATTTATGCAAGTATTTTTTCTTAATTTCATTTAGAAGTTACCAGAATCCTTCCATGTAATGAGAGACCTACGGAGTGTGTGATCTTTGTATTTAAACTATATTTATTATTTGGAATGTATTATGTAATGATTTGTGTAGATTCATTGTGCTTTTACAATCATTTTATCCATTTATAGTTTTTGTATATCAGGCAAGGCCAACCCGTCGATAGGCTAGTTATGAGATGTAGCCCCACAGTGGTCTGTTATACTGTAAGTTTCAATCATTGGTATTGGTTTATAATTTCTTCTAGCGAATATATATTCTAAATGTCTGCATCACTCTTAAGTCATTATTGCATTATTCATTTTAACGCATTATGAGGTTTACTCAGGGGAAGCGACGCTTACATAACCTCCATGAACACTACACACCTTCCATAGTACGCAGGTGACAGCCATGGAGTACAGTTGCAGGATTCTTCCGAATTCCGAACTTGTTTGTAAACAATCGATTCTGTCATCCAGTATGTGCTAACAAGAAACGCTTGCTATTCCACACTAAACTCCGGTCTTCCAGTGCAAGAGGTCTGTGATGTCACAGTTTGTTGAGCGAATTCTCAGTAAACCCGTTACACAAAGGAAGGAGACAGTCGTGCATTCGTAACTAATCGTACACTGCCAACACTTGTTTTATTCGATTCCACTTACTTTGTTCCTTCCTCTTTTCGCTCGACCTTTTCTCTTTCTCCTGCCTCTGATTGTAGAAGACCGCTCTCATGTCACACGTAGGCGAGTTGGAATTGCCATTGTTGTGGATCAATTTCATGTCAATCATCTGCGCATTGTTACTATGCTTCGGGAATACAGAGTTAATCAAACCGTAGCCTTGACCAGGTAAGTGATGCCATCTTCTAATTGGACTGAACACTGTTCGACTCCGCAAATCCCTAGGATTAATATCGTAGTTGTTAGCAACTCCAAGCACAAACTACGGGTATATGATATTAGCAAATTCATTACGCCGTTCTACAAAAGTAACCCCGCATTATTATTTTTAAGTAATAATAATAATAATAATAATAATAATAATAATAATAATAATAATAATAATAATAATAATAATAATAATAATAATTGTTGTAAACAAAAATAACAGAATAAACCTCGTACATGATCCAAGCTTATATTTTCCCTTGAAGTAAAGTATTTTAAATATTTTCCTTCTAAAAAAGGACATTCTTTTTTGCTTTAAAATGTTCTCTTTTTTTTTCTTCTTCTTCTGCTTCCGTAAAGTACATCGTTAAAATGTTACCTTGGCCTACACAACGCATAACTTCACTAGGTATATGAATATATGAGAACATAGGGTATACATTCAGATAATAATACATGCAAACCTTTACTTCCTGTTGCACTTGCTTGCTTCAATTTATCTGGTAGTGAATATTATAACAAGGAGAAAGATCATAGGTCATTGCAATGACATTTTTATTATATTCTGCAATTATTGCTCATTGTTGTGTCTATTTTTTCCTTATCTTGTATTTTAGGTCAAGGAACTCTGGATAATTGAATTAGTCAAGAATAATTGTCACAAGATACAGGGGCAAATGTCTTACTAAGAACTGTAGAAAAAGTAGCGTCGGAGCCGGGAGACAAATGAGTCCATTTGCTTCTTCTATAGATCCAAGGACGCCGATCCTGGGAGGGCCGAGGGGGCCCGGGCCCCTCCAAAGCTCATGTGGGCCCCTCTATTGTATTTGTGAGTATACAATATTTGGCATAATTTGAGTGCAATTTGTCTTAAAATCTTCATATATATACCTTCTGCATCTGAATGGGTCCCCCCAAATTTACAGAGAAATGGGCGCCCTTGTATAGATCCCTAGGTACTTTGAAAGGAAAAGTAGGTGCCGTCTCAGATATAACATTTATATAATCTTCCAATGTTACGCTTAAGAAAGCGTTCATTTGTGTATCCCATTATTACCCTAAAACTATTGGATTGGTACGATTGCAATTCCAGACTGACATTGGTCTCTTTCAAATCCCCCCACCCACCCACCGCCAAATAAAAATGAGTATTCAAAGTAGTTACAGGCTACAGTCATACACTTTTGCCATCTATCAGTTGACTATTGGTTTCAATGAAGAAAGAGTTAGGATATAGTATAAAAGGTTTCAGCTGCTGCTCTTCCCACTGAAACTAAATCACGCGATTGGACACTGAGGCATCGCCACTAAAAACAGTTCGGGCAGCATGAACTATTGAAAACAAGAACGAATCAAATCATTCAGAGCGCGTGGGTTTGATACAATTAACCAATGAGACAGCAGACGATGTAATTAGTTACGACTGCAGCCGGTAGGGTCGTTGATATTACTTTCGTTGCATTGTGGTAACGATTTGAATTTCAATTGGGTATGTAAGGAGTGGTACATCAGGGTGATCAGTGATTAATAAGGTGCCGGAGGGGATTATAGTCGGTGGGAGAGAATTCAAGAGAGTATGGTGGGTGAAGAAGTAATTCACTCTGGAAATCATAGCGAATCTGCACTGTTCTTTGATGAACGACGAGTGGGTCTGAATTGTGGTGCAGCATGAAGACCCATGTCGGCCCTTTTCGATCAAATTTATATATATATCCCCTCTCCCTTCCCAAGTTGCGGGGCTAAATTTGGATTTAAATGGCATTGGAAGTGTCACTGTTCATCTTAGCGATCCGGAAAACTGGATTTATCACTAATATCAGTCATTTGCGATCATTTTTAAATATCACCCCCCGCCCCTTCGTCAAAGTGAAATGACAAAAAACATCCCAGGCCCAAACCTTATCTGTGTTGAAAATTTGATCGAGATCGGTCAGGTGGTTCAAGAGGTACGAATGAATTCACAAATATAATGACTTTCATCATATATATATATATATATATATATATATAGAGAGAGAGAGAGAGAGAGAGAGTATTATTATTATCCAGTTTAAAATTCAGTTTGTAAAAAGGGGCCGCGGTGGCTCAGTGGTAGAGCGTTCACCTCTGGTGCTAGGGGTATCGGGTTCAAACCCTGCTCCCGCCAAGTGAACTTTGTGGTGGACAAACACCGTGTGCGTGGGTTTTCTCGGGGTTCTCCCGTTTCCTCCCACTTTCTTCATTCCACCATTTCATTCATTGCTCATTATCACCGTCTCCTTTAGCCTAACCGGCATAACCGTGGGACGTAAAACTCAAAATTTCATTTCATTTTTTTCAGTTTGTA
This sequence comes from Thermobia domestica, assembly GCF_964235325.1. NCBI lineage: Eukaryota > Metazoa > Arthropoda > Insecta > Zygentoma > Lepismatidae > Thermobia > Thermobia domestica. The sequence continues at coordinate 205,685,477 of NC_137462.1, read as the reverse complement.
AAAAAAAAAAAATTACCTTGGCACATCTAGTCTCTTCACGTGTTTTAACACTGTTTTAACTTAAAGCATACATTATAAAATATAAAATGAATCGAAACTTGGAATTATGAAGCAATAGACCTTGGAGTCATGTTGTTTACAAATGATTCCCTAAATGCACCGTGGCAACAGAGTGGCATGTGCTGCATATAAACATGTTGACTCTCAAAGCGAAAGAACACAGTTCAAAACACTGAACCCAACTCTATATAACACTTCGTTGGTCCAATTGATTAGTGTTAACTCAAGACATGACCAAAGGTTTATCACCTTTCAACATTGGAGGAGAAAGTCGAGTTGTTTCAACCGTTGAACAATAGGGTTGTCTTACGAGTGGCAGTTACATACATTTATGTATTCTTCACCAGTGCCCTTGCTTACTACAAACAATATCCTTACGTCTTTCCTGGCTGCTGGTAGTGTCCTGTAAAGCTTACCACGTGATAACAACAATATCTATCTTCTTAACACAACGTAAGTATAACAAGGAAGTGGTATGAGACAAATAAAGCAAAGAAGAATTACTGTTTCAATAGTACAAGTTCCATATGAAATACTCGTGACAAAAAACTTCCTAGAGTCAATATACAAGACGGTGCTTATGCTTCATTGACACACGAGATTTCTAAGGTAAGAACATCACAAAACCATATTAAAACCGCAATGAAATAAGAGCATGGTAACAATTATAATTCATGCCAGGCGCATACCCATAGAATTTTTGTGGGAGCCCTCGATTTTTTGGGAAGGGGAGTCCAATATTAGAAAACATTGAACTGTTATAATTCTACGCCTGAAAAAATCGTTTTAGCTACTGCCACCTATATATTCTCAGAACGAAAACTGAATTGTTTGTATAAGGAAAAAGGAGTAAAGATGAAGTGTAAGATCAAAACATAGACTATATCCATCATTTCTCTGCTAAGGCACAGGGGCGGATCCAGGACCGATTTCGGGGGGGGGGGGGTTGTCATACTGCTACTTTTAAGGGCTCCAAACTTTGGGATGGGTTTTATTTATGTATATAAAATAAGAAAGTTTCCTCCTCTGGATCCGCCCCTGCTAAGACAAGTATATTTTATTAAGAAAATGAACAAATGTCTGTCGTGTTCAGAAATTTTAAGGTTGGTTAAAAGGGACAAAATTGTTTAACAAATCAGAAATGTTGTCACTCTCTTGTCAATGTACAGTGTAGCATTTATCTCGATACATCCTTGTAACTTTGAAATTAACCGGACAAAAATCGCCAAGGGAACATTGTTTGGCACACTCTGTAATACCACAATATTAACAGTGTAGCCGACCCGACATAAAGTTGTATTCTTTCAAATAGCACTACTTCAAGCTATTATGTACTTCAAATCTACACGTAAAACGAAAACACAAAATATCATACTTATTGTGCAGTATGGCAAACTAAGGAAGCTATGAGATTCGTGAAATTTCTCTTTTGATCTCGAATTTGAAAATGTACTTTTCGTCTCATCTCGAATTGAAAAAAAAAACATACTTCTCGTCTCGTTTTCGAGACGAGACAAGATATTTCTTTTCATGGACAACATTATTGAAGATTGTATACTACAATTTAATTTCACGATTCAATAAAATTGTTTGAAGTAATTGCGTTCTGAAATTGGTATACAATAATATGCGTAACCCCTGTAGATAGACAATGTCAAATATGTACATACAACTATAGTACCATTATGTTGAATTTTGTATCATTTACAGTGATGGACAGAACAAAAGCGAAAGCCATTGTTATAGCATGAAACATTTTCAGGTAAAATTTTAAAAAAGCCAAATGTTTAGGACGAACTTAAATCACCATGGGAGCAGGAATATCAAAATAACAACACATGTTGGACACTCTTATTTTAGTAAATGTTTTATCAGTCCAACATCCGGACACCTAATTCCTTCAAAGAATTACAGCGCCGGCAGCTCAATGACTGGCTCCTGTTGGCAAAATAAAAACAAAAAGCAGGCGAGTGGGAGTGGCAAACATGAAATTTAAACTCCCTACTGTTTCTGCATTTTTCTCTGACATCCCACTGTGCGCCACTGTACGTTTTCATCGATTCCGTCTGGGCACAGATAACTCAAAAGATGATTGAAGACGCTTTTTACTACCATTGTTAAAGCAAATGCCGACAGCACGTGATGAGAATTCAAAGCCATCCTTGTTCATCTGGGTTGGACGAGAGAGAGAGAAGGGGGGGGGGCTACTTGTCCGCCGCATACAAGGAGAATGCAACTATTGCATTGGCAGCTGTCACATCTGAATGATTGATTGGCTACAATTCTTCGTAAAATTAAGAATATGAAAGTCCCTTAACCCCTTCGCTTCAACAAAAACACAATGCTGCTTATGCTTTTGGCTAAATTTCCATCTTCCACGAATTTTACCTTCTTGCTAAATGTGCAATGGCAAAGTGAAATCCCACTATAGTTAGTTGTACTTAAAGTAAATACACACTCAAAACTTCCCAGCAAAAAATAAAATTTGGTTTGTTTTCCAGGTAGATGGAGTATAACATACTTCCTCTAAATGTCCGCAGAAATTATCCAGTGATACCGAATCCAGAGTGAATCCAAAGAATCAACAAATTCTTATAGCAATGTTAGTAACATTGGTACCGAAAGAAGTAACGTTACCAATGTCTGTTAAGAAAAAAACTGTTAATAACATTTTTGAAGAAATGTAACAATGTTGATACAAAAATGTTATTAATATCTTAAAACATTAATTTGAAATTTTGTTAGAAACATAATAATGTGTCGTCGTTAATACATCTTAAGAAATAAATCTTCTTTGATAATAAATAAATTAAACTTCTAATGTTTCATCCTTGTTTTATTTTAACTGATGATTCAAACGCTATGATTGAGTTTATCATCATGTTTGTACTTAGTGAAATTATTGTGGTATAATTTTAAATGTTAAATTGTTACATGTTTTCTAATACGTAACAATCAAAGAATGTTACAATTTGTGGTTTAATCCAAAGTTAACAATATTAACAATTCTCCTAATTTCCTCCCACTTTCTTCATTCCACCGTTTCATTCATTTCTCATCATCACCGTCTTCTTTAGCCTAACCGGCATAAGCATGGGACGTAAAACAAAGATTTCATTTCATTTTTCACCATTGCTTTCTTTCTCTTGCCTTTTTTATTTTTATTATTATTGTAATAAAACATTCGGAATTTCATTTGATTTCAAACCTTCCTCATTGTGTTATAATAGCTCGACAACAATCGCTTGATGTCTGAGATACTTAAACTGCAGGAAATTCTAAACTAACTCAACACTATATTGACTCGGCACTCTTATAGCCAGGGACTTATGCACAAGGTAGGGTATTGGGGGTCTGGGCCCCGCCACGAAATACATACTGACTTCTCTGTAAAATTTTAGGAGTGATTTTACAAATTTTAATTTCTAATCTATTCTCATATTGAATATTCAATTTGGATCACCTCGAAAGCTTTGAATCCCTACAGAAATAAATTCCTGCGTACGTGTCTGCTTATAGCACTTGATCGACAATGAATTATACCTAACTATTGAATTCCACATTTGTCTACGTGCAAGTTTGTCACAGGTTACAGTACATTTAGCTAATGCTAAATGACTCAAAAACAAGTAATTTTTGTCGGACTATATTACGTAATTTTATTTCTATTGCTTTTCTTAATAAACTTTTATATCCATGGGGGATCTGCTTATACCCTGCACATTTTCAAACAAAATTCTCTTTGGTTATAATATAATGTTCTTTTTCAGTACCAAGATCAGTGGAGTACGCAGAATTTCATCAAGGGAAATTTAAGCACCCAAATCATATAGCGACACTGTCGTGGACAATGGCGCGGCATGGATGATAATGTCTGGGTGTTTCAATGTCTGCAGTCAAACCTGTTGCTTCGAATTTCTTGATTATCCTACGAACTTCCTTATTAGATATATAGGAGACCGCGGTGGATCAATGGTAGAGCGTTCACCTCTGTTGCGTGGGGTCCCTGATTCGATCCCAACTTGCGCCAAGTAAACTTTATGGTGGACAAACACCGTGTGCGTGTGTTTCCTCAGGGTTCTCCAGTTTTTCCCCACTTCATTCCATAATTTCGTTCATTTATCATCATAACTGTCTCGTTTAGCCTAGCCAGCATAAGCGTAAGATGTAAAACAAAGATTTAATTTCATTTTAATCTCATATCCTTTCAGAACACGAGTTTTTCTTTAAAAAAATATTTAAATACATAATTATTTCCTACATGCATTTAATATAGAAAATAAGTATTTTTCCATATCTTGCTCAAAACACTGAAACCCCCTTTCGTGCGCCACTAACCGATATCATGTATGGACTCAAATAATTCTCACCAGGTTCAAATCCAGTTCTTCTGCACAAAAGACGAGAACTCAAATTATCTATCCACAAAAAAGCTGCCTTAAATAAATATATTGAAAACCAAGAAAATCCTGGAAAACTCTCCGGGAGTTGTGTTCAGTATAGGCATATACAGTATATAAAATATGTCTTTGACAGAAAAGCCACTCGTTTGAGGGTGATAGTAGAAATATTTATGACAATTTGATTCACAAACTGCAATCATTTGCACCTTGAAAAGACTCGTCAACAGAAATGCTGAAAAAATATTTCGCTCCGAAAGCAAAAACACAAGGAGAAGGAAAAAAAAAAATGCGTGTCAAATGTTTTGTCAGCTTTTTGCTAATAAACATATTTACTTCCTAACAACTCAAGGTCATACCTTGTTTTTTTTTTTTTTTTTTTTTTTGTATCTTCTTTAACATTTTTCCTTAAAAAGTAATAATATTATTACTTTGTTTGAGAGAACAAATCCTTTTTCCATCCTTAAGTCCATTACAAAATACGCTATTTAAAATAAATGCTGTATTTCTTTAAATAGTTTTTCCGACTTAAAAAAATGGATCATGGACTTTTTCAGACTAAATAGTTTTTCAGACAATAAAACTTGCAAATAATTGCTGACTTTTTTGGAATACTGTGGTTCAGATTCCACGTTAGTCGAATTATAGATTCATGTCATAATAAGTCTTGAAGATGAAAAGGAAAGTTAAACACATCAACAAGCAAGAAACAAACGCGTAATATAATTGTAAAGGTAAATAGAAAAATTCTATAATAGTAGCAGCGTACGCTGTAATAAAAAAAAATGATGTCTAAAGATATACAGGGTGTTTCAAAACAACAGCGATAATATTTGGGAGGTGATTCCTGACATCAAGATAAGACGAAAAGTATATCCAACCTGGGTGCACAAATGCTTAACTTCGGAGTTATGGGCTGCCGAAAACATGAAAAAATGAAATTTGAAGTTTCATAGCTCCAAAACTATGCGACCTACCATAGTCGGTTCAAGACTTCACTTAGGAATTGGTAGACCTATTAGTCATATCCAAATATCCATGTAGCTCCCATAGTTTTGGAACTATAGACCTTTAAAGTTCATTTTTTCAAATTTTCGACAGCCTATAACTCCGAAATGACGGCTTTCTGCACCCAGGTTAGTCTATACTTTTTGCCTTATCTTGGTGTCAGGCAGGCACGTGGCCAAGGGGTGGGTCCAGGGGTCCAGACCCCCTCTTTCGGACAGAGATGGAGTGGGTAAGTGGGTCAAGTGGGTCAAGTTATCTGAGTGGGTCGGGGGTCAACAGCATGTGACCCACCACCCACCGTTACCCACTGCGACCCACCACCCACCGTGACCCACTGTGACCCACCACCCACCGTGGCCCACTGTGACCCACCACCCACCATGACCCACTGCGACCCACCGACTCAGTATGATCTACCGACCCTCTCTGCTCACTGCATGGTAGACAGCATCTTCTGAAGACTGGTAAATTTGTTTTCGTTTTACTTTCAACACCTTCATTTCCCTTCCTTTTCCACTTGTTTTTGCCTACTTACCTCAGGTGAGTATATCTAACCAAGTGAAAAAAGAACTTCAGGCACTTTTGGATATTGATATTTTTAATTGTAATAATAGCAATAGGACTTATACTACTACTTGGCTTTCGAGATCTGTGAGTTTTTAGAAAAGCTAACTACTGAAAAAAATACATTTTTGAATCACTGTAATATATAAATTATTATATAAAAAATTGAATGTAACTATGTATGCCTGATCATCATGGTCAAATTGCAAAGTCAAATGAAATTACTTTTGGTATATAGTTAGGCCTTAATCCAAACTGGGATGTTATATTGGTTTCATTATAATATATAATATCCTAATAATACATAATATGTATACTATAATACATAATATAATACATAATATCCGAATTCTTGTGGGAAAAAAAAATGAGTATCTCTGCAAGCCTTTAAACTTATGGAGCTGAAATTCAGTGTATTAACTCTTTATTGAAAATAAACAGAATGCGTCCTAGCATTTTTTAAAATTTTCCTTTATGTGGGGGGTGGGCACTTTCTATATATGGGAAATTGGTAGTGAGTTGGTTTGTAAAAATGATCGAAAACGATCGATGTTATTTAAGAAAAAAAAATCAGAAACAAAAATATACAGTGCTTAGCTTCATATATCCATTGCTTTCTACTATAATAATTGCTGAAGCTTATGTTTATTATATGGAGCGCTTACAGCACAGGGCAATCAACCCAAAAACTTGTGACTAAAATAGGCATAAAATTTCTACTGCAAGCTTAATTACACGGAAATTTTAAGTTTGGATTGTACGCATAATTATATGGAAAATTTTACACTTTTTTCCCTTTACGTTGGTGTACTTACCTTGATTTGGAACTTTCAAATTTCATCCTTTTTTCCACTGAAAAGTATTGATAATTCAACAAGGAAATAATTATACTATGATAATTTAAATTCATCGTAATTTGGCACATGGCAAACAGCAGTGTGGTAATTGAAGAGGAAGAAGGAGGGAAATTCCCATTCACCTCTGAACACTTTCCAGGAACCTCTTTCCCTTTCGCTTTCTAGACGGGGGAGGGACCTTGGTAATGGCATCAAACCTTCATGTGTAATTACACAAATTAAATTTATAAACAAATAAGAAATCATCAGTTTATCAGGCTTTAATTGATAATTTATTCACAAGATTTCCTATCGAAGGCGTGGTAGATGATGTTTCTGTTCTCCATGAGTCGACATTGCCAACTGACATGGTCGATATGGATAAGATGTTGTATGGTGATAGAGAGATTATACTTCTTGCTGAGTATTTCAAAACTGACCAAGAAAAACCGTTATCAGACTTAAGTCTAACAAGCACATTGTCGATGAGGAGTTGCAGAAATCGGGGAGAAATATTGTCAATTTCCATGACAGAGTGCGAACGGGGATTTCCCCTTGTGAATTTACAGATGACTGATATTAGAAATAGACTAAGTGCTCAAACATTGTCTAACTTGTTGTTCATCAATGTTAATGGCCCACCGCTAGACAAGCTCAAAGTAGACGAGCTAGTTATTTCTTGGCTGAAGGATGGACATCATTCCGCTGCGGATGGTTTACCACGTAAAAGTTACCAACAGGAAATAAACTCGATTTCAGGTTTGTTTTAAGGTGGAAAATTACGAGTTATAGAAAATGTATACTTGTATTACTAATGGCTTATTTGTATTATTCAACTTGGTACCTATTTTTTAGTAAGTCTCTTCTTTGCTTTAGATAAACTACTTTGAATAAATATTCATAATAATTGCAATTATGCAGATTTGTAACTTAAATTTAACGTGGTGTTTTAGTGATTACACAAACTACAATTATGAGCATACTTTATGAAGATGTTCTCACATAGGGTACCCGAGCACCTTTATACACTATGAAAATCTGATTTTTCAAGTACTTTGTGAGAAAAATACTGTGAATTGAGAAACCATAACCTTTTCCATATTGTACAGGGGTATTTTCCTGCGAATACAAGCTTCTTTTGGAATGCGTTCAGAAAGTAACACTTGCAAGAATACTCTCTTAGTACAATTATATTTTAGGCACACACTAATTTCCCCCCACCTCGAACTGTTTCAATTTCCTTACTGACAAACACTTTACCATTGTATATCATAAAGGTCAGATCCACCGTTATTCTAACAGAGTGGTGCTTGAGCGATTGACTAGAAATTCAAACTCCGATTAGTGACAATTTCACAGTCTTGTTTTATTACAAGTGTAAACTCTTTAGTCAGTACAGAAGAAGCCGTGGGTCGTGTTCAGAGTTGATGACGATGGATTTTGGTGAGTCAGAATAGGTCACAGTGGATTAGAGTGGTTCATGGTGGGCGATGGGTCACGGTGGGTCAGAGTGGGTCACCGTGGGTGGTGGGTCAGAGTGGGTCACCGTCGGTGGTGGGTCAGAGTGGGTCACGGTGGGTTGTGGGTCATGGTGGGTCGTGGGTCAGAGTGAGTCACGGTGGGTGGTGGTCAGTGGGTCGTGGGGCACGGTGGGTGGTGGGGACAGTGGGACGTGGGTCAAGTTTTCATTGACCCACGCCAATTCTGCTTTCGGATCCAGAAATTAAAAATATTAAGGAAGGATGAAACGAAAAGAAACGAGAAAAAGATGAATCAGCGTCAAAAATATAAAGCTACAACAAGCGTTTGGTTACTCTTTCTTATGAGGAGTTTTGTGTGGAGGAAACGGGGGAATAGGGGGTCAAGTTTAAAATTGATATTATTGTAACGGACCATTCCATCTATCTCCATGCTAATCCTATGGACTACAAATGACGATAGATAAACCAGTTCGATGAGATTGACCCTCAAATAGAACTTAAGAAATGCCCAGAAATGCCCGGTACCAGAAATTTCGCGGTAACACTAATCCATTTTATATGATGTCTTTACTCCCGAAAGAGATCTCGTTGCTATCCTTGACGGCATTAAACGAAGATAAGAAAAAGAAGAAAGAAGACAAGTAGAACCGAATTCGAATGACCTCGCGAGACTATATCTTTTTCAATACTTTTTTATATTATTTTACTCAAGATTTCTTCATAGTTTTTTATTAAAATACTTACTAACATATCCTCATTTTGTTGTCCTAACAAACCAATATGGGAATGTTGCGAGTAAAATAATTTAGATTGATCGATTCCCTGGTGTGTAACCACAGCATTTCAAGTCACGCCTCCCTCCCCTATTACGAAATCCTGGCTAAACGAACGAATATATGTTGCCAGTAAAATAGTTTAGAATGATCGAGACCCTGATGTGATAACCACAGTATTTCATCATGGACCCCCCCTATTGCGAAATCCTAGCTACGTGGCTGTGTCAGGAATCATCTCCCTAACGTTGTCGGTGTTGTTTTGAAACACCCTGTATATGAATCTATAGATCTCATTAATTTGCATTAAAATTCTAATTGATGGTCTGCTGGACGATATTAGAGAAGGAAACACACATATTTAACGCCCCTCTTTTTCTTCTTCTTCTTTTTTTTAAAGAAAGAAAAAAAGTTGAACAAAAATTGATTTGGGAGCGTGCAGAGTTTTCAAGAAAATCGACAAAGAAACGAAAAGAAAGTTTTATATGTCGCTAGAAAGAAAAAAAAGTCATTCATGTGGCCAATAACAATAAGCTTAGAAACAGGCCAGCAATTAATATGAAACTGATGCTAAAATACATCCTATCTATCCTTTCATTATGACACCTGTAAGAGGACAGTATATACTACGGTTAATAAGTAATTTTAAATAATGTTAAATAATAATAGCGTTTTTAATTATTTCAGTTACACGTCCCGTAGTGCTACTTCTTGTTACAATGTGAAAATATTGCTATCAAAGTTTGTTGCAAGGTTAATACTGTATCTGTTTTCCATTTTCACAGATACTTCTTAGCATTTTTTGACTTACATATTAACGAGCAGTAACGATTGTGCAAATATGTTTTGTTCATAACAATACGTTTTGATTCTTGTTTATTATTATTATTGACTCTCTTCTTGTTTCGTGTTGCTGGTCGCTGTATGTTATTTGGAAATATAGACGTAAGTAAACTGACTATAAATTATTCAGGGCTACTGCAAAGGAAACAGATTCAATGCTGTAAGAAAGAAAAAAGCAAATTAAAATGAAATGAAGGCTTTCAGTTGAACGTTCTTTGATTATGCCCCTTAGCCCAAGGGAGACGGATAATTAGGGCAAGTGAATAATAATGGAAGAACTGGTGGAATGAGAATCGGTAGTACCCCTAGAAAACCCACAGACACGGTGTTGTCCATCATAAACTTATTTGGAAGCGAATTGAACCAGGGACCTCACACACCAGAGGTATGCAAGCACGCTACCACTGCCCACCGTGTCCTGCAGTATACAAAACAATATTCTACCAAGAACCTCACGCACCACCACTGAGCCACGGTGTCCTCCAGTGTTCAAAACCATATTGCACCAAGGACTTACGCAGGTTCTGTTGGCTAAATGACGGCGAATTTTTGGTAGGCCAAGGTACACTTTGAAGTATGTTGGGTCAACATAATTTCAACTTAATTTTTGTAATTATCGATTCCTAGCCATGCCGATCATTATCCTGCGTAGAGCTTACCAAGTGTGTTGCTAAAGTTTTTGATAAAGTACGACTACAGCTGATCGTCAAGCCCGCATAGTAGCTAACACGACTGAAAATACTAAAGAGATATCATATTGTGTGATCAAACTAGCCTGCCGTAACTGTTGTGCAGTCCTGTGTGATACTTTTGAACACGTTTTTAAGAACATTATCAGCTCCATTTTATCCAAAAGTAATATATAAATAAATAAACAGCTGAACTACTCTGTCTACATAGCGCATCATTCTAATATAAGCATGAAACTCCAAACTCCTTCCTACTTCCTCACTATATCTCTACTTGTATCCCTTTATAAAGACACAAGTAAAGGGCGGGAAGACTCCCAAAAGAAAAACGAAATATTCAATCATATAAAAGCGGTATTTTAATTGTAGATCTTGGGGAGATTTGGTAGCAACTTTGGAGAAGTGTCAGTGGTTTCCAATTACTTCAGTATTGCGCACCTGCTTTTCACTTTTAAGGCAAGATACGGACCGCACACCTTTAAATGTTGGTACCTGAGTAGAAGTTGAGAGGTAGATAGTAATGTTAACCATCAAATTACGGAACTTTATTTATAAGCATACAACATACAGTACATAGTGCATACAGGGGGTCCGTGGCTTTATTTACATCTTTTATACATTAACAAATGTAAATAATGCCACGGACCCCTAGAGATAATCAGACCACCGATTGGGAAAGGCTGTGATATAGGATGTCAAAGGAAATATTTTTTCTTATACAATCATAGAATACCCCTCGTTGCAATTCAAGAATAAAGCAAAGTACCTGCAATGTCCGTCAACCCTCTGTACGTAGCTTTTCTGCTTGTTGTCTAACCCAAGAATATAACCTTAGCAACGATATAACAACAATGTTAATCTTATGGGCTCAAAATGACCCCTGAACGTTGAAAGGAAAACATTATCATGTTTTTTTTTTTCTTTTAAATTTAAATGAAAACTGGCAAATCCACACAAAATTTGGAATCCATCAGGGTAAACGGCACATTTCTAGAGTTTGTGATTTCCGACATATTGTTGTCGAAAGGAAGTGGCATAAACATATAAAAGTAGCATTTTAATATGTAAATATACGAATAAACAAGTAAAAATTATAAGTGAAAAGGGAATACAAATAGGTATTTGAGTAAATTTAAAAGACCGTATGCATCAGGTGTTTTTTTCTTTTGTCAGAAATAAGACAAGGTAGGAATGTGCGTAGTTTACTCTTTAACACATATTCTGTGTGACGCTAAAAGTCGATACACAGAAATTCGTGAACACAATTACCCTTCTGTTCCTTATGACATTTGTAGTTTATTTTAAAGGTAAAGCTTATTTTGATTTTCTATCAAACAAACTGTAGCAATTTATATACATTCTGTATTACAGTTTCGACCTCTTACCGCTTACGTCATCCACTTGTCCTATATCCTATTTCGTATGTTGAAGTTATACTAAATAGCACTTGTGTCCAAGCCTTCGGCCTGCTGCATACTATAGATTAAAATCGGGCTTAATTAAAAGCCCTAATTCTTTACTTGTCCTAGTAACAAATAGCAAACTACGTTTATGTTCTATCTGATCATTATCCACTTTCAAATATTAATATGAAACAATGCTTACTTTAAATGTGGTTACAGTTCTTGTCCTATTTTTAAATAATTAAATTGAAAAATGTAGGTTTTAAGTATCAGTTAAATTGTCCGAATAGTTCCAAATTGCCTGCATGTTAGCGTCATCTATTGGCATTAAGCAGACAGGTAACACTAGTGGCTCGGCTGTGTACTATTAGGAATTAGCGTTACGAACAGAATATGTTTTGTACAGCGTGTCCCTAAAGTCGGGTCCAGTTTGAAATATTTGTTTTAAAGTATACTGTCAATTTTCTGTTTTATTTGATACAAGGGTATTTAAGGTTATATAATGGACTGAAGACATTATATTGATTCTATGGTCGTCGTGTGTGATGCGACAAATATCTATAAGGAAATCAAACTCCTGCCAGACTTTGGACATCTGGTGTGTGCTATTTATTTATTTATTTTTGAACTAATTCCCAGATACAGCATTTTTGCCATTTTACACAGTTAAATGTTAACAACCAAATTAAAAAAGAGAATATATATATATATATATATATATATATATATATATATATATATATATATATATATATATATATATATATATATATATATATCAACAATAATAAAACCAATAATGTCAACAAAGAGTACAAAAGTAGTAATATTATTCGGCCAGCATGCGTTTAATTGATTTGTCAAACACCGGGTAACCCGAAAAAATTATCAACATCAGTTGCTTGGTATTCTGTAAAAAAGATACCTCTGTATGATTGCCAACTAGAAGAGGCAGGATGGAATAGGCGGGTATTCGGGTTTTGCGGGAAGGAACACGTAAGAATAGCTCTTGAAGAAGGGTATCAGATCTCAAGTTCCCATTAACTATCTTATGGGGAAGTTTCAGGTCAGAATTATTTCTAAGTACTTCCGGAGTCTGAATATCTGGTGTGACCATTCTGGCGTACTTTTGAATTCTGATTCGTAGTTCGTCTAGGTTCTGTGGGAGAGGAGGCACGTAAACACGGTCCTTCAAGTACACACATAAGAAACAATCTTGGGTGGTTAAATCTGGGGATCTGTCAGGCCATTTCAGAAAAACGTTGTGCAAAAGGGCCTGTTCTTCCTATCCAATGTTGTGGCAGTATCTCATTGAACGAACGAACTTGGCAGTGATAATGAGGTAGTGCTGAATTTTGCTTGAACACACAATCATCAGAGTCCTCATTCATTTGTGAAATGAACCAAAGCTGGAGCATATCTGGAGCTGGAGCTATGTGGATTGTCTATTCACCAAATTCGACAGTTGTGGAGATTAACCTTTATTGACGTACAATGTGACTTCGTCACTAAAAATTACAACTTTAACTATCACCTATCTCTTGGAAATGACGTGCAAATTAAAATCATTCTTCCTTATCGCAAGGTTTCAGATTCTGATGTAGTTGATACTTGTATGGCTTCATGTGTAGGCGTTTCCTTACAACCCTCCACAAGGTCTGGTGAGGTATTCCTAGTTCATGGGACGTTCTGTGCATAGACTTTGTCGAAATCCTTTGGAAGGTCTCCCTTAGATGTTCGACACGTTCTTCAGGTACAGCAGGACGTCTAGATCTTTTCGGAGGACATAAACAACCAGTTGTGACAAATTATTCATGCCATTTCTTGATAGACTTCCTGGAGGCCGCTTTCTTGCCATATTTAATTCGAAACGAACGCTGCACTTGCGCAGAATACTAGTATCTTTCAAATTTCAACACACAGAATGACTTTTCAGCATCAACAAACGCCATTATTACTCGTACAAGTTTGATGACCAGCGCCTCTGATGGGCAAATTGGAAACTACACAAACCTGAAATGACAAAAAAAAAAAAAAAAAAAAAAAAAGTAAGGACCAGTTTATCATATGCAACCTACATCATGAAATACAATGCAATCATTTTCTCGTAGTAATGTTTTCAGTCTGACTTACTTTATAGACACGCTGTACGTGTATTATAAGTAGGATAGTAGATACATAAAAGGAACTACGAAACTAATACATTATTAGAAAGGTAGTTTCGAATGATCTCTAGTTATCGTGTAAGTAAGTAATGTAGAGGTTTCAGCTAGAGCAGATTTTTTTTTTTTTTTTTATAAGAATACCCGTTTTCTTCTTTCTTTTACTCTCTCTGTAAAATTCTTAAATTCTCGATCATATTGCGAGAATGTGTACTTTTTAACAGCAGCTACATATGTTATTCTGGTAACAATATTCACTTCACTTGTTTCCAAGAAAGGAAGATCCACAAGATTATTGGATAATTACTTGCAAAGGAAAAGATAAAAATATATCTAGATAATGAAATGTTGTCATTATATATTTTCTGTGAATGTAACGTGCTGATAGATTGAAAGATAATTTTTGGACTGAGTAAATAAATAAATAAGTTAGACAAGTAAGCAACTCTTTCCTTTTCAATATAAATTCCAATTTTACGGACCGGTAGCAATTGATGTATGGGGTGCTCAGTGTATAAAAGTTTCAAATCCATTTTTGGTCATTTTGAGATAATTCATATTTAAGATCTCGACTTAAAGCTTCCTCTCTGTCCTTGAAAGATTCAAATTTAGACCCTATTGTAAATAAATCTTATAATGCTAAAAACAGTGTTCACTTTTCCATGTATTTAAATGGAGCCCACAAACTTTGTTTCTTTTTCTAACAACTTTGTTAAGTGGATTTCAATTCTTTGTGTTCTGAATGCTCTATATACGGCAACTCCTAATAGAGAAGCATGTCTAATTCCAGATGAACCATAATTTTATACTATTAATGTTGATAGTGGGATACCACTGTCATTATTGGTGCAAAATAATTTATTAATGCTGGATATGGAATTTAGTTTTTCCCCAGACACTGAAAAACGACGAAATGTGTCTGAGTAAATGAATAAATTTTCTTTACTTGGCGGGAAAATATTGTTGCCCATTAAAAATATAATAATAACTGAAAAGTTATTAAAACCATCATGGAAACTGACAATCATCAACTCCTTTGTTTTCTGTACCCTTTCCTAAATCAATAATTGGCTCATCAGTCAAAAAGTGCTATGAGAACTTTTATTTATTTTTTAACTCCGGGAACTGAAATAAGTCTACACTGCAAAGTTGATTGATTCTTGTAACGCGAACAACTTGCGAGAGGCAACTTTTGCGGGAAGTCACATCAGCATTTTTTTTTTAAATTTCACCACTACATACTAAGTGGAGAAAGCTTATCTATATATAAAAAAAATCTCCTAATTCTATAAAGCTTATCTATAATCTCCTAATTCTTGTAGGCCTATGCGACTTTCTGAAGCTATGTGATGCAGAGAAAACTAAATACATGAAAGTTTCTTCGGGATCGTAATACTGCATATTATGGATGCGTTAAAATATCAAATAATACTTTTGATAAAGTGGGTACTTTCAAACCCCTAGGATCAAAATATGAACAGAGCGAAACCATATTCACGAAGAAATTAAATGTCGACTAAACGCAGGGAATGCTTCTTATTATTCAGTTCAAAACCTTTTATCGTCGCGAATTCTGTTAAGGGATTTGAAGCTTAAAATACATAGAACGACAATCATGCCCGTTGTTCTGTATGTTTGCGAATCATGGTCGCTTACTCTGAGGGAAGAACGTAGACTGAAAGTATCTCAGAACAAAATTTTGAGACGAATATTCTTGCCCAAGAGAAACGGGAATGGGAAATGGCGGAAACTTCATAACGAGAAACTGCACAATTTATACCGTTTACCAACTATTGTTAGAGTCATCAAATTTAGGAGTCTTAGGTGGACAGGTCACGCAGCCAGAATGGAATAAAGTAGGAATGCTTTCAAAGTTTTAACTGGAAATCCAATCTTAAAAAAACGACCATTAGGAAGACCTAGGCGCAGATGGGAGGACAATATTAAGATGGATCTCGCAGAAATAAGGATACGAAATAGAAATTGGATCCAGTTGGCTAAAGATAGAAGTCAGTAGAGAGCTGTTATGAACGAGACATTGAACCTTCGGGTTCCATAGAGCGTAGAGATAGTTATGTGAAGCTTTCTTCTCTTAGTTTGCAGGGATAAATTTTATTTTTTGCTGATGTGACTTTCCTCGTGAGCCAAATCTTTTTTTTTTTTTTTTTTCTATTTTTGCATTTGCTACAAGTAAGTATATCAACCTTAGTAACAACGCTGGTAATATTGTTACGTGTATTGTATCATTGTTAGGACTAAACACCACTGTTAAAAAAAAAAAATAATCAAACAACAAATAAATGCAATTTACTACTTCTTAACAGCGTATATTTATCACATAAGTTTACTCTACATAAATAAATAAGTAAATCTATTATAACAGAATAAAACCTATCGCCGGTATTAGATTGACAAGGAACAAACAACATACTCTTCAATTCTATAACATTATGAATTCTCGAAAATTACGCATTGAGAGCTTATCCTCAACCGTGTCAGTTTGTTTAGCTCTATTGCGATCTATCAATTTTTGCAAAATTATTATTGTTGACAGAAATTAAAATTTATAATTAATCATAATTTCAGGCTAAATCTCTTTAATCATACAGTATAATGTCGTCTTGTCTGTGTCATTCAGAATGAAAATTTTGACCAGCGTATTTTAAGAATGAGTTTTCATCTTAGGGTCTAATATGTAGATAGTTACCGTACAGCACCAATTTTTCTCTATTTTCTCGAACACTACACACCAGAATGCACATTCATCCAGGTGATTTTCTTCT
Source organism: Thermobia domestica (assembly GCF_964235325.1). Lineage (NCBI taxonomy): Eukaryota > Metazoa > Arthropoda > Insecta > Zygentoma > Lepismatidae > Thermobia > Thermobia domestica. The sequence goes on along the minus strand of NC_137462.1, from coordinate 205,668,475 downwards.
AATGAGATATATTGAGTGGTATATGTCTCATTTTCGTTAAACGCTGATAATACTGTGTAACTTTTTTTTTTTTTTTTTTTTTTTTTTTTTTTTTTTTAATCATCGAGGAATTGGTGTAAAAAATAACAGTGTTCTTATAGAAGTTAAACAGTGTCCCTAGCAATGCTTCCGTCTTTTTACTTCTTTCTTTTCCATTTTCTTTTTGCTTTTCATTCTTCCTTTGAAAATTGAAATTTTTTGAAAGAAGATAAAATAGAATATACCGGGTGTCCGGAAAAGAATGTACCTTTTTCAAAGAAATATATTCTTGGGCTCCCTGGCGTTATATTAGAACACTTTATAGACCAAAAACAAGGCAAAGGCAATATATCAAAATATTTTTACCTACCTTACAAAGATTCAATATGGGGCCCTTCGTGACAAGACAGATATCTAGTCGATAGTCCATTTTATTTTCATGCTCGAATCAACAGTTCTTTCTGCAAAGAAGTATGGCCCATAAAGCTTTGTTCTGCAAATGGCAGCAAAGTAGTTCAAATTTGGAGAATCTCTGACATGTTCAGTGACTAACCGAGGGTATTCTGAAGCCAATATAATGCTTGTTGACTTTGCCATTGATATGAAGGTTGCCTTATTAGTCATTACTAAAGACTACCCTACCCCTAAATTTTCCATTAATCCCAACATGTCTATTTTTGTCTTCTTCAGTCAGTGCCTGCACAAGTTGCAGCTTGTAAGCCTTGAATTTCAATCGCTTACGAAGAATCCCAGATTGTTTAGTAGCAGAATAGTAACTCACGACCCGTTTTCTGAACTCACTTCGTGAGGCTGCGTTGGAAGGATTGTCGAACTCTATTCACTGTCTTCTCTGAATGCGAAGGATGGCCGGTGCTTTTGCCTTTGCATAGGCAACCTGTCTTCATGGGTTGTGTAGGTCAACGCTTAATGGAGTTCTTGTCAGGTGGATCAACTCCAAACTGTCGTGACATTTCCATTGAACTGTGATAACGGACGTTATCTTTGTGTATTCCACAGCATAGAATGCCTTCTATCGCGTGGGCGTGAGACCCGGGTTCGATTCCCGGCGGGTGCTCATGTGGTTCAGATTCCACGTTAATCAGTAGGTCCACGTCTCATATAGCCTCGCTGCTGAACGGGACGTTAAACTCAAAATCAATTCAATTGTGTGGGCGCCATCTTGAAAAAATGTGGTCTTGTGAATGGTGGTATTTCAATCAAAACTTAGAATATCAAATAGCAATCCTTGTCACTGACACTTCTCTCCACACATTGGACACCTAGGAAAAAGAAGAAAAAAGTGCAATTTTTTCCGAACACCCTGTACATAGTACAAATTACAGATGAACATTGGAAATTCCAAATGTACAGAAGTGGAAAACTTCCCTGGATCTATTTCTTTCTTTCTGTACCTTGAATCCTTTCAATGCAACGTTTAAAACTAAGACAAACTGAGCAAACAATGGGATAGACATTATTATGTTGATTCACAAATGCATTCAGTTTCTGCTTCTCTCCGCGATTTTTAAACAACTAAAACAAAAGAATAATTAATGGTATAATATGCTTGAGTTCTGATAAAGATGACACCTTAATTTATTTGCCAGTGAAGAAAATATCTTGTTACGTAAATTATGAATATACATAGAGAGCGGAGACTATTGTTTAGAAAAGACAAACCTACCTAAAAGACTGAGAGAATGTCAAAACACTGCGTAGGTTAAGTAACACATTCACACCTACATAACAACAACAGTTTTGCATCATAGTACAAGCATTCATATAGTTAGTTAGGTGTTTCTTAAGGTCAATGAATATCAGAAAAAATGTCAGTAACTGCATTGGAAAGTTATATCCTATCATATCAGTAAAGCTACCGTAGGTATGCAACGTTTTCAAGATTTTAACGTGACATACATTGAGATTTCATAAAAAATTAATTTCTTGAATCTTAGTTACCATCATTTACTTGATTGCAGAGGTGTAGCCATAAAATTGTTCTGGAGGACATTACTTTTACAGGAGGGCCGGGCTTTTCAAATACAGAAAGGAAAAAAATCTTATTTCAGGTTATAAAAGCATTCATAATAATTCTAACATATAATAAGCACTATACTTACTTAACATGTAGACATATTAATAATATTATTATTATATTTCCAAGATGTTACTTTTTTGATACAAGATCTTGATAGTGTGTGGAGATAGAATCACAATATATGAAAATATACCAATAACTGATTCATAAAAAAGAAACACTGTTTATAGAAGTCAGTTTATTGCATTTATATGGTTATACATAAAATATTTATATGGTTATGTTTAAAATAGTAATGACAGGCAGCGGCGTAGCGTAAGGGAACGCCGGTATGCCCGGCATCCCCTGTTAATAAGAAAAAGTACGTATTTCATTATATATAAATTGTTTGCTTGTAATTATCACAATTATTTCCACTGCAATCTTCTGGCGCGCTCTCTCGACTTACTTTGACAAGAGGAATCTACGCATGCGCGTCGCTCAGATGCACATTTTCTGTCTTTCCTCCTGTCGTATGCTATTTTCCTCGGGCTTCCAGGCCTACTGAAAGCATCGGGGTTTTCGTCTGCTTTCTGTTGAATGCGCATGCGCAATACTTCCCTTCTCACTCCTCTTCATCCCTTGCAACCCTACATTTGCTTTAGATATACGCTGGCATATTCAAGTATTTCCAACTGTATATATTTTGAACTAAGCTATAGTTTCTGAACAGAACGTACGAGCCCTAATATAAAGGAAATAGAACAAAACGGAAATGGTTAGTTCAACGCATTTTTGAAGCATGCCGGTTATGTAAATAATAGTATTAAAATAGTTATGCCTTAATCGTAACTAAATGCATCGTAATTGTAATCTTCATCGTAAAGGAGCTCACAGACACAGGCATAAATTTAAAGCATTCTGTAGAATTACGGTCACCGATCTGGTAGGACAAGAGAGCCACCACTCCCCGTCACTCGCAAAGATTGTGCCAGGGCCCTTCAGTCACTGCCACAAATCTCGGGGACATAAGGAGAACATATTCCCTACAATCTTGTCCACCCACCCCCAATAATCCGATTTGAGATTGTGATGATGATTTCTATCCGACTGCCACAAAGGAAACTGATGTCCTTTGACTTGTTTCATTTTTAAAAAAGAATCGTATTCTTTAATATTTCATTGTCATTAATTATTAGTAGTCTATTTTCAACTATTTGTTTAATTCCTGTAACAATTCCTATAATGCTATTGTGGTAATCATAATTTTGCTCAGATAAGAGTATTGTTGCGCCAAATATAGGCCTGATTGATTTTCTTTCATAGTTTTGGGGAAGTCATTATTTGCATTGTTATAAAACAAATGTCCTAAAATTTTAATGTGGATCATTGTGGATGCGTAAGTAGAAACATGTCAATTATTATTATGCATATATTCAAATTTTAGAATGTGCTCACGGCACTGAGTTGTAATAATGATATGTACCACTATTTCATCTACATCATTTGGTATATAATATACGAGTACAACAGGTTTACCTCAGAAATTTGATTCATCTACTGTAATATGAGTCTCTTCTCCCCTCCCCCCACAATAAGCCTTAAAATGTGCCCTCCTGCCGATGTTATAGACAACTCTGCTCCCCTAATCCTCCACAGCAGTTTTTTCAACTTCATAAATATTTTGAACATCGTTAAAAAAGGAAAGGATTATGGAACAGTCTTACCCATCCCACCAACGTTGAAGACAGATTTTTGCCCTTGACTTCAGTATCTGGATACAGAAACAGGCCCCAAGAGTTGGTTTAAGTGCTTTGTATTTACATCTTCAAATGATATATGCACTCAGGCCCATATTCACGAACGGGCGTCTGAGTTCCGGACCCAAGATGACAAATTTCTAGGGGCGATATATATATATATTGAAAGAACGAGATTGATGTGTGGTATGTGGAGAAAAAAGCCGCCCACGAGAAAAAAAAATGAAGGGAACGATACTGGAAACAATGTTCATGCAAAAGTGGGGCCTAGTTTTCTCGTCACACCGGTAGTGGCAAGAAGGAGCTGAGACAATTGGTTATTAAATTCTAACGTAATCCACGCATTCGCTTCTCTATGCCCCACTAGACCTCCAATTAGGGGGGCTTCCTCCTAACTTTTGTATAACCCTATATTTCCATTCGGAATAGCTATGTATTGCTGTCTGCAGTAGTACTATATCGCACAAATGACTAACTTTGGCATCCCCCTTTTGGAATATCACGCTACGCTACTGATGACAGGATGTGGCCCGTGGAGAATATTTCCTTCAAAGCTACGAAATTCCTCTCCGGATGTGTATCTCCTGTCGTGCTCAATGTTGATTACCCTCCGTATACCGAAATCCCCCCCCCCCCGGGCAAAATGTTCTCAAATCATGACTTTTTTTTTTCCTAGAAAAAATAGGATCAAACTCAATGTTACAGTAGTAATTGATTCGCAGCTATGTTCATCTAGTAAGGTAAATGAATGTACAGGGTAGGTGGTTAATTTAAGTTGCTTTAATTATTTTAACATATTCGTGTTCTTTCACGTCCATTAACAAAACATTCTCTAACTGCTGTAAGTACTAAACAACTTCAAGAAACATTGGAGGACAGGAGATTGTTTGGGGAACCAGGTCCCAATTTCCCCACTCTCTCCGTAACTAAGCGAATGTTTGATTAGTCTATGACATTGCAAGAGAACATGGAGAGATCTTTACTATAGATTTCAATTTTAATGCAAAGAGTAATAGATACGAGAAATCATTCTGTATCAGTCTGTGTCAAATCAATATTGAATTATTGACGCAAATTGTGTGTTTTAGAGTCATCTGTTCCTTGCATTTTTTTTTCACACACTTACTAACGAAAGTTTTTCAGTGCATAATTTGCATTGTATTGACTCCGCAAATTTTGCGAAGAGTTGTAGGAAATGAGGCTCACAATCCCAGAGCATACTTATTCTATGACACTGTAAGTCCATAGCACTGCAAAAGGACATATAGTGCTTCTTTGTGGCCACACGTGCTTCCTATACGAAAATGAAATGAAATCTGTAAGTTTTACGTCCCACGGTTATGCCGGTGAGGCTAAAGGAGACGGTGATGATGAGAGATGAGTGAAATGGTGGAATGAAGAAAGTGGGAGGAAACGGGAGAACCCCGAGAAAACCCACGAGCACGATGTTTGTCCACCACAAAGTTCACTTGGCGGGGTCTGGGATCGAACCCGGGACCCCAAGCACCAGAGGTGAACGCTCTACCACTGAGCCACCGCGCCCCCCTGCTTCCTATACGAGTAGTTCCGGGTTTGATATATCTTAAGTATACTTGACTTAAGTAAAAAAAAAAAAAAAAAAGTAGCAGCTTTGATCCCACTTTAAACAATAGATACTGTCCCATGTAACTTCGGTATTCAATAAGAATCTCATTGACTTGATTTATTGATGTGTTCTTACGTCCTTTGCCAGTAGCAAGGCTCTATAAAAAGAGGTCTACAGTTTAAAGTGGATCTAAACCAATGTAGTCGGTTCTTTCCGGGATTTTATCCCCAAAAGACATAGCCCCTAGCCATTAGATCATGGATGAGGGCTCGGAAATCAATCAAAAGGACATAGAGGTTCAGTAGTAACTCTTATCAAGGCCCTCAAAGGGTCGTAGATATGATTCAGGACATGTGAATTTGTAGGTGAATTTTAAACCACTATTTTCATTTCTCTAACTCTCTCCATCATCTTCCAGACAACGTAGAAGTGAGCTTATGGTTGTGGATTAACTTTAGTTTAACGTCCCTTTTCAGTGTTAAGAGTATGTGGAATCTATTTAACGTGGGATACAGATTACTACTCGAGTTTATACCCGAAACAGACAGCTCTCCACTTTAGTGCATGCGGTCCCGGGTTTGATTCTTGGTGAAAGATCTTTGAAATTCGAACTCATTAGGGTGGAATGGATTCTACTTTAAAGTGCAGGTCCACCACTCCACATCTCTTTTAACCTCGCTGCTGAAAGGTACACTAAACTCCGATAGACTTGTGCAGCACCCTGCCCAATCGAAATGGCTACTCAAGGTGGTAATACATAAAATAAATCCTGCGAACATTGTTAAGCTTCTCCAAGAGCTGCTACGAACACCCGAAAAATATCCGGGTAAGGCAATAAATCCTAGCGAAATGGAATTAGCCAATCACATCTGGGATACAGTTTTAGCAGCGCAATGTACTGACTTGTTCACCGTAGACATCACAGGAACACTGCATATTTGACCCGTTGGTCATGATTCGAAAGAAACGCTTGCGTCACTTTTGACGATGATGAATCTTCTACTAGTTCTGGAAGCTCGTCATACATGCCAAGTCCAACCAAACGTCGTAGGTCTCTGGGTGAGCGTATCGATTATGAAAAGAGGATTAAAGCAGTCTTGGATTCCAAAAATGACATGAACCCCAACAAAAACACATGGAAAGATTTGAGACAAGAAATGACAAGGAATTGGAAATAAATTAGTATGATAACGCTCGTCATATGATAAACCGCTGGATTAAAGACTATAAGCAAGGTGGGAATTGTGAAGGAAAGTTGAAAGCTGTATATAAACAAATTTATGAAAAATTCTTGAAAGCAAGAGACAATAATGAAATCATTCACGATATCAAGATTCGATTCTGGGCACTGACGAAAGCGAAAGAATATGGTAGCATTTCTCACTTTAAAGCACCCAGGTCAAGCCGTTTAAAAATTCATACGATATTACTTTGCGAAAAATCACGACTCATAAGAAACAAGCACATAAAGCTCAAAGACTCAAAGACTCATTACTTCGCAGAGTCAACGAGAAACTGAAACGTTATGGATCTGAAACAATATTCAACACCGATCTTTGTGGTTTCCAATGCATATCCGTCGTCCTCTGACTGTGAAAGAATGTCGCCATATCGAAGTTGAGATTCAGAATGTTGATGCAACGACTAACAGTTATATGACCCAGCCAATTATTTCCGATTATTAGGTACTCTTCATCCGATCCTTAATGTTTGTCTCAAAGATCCTTCAGGCAAAATTCCTGCTAAACCAAGTATTCTTTTCCCCAATTATCCGAATTTGTATGTTGCTTCCAAATCAGGAAGCACAAAGCTGCTCCTGAAGGAATGAGTCAAAGACGTTTATGCCAAGACTGCACTTCCTGAGTCATACTTCATTGTGGATTCTTGGGGTACTTACAATGAAATTAATAACATGATCCCTGGAAACACAGAAGTTGATATCGACAACGAGCCTGCAAGTTGCACACCAGAAGGACAGTCACTCTATGTATTTTACTTCCAACCCTCAAAGCATTCAGGAAATACATTGAGAACCACATTGCAGCCGAAGAACCTGACATCGATTTCAAACACCGCAATGAAAATATGAAACGTCGGTTCTTGACACGCAATCAGTTTTGTTCTCAGATATTCAAGGAAATGATTCGATTCAGCTGGAGTAAATGTAGGTTCGATGTTGGTGCGAATGGTAAATTTTTGATACCAAAGTAATTCTTTCAACTTGACTGGTAACGACTGTGCGTTGTGCAAAACACTGCAAACATCATGTGTGGCTAGTTCGAGAAAACCCTTTCTTTTAAATATTTTTATCGTTATTTTCATTACCATGTAGTTGTAAATTATTATATGGAGTAGTTGTATAACTGCATATGTCAATCCTTGTTATTTGAATGAATCCTGTGGAATATAACTAATCATAAGTCACTCGACACGTTTCCTAAATACAAAGAGTTTGGAACTTACATATACGGTGATTACTACTCTCAAACAAGTGATCCCTTACAGATTTGAAAAATGTATGAAGTATTATATATCTAACTATGGAAAACGTTGAGCTAAGTAGAATGAGCTATAATTCATAGGTATAGGTCGAGGGGGGGGGGGGTAGCAGTTAGAGCATAAAACTCCAACATCCTATAATACCTTTGAAATTCTGTACCTCAAGAACCGTTGACCCCATAGTTACCAAAAATCATCTGTAGGTAGTAGATAGGGAGACTATTGCAAAAGCTCTTAATCTTAAATGCATTCGTTATATATATATATATATATATATATATATATATATATATATATATATATATATATATATGTATATGTATATGTGTGTGTGTTCCAAATTTGAAACATTTCATCATTTTACGCCTATATCGTGAGTGATACAGGTTCATATAGGGTATCAAATTAAAGTACTTACTGACTACTATCTACTGATATATAAAAAGGACCCCTTATCTCCCTATAAGGGTTCAAACTCCAAAATATCCAAAATTTTAAAAATTCTATCACCCCGGCTCCAGGCACAAGTTGCAATAAATTTCAACGGATTATAATATTTAGTGTCAAGGTCTACCCATCCACCGAGTTTGGTCGCGATAGGCCTAAGACAACTCTGTCCCCTCCCTTGTTAGATATAAAGAATGAGCGGGAGGGTATAACTTAACCTAAAAATCTACGGATTTTACATAAAGTTCAAATAGCCATTTTCACTCGATAACAAGAGCTTCTTGTGGGCGTCATGACTATGTGGTCAGCATAAGTGACTCTGTAACAGAGGTTCATGTAGCTCGAGTCTCACATTACGCTGTAGATCCACATTTCTTATTTCCCCGGCCCTAAAAAGGGTCGTTAAACTCCAAAGGAATCAATGAACTAACCACTAATCGTGAATGGTCTATGTTACTTCGTACTACTACTGCTACTACTACTACTACTACTATTTCAAAGAAAATTAAGTAACAGTGCTTTAGTAACTACAATGTTGAATATCTAATTTTACGGTAGTAATAGAATAGTGGTGGTAGTAGTAGTAGTAATAGTAGTAGTAGTGAAGTAGAAATTCATTTGATCGCGATACATTTGTTAAGATAATTGATTTGTTAACAAATTTCTTTTAATAAACAAACACTAATGATTCGTTAGTGTATACAGTAGATAGAAAACAAGCGTACGGAAACTAATTAAAAACCTGTCACTGTTTGTTCATTTTGATGAGAGAAACAAAGTTTAAGCAAAATCCGCTTTCTCTATTGTGTAAAGGGAAAATATTCTTTCTGTCTATATCATGTATAAATACATACGTATGCACACAGATAAAAGTCCGACACACATTTTACGTTCGTGTGTACTCTCCTCTCCATACTTGTGTCTGTAATAACTGAAAGAACATCACGAGGACACAGATTTTTCTCTTTTCTGTTTTTTTTACATGTTGTTTTGACTGTGTTTATCTTATTGTTTGCGCTAGGCAGGGATGTGGGTGGCAGGATTGCCATATGTGCATTGATGAAATTTTACGTTATCACGAGGCATATATTTCACTTGAAATTACTGGAAAATTGTAAAAGAAATCAATCAATAGCTGTATTTATCCTTTAAAATAGAGAATGTGCAATACTGTGCGTAGAAATCTATCTAGAAAGACATATGAAATGCAAACTTTTGACGAATCGTAACGAAGTTTTGGTTTTAGAGTAACTTGTTCAATTGCATATTGTAATAATAATGCATATTCATTGAAAGGATGTTAAAATTCTGCATTAGTACAATGTGTTCAAATAGTCACTCAATCTTACGGGGAGTCTGATTAATTCTTTTTGTTTCGTTACACGAGTAGGCCTAAGTTCTGAAAAACTGAACAGCTATGGGTTAGCCTATCTGTTGCAATAGCATATATTCACTGTGACAGAGTACAGAGAAACTATGCTTTGACCCGCAGCCAGAAGTGCAGAGTAGATGCTCCAAATATATCCTGCACCCAATGACTGTACTACGAGGACTAGGAGACGATAATAGAGTAGTAAACGCTCCAAGAGGCGGTCGACCAAGGTTGCTATTAGAAAAACTGTTGATCGATGTGCAAGTTGCATAATATATTGAGAGTCCAAAAAGAAAAATCAGTGCCACGACTTTCGAGTCAGTCCGGGTTCTCCATTGGCAGCGCACAACACGGTCTTGCGCAAGTGTTTAAGATTGTACCCCTATAAAGTTAAAGCAATCCAGCAGCTGTTGCCTGAAGACATGGGGGCCTCAAAAGATTATCGTTGGTTCATGCAATCTATAACACCAGAACAGAAGGAACTTGATGATTGGTACTGAACTCTTGAGACATGGTTCCACCTGGATAAGTATATTAAAGCCCAAAGTTTTCGGTATAGGCAAGCGGCAATACACATGTGCTAAAGGAGTTACCTCTGCATTCACAGAAAATTGGTCTTTGGTATGCCATATCACGTAGTCATCAACAATATGGTTCATTATGTACACCTGCAATAAGAGATATTTTCCCATTAGGTTGCGTAGCGTTTTGAACATCCTGTATTTAATATATAGATGGCTCCGCAATCTAGTTGTTAGATCGTCGGAGTCACGTCATTGTGGTTCCGGTTTCAATTCCCGACTAGTGCAGCAGATTTAAAAAAGCCAGAACGAATGGTGTTAGGGTCTCAATTCGTTCACCACCAGGCCCGCAACCAGCCACAGAGGTTTGGGGGGGGGGGCATGGATATGTTAGGGGGCCAAGCCATTAAAAAGTATCTTACACATATCTAAATTGTGTTTTTGTGCTGAGGTTTAGAGGGGCTACGAAAAGTTTAGGGGGGTCTGCACCCCCTAGCCCCCCTCTGGTTGCGGGCCTGTTCACTACACATTGCCAAATTGAATGCGCGCCATCTAACTGGCCGCAACCCTTACTGGGTTTTTGCGCCAGACAGTTTAAATTTAATTTGATGGATACCACTGGAAAATATCGTAGTAGTATCGTAGTAAGAAGGACAACTATTAACACACAAGTAACGTTGCCTTAGGAAGTCCAAATTTCTCTATAGGTCTCATAGAAGAGTCTAGGGGCATCACTTTCTTTCTTAGTCTCCTCTTATTTGTTTCTATTTAAAGACAGTTTTGTCTACTAATTTAACGATATATTCGACTAAAATATTACCATAGTTGGCTACTCTGATTAATGGTTAAATGCGTAAGAAATTTCTAAAGGAGAAAGGAGACAGAAGATGATGGGTTGAGAGGAATACAATATGTTTTGTGGATGCAAACAGCATTAATAACGCTTTAAATATGGGAACCACGGGATTCTACTCACGCCAATATCCCACAGTGGGAATTCAAATCTTTTTATAAATTCAAAGCCAGCCGTCTGTGAAGTCTCGTACATGCAAAGCAAGAATTACTCTGCTGTTGATAACATACTGCTTTTTTTTACTACAAATTTATCTGGATTGCATTACAATTTTCTTTTTTTATATTGATTAGATACAACAATTTCTAACCTAATTTTATTCCGAGATTTTTCTCAAAGTACACTAAATCTAATTAATAATCCCATCCCACGGAGAATTTGGATTACCTAATAAACTGGAAGAACTACAGAAGAAGAATTTACGTTCTTACCTAGATAATTTAATATCAGAGTTGGGCACTTTCAACATGAATGGTTACGGTAATATTAGTTACGTTTCCTCAAGTAGACTCTCTTACTAAGTTCCAATTTGGCATCATTTCCACCAAACGGTTTGAAAAAATAGGAGAATTAGGGTCTATACAATATTTTTTGTATAGTTTTGTATATTGTTTGCTGGGAAAATTTTGAAAAAAAAAATGATAATATATTAATACATTTCGACAATACCTTGAAGAATATATCAAGAATATAATTCTTGTTAAGGAAAGCAATGTTTTGTTAGTGAGTAAATTCAGAATATATTTCTAACTCATTTATTCCTATTTATGACACAAACACTCGTAACAGTGACACAATACTTAACAATAGTGTGCACATATTACTAGTAAAGTGCATTTGACATGCATGATATGCATTAGTGTCATCAATTTTTCGTCAAAAATATTTTTCATATATTTCTTATTACTGTATATACAATTAGGTTCTCCTCATTGTCAGTTTATTCTTTTCGAAGTTTGAAAATACTGTACAGAAGAGTTTTAAAATACACACAATTAGTCTATCAATTTTTCATGTTTTCCTTTTTTAAAAAAAAATGAATTACTTGACTTTTTGCCTACAACTCACGAAAAGATTTATGGCCATCCAGATCGTGCATGATTAACTGGAAGTGAGATGATAAGTGCATCATTTCTAGCGTTATATACTGGAGTACTAACCTAAAACTAACCACTAGCGTGACAGCCACTTGTGAACCTGAGCCGCTCCAAGGCCATCTGTCACTGACCAGCTGAACTACATCGAGCCTAGTGACGAACTAGTGGTCAATGAGCTGCGTCACCTTGTTTCTAACAGGCGTTATCAGGAGCTTTCTAGACGTAGTGGCCGTCACGTCTTTTATACAAGTGACTCCCCAGTTCGGCTTACGACACTGAATGGAAGACGAAAATTGAGAAACACCGATTGGGAATCGAACCCAGAACCACGTGGACAAGAGTCCAACGCTCTAACCACTAGACTAGTTCACCATCACTTGATTCAATAACTTGCGAACTATTCAAGATATTGGTTGAACAGTGAAAAATTTTGTTCGTGTCCCGTCGGTATTCGAGCTCCGTGCCATGTGTACTAGTTTCTTTTGTCAACCATGTAATTTAAAACATATTTTGAAAATAGTAGAACAATCAGTGAATCTATTGCAACTTTATCTTCATCTGTTCTTTTAATACTTTGTTTTGAGGAAATCCGTCAAGACCTATAAACGTATTCTAAATATATGATCCCAGCATTATCCTGGTGGAACTGAGGAAGACAGTCAAAACAACTGGCTTCGAGATTCGAACCCAGGGCCTTCCAATTGCAAGATAAGATCAATCGACTGTACTCGTTTGATATGAAATTAAACTATGGTAACACAGGATGTCCGGAATGGGACTGACGGTTTTTAAAAGTGTATAGTTTAATATGGTCAGAGATACAGTAGAAAAAAAAAAAACACTCATATTGAAGGAAAACTCAAAAAGTTTTGTTCAGCAAATTTTCATACTTGAACAACTACCGCCAACGGCGCTAGTATCGCCGATAAACAGAAATGGTGTCAGCAGTCGAAAAGGCGCAATGTGTGTGGGTAGTTTGCAGAGACAAAAAGTGTTGTTCAAGTTCAACGAAACTTTCGACATGATTACCTCAAGAGTCCTCCATCACGCAACAGTATCCAGGCATGGAAGGATCAATTTTTATCAACGGGAAGTGTAGTGAAACAACACAGCGGTGGTAAATCGCGTGTGTCAGAAGAAAATGTGGAAGCAATAAGAGAGTGTTTCTCATGTAGCCCGGGGAAGTCAATTCCAAAGCACTGCAAGCAGGCTATTGGCAATTCCAAAGTCAACAGTACACGATGTGGTTCACAAACGATTACGTTTGAGCGCGTGTAAGATGTAATTGTTGCAAGAAATTAAGCCTAACGATAAGCCACAGAGAGCAGCAGTTGCTACTGAAATTCTGGACAGGATTGATTATGACTATAATTTCCTATTGAACGTTGTTTTCTCTAATGAGGCAACTTTTCACATGTCTGGCTGTGTTAACAGTCACAATGTTAGGATATGGGGATCTGAGAATCCGCATGTGTACATAGAACATTCTAGAGACAGTTCCAAATTGAATATTTGGTGTGCCTTAAAACATAATGCTGTTATAGGCCCCTTCTTTTTCATAGAGCAAATCATAACAGGAAATTTGTTCTTAGACATGCTTCAGCATTTTGCTGTTCCCCAGTTACAACATTTGCAACCTCAAGTGATATTCCAATTGGATGCTGCCCCGCCACATTGGAGCCTACAAATGAGGAAGTGCCTTGATACTAATTTCCTGGCCGTGATGGGCCAAGTAGGTGGCCTCCACGCTCTCCTGATGTTATCCCCCTGGACTTCTTCCTGTGGGGATATGTGAAAGACCTTGTGTATTTTGGTGAAAAGGTGCGTAACCTTGATGACCTAAAGAGCCGTATTAGGAATGCGATTGCTTCAGGTAACACCTCAGATGTTACAGACTACGTGGAGAGAGATCGAGTTCAGGGTTGATATTGTAAGTGTTATAAATGGAGCTCACGTGGAATTACACTAAGTTAGAATGATTTATAAGTAAGACCAAATAAACTTTTTGAGTTCTCCTTTAAAATGCATTTTTTTTCCTATGGTATCTCTGACCATATTAAAATTATACACTTTTGAAAACTGCCAGTCCAGTTCCGGATACCCTGTATAAGTAGAAAAACTGAGGCAGAGGACTGCAATTAGATTTGTGTCTATAATTTGTGATCTCACAATGAACCCCGTATTACTGAACTGAGAACTTTACCATCAAGCCACATCCTTGCTAATACTAGTAACTACTCAACAGTTTAGTTGTAAATTTTTAATGGATTTTTTTTAGTTCCTTAAATATTGCCTGGGGGGGCACCGATGGCTCAGTGGTTGAGCGCTTACTCTGGTGCGTGTGGTCTCTGGTTCGATTCTCGGCCAAATACGTTTGTGGTGGACAACATCGTGAGTTTTCTCGAAGGACTCCCGTTTCCTCCCACTTTCTCATTCCATCATTATTCATTTGCTTTAATCATCGTCTCCCTTAGTCTAAAGAGGATAACGTGGACGTTAAACTTAAAGATTTCATTTCATTTAAATATTGCCTGAGTACATTTAATTAAAGCTTCAGACACATTAAACAGCTCCCACGTGAGAAAACAACTAGCATTCCCGCCTTTCAGCGATGACTTTAGGGATGTTCAGTGTCTATCTCCCCATTCTGGGATCATATTTCCGCTGGTTGTTTTCAACGTAGGTTACCAGTATTTTCAGATTACTTTTTATTTATTTATTTATTTATTTGTTTTAATCTTTCTTGTGTTCAAAGTCTTCCCATTCCCATGGTTAAATTTGAAATAATCACTGTCCCTTTTTAGGGCCAGTGGATACAGGAGAGCTGGTATTACACTCCTAATGCTAGTACATGTGGTTCAGGATTCCACGTCAAATTGGAATTCGATCGCATTCCACTATAGCTTTGGCACTGAAGACAAACGTGAAACTGAAATAATCATTAGCCACAACAGTGGCTGCGAGACCATTTGGACCATTTGGGTGCTAAGTGGTAATTTCAAAATGGAAATTTTTCAGGAAAGCGTTGAAGTTCAATATATCATGAAATATTCATATTTCTTTTATGTTTGCAACCAAAAACATAATTATGAAGTTCATTATTTAATGCAGATAGTGAATACCGTTGTCTTGATGCGATTTACATGAGATGCAGGGGTAAAAGTGAGGGGGATGCGGGGGAACGCCGTCCTTCACCTCGAAAATATATGTACGGCGTTCCCCCAGTTCAGTTCGTAAAAAATTACAATGGGCAAAAATAGGCGTGGGGAACGGTATGGCGTCATGCCGCTACCTACCGTTCCCCCACCTTTTCAGATCCATTTTTACCCCTATGGGATGTTGAAGTTCAACATTCTATTCTGGATTTTTTTTTTTAAATTTTGAAGTTACACTATTAGGCATCAAAGCGGTCCATTTATAATGAATAGTTTCGGAAGAAACTCGGGGTCAGAGCTTAGATAGTCCAGAATT
Source organism: Thermobia domestica (assembly GCF_964235325.1). Lineage (NCBI taxonomy): Eukaryota > Metazoa > Arthropoda > Insecta > Zygentoma > Lepismatidae > Thermobia > Thermobia domestica. The sequence goes on along the minus strand of NC_137462.1, from coordinate 205,652,835 downwards.
CGCAAGGTGGAACCAAGCAAATCATTAAGAACAGTCTAATTCGCATGTCGTGAGATTCGAATCCTAAACATTGCGATTAAGAGGCAAAAATCTTAACTATTCATTTATTCATCACGTAAGAATAAACGAATGAAAAAATGGCCTTCAAAACTAAAAATGAATTATATTATTGGTTTCACATTCAACATTTTCTATAAAATTATGCAAAGTCGATTAACCTGTTTACGTAATAATTGCAGAAACAAAGTGATATTTTTAAAAAATAAAACATAGTACGTATAGTTTTCACATTAGAATATGTTATAATCTCGGTCAAGTTTTCAAAGGTGACCGATGAACTTTCTACAGAAACCATAAGAGGTTGCACAAAACAAACCACGTGACTATATATATATATTAATCAAACGTGATGAATTATCCAGTTCCTTGCTCTCAGTATGTCACAGCAAACACTAATGTAACCAGTTAACTTCCCCTCTCCTCTCTCCTTCTCAACTATTCACGATTTCGGAATCTTATTTCGAAATTTTGTGGTAAATGCATGCCAGCATAAGCTCATGTTTACTCAAGCTTTTCTTTATTGCGGCCTTAACCTTTCTGTATGTATTTAAGTGTAAAGGAAAGTGTCACCATTTGAGAAGAAATGTTTATTTATTTATATACTCCGCTCATGACAATTTATGTTTAGATTAACTTTGTATACGAAGTGTTTATAAAAGTCACCCACGTTCAGAGAAAATTACAAGAAGTTATACATCTTCTTATCATGCAATGTTTACATATTATTATTAAATAAACATAAATCATTATTGAATAGAAATGTTCAAGCTCGCAAGCCAAACTCACGGTTTCAATCGGTCTCGAGATAAATAATTGTGCGCAAACACACGTGAGCATGAGAATAATAATTAATGGATAGCGATCTAGAGCTTGAGTTTGAGTGAGCTCGAGCCCCAATAAAGTTAGAGAGCGCGACCTCCGACGAGGTTAGTGAGTGCGAGTCCCAATTAAGTTTCTGACAGCGAGCCCCATGAGTTTATTGAGCGCAAGTCCCAATTAAGTTAGTGAACGTGAGTTCCAATTAAGTTAGTGAGCACAATCTCCAGAAATTTAGTGAGTGCGAGTCCCAATTAAGTTGGTGAGTGCGATCCCGATGAGATTTGAGTGCGAGCCCCATAAGTTAATGAGCATAAGTCCAAATTAATTTACTGAGCGCGAACCCTAATGAAGTTAGAGAGCGCGACCCCGATGAGGTTAGTGAGCACGAGCCCCATAAAATTAGTGAGTGCGAGTTCCAATTAAGTTAGTGATCGCAAGCCCCAATGAAGTTAGAGAACGCGACCCCGACGAGGTTAGTGAGTGCGAGTCCCAATTAAGTTAGTGAGCGCATTAGAGAGGGCGCCCCCCATAAGGTTAGTGAGCGCGATCCCCATAAGTTCATTGAATGCGAGCCCCATAAATTTAGTGAACGCGAGTATCAATTAAATTAGTAAGTGTAATTCCCTGTGAGATTAGTGAGTGCGAGCCCCGTAAGTTTAGTGAGTGCGAGTACCAATTAAGTTAGTGATCACGAGCCCCAATAAGACTAGTAATTACCAGCCCAATGAGTAAGAGTTACATGGTTATAGTATACGGAGACCTGGGTTCGATTTCCAGTGCAACCTCACGTGGTTCGAAACCCACGTTAAACTGTACACCCACTTTTCATATACGAGTAGCATATATGTTAAACGGGACACTAAAATCCAAATCAATCAATCAAATAGGGATGCTCACGAGACGAGTCGAGACAGGATTTTCCTGACGAAATTCGAGTCGAGACACGGTTCTTCCAATAGTAAACTATACATTTTTCGAGTCGAGACATCACTTTTACAGCACATTTTCGAGACGAGACAGCCACAAATCTTGTCTCGTGCGCATCCCTACAATCAAACCGTTTCTCACTTTCTTCACTCCACCGTTTCTTTCATCATCCCTCATTTCTTTCCTTAACCACATCTCTCTTAGCCTCGGAAGGTAATTGTGAAACGTTAAACTTACGATACCACTTTATTCTGTTATTAAATTGGAAGCAACTGTTGTAATACATCGAATCAAACTCATTAGAGTTTATTCATATAAATGTCATGGGTAAACTTCACTAAAGTTTCGAAATGTGGACATGTGAAGTATGAACGAACGTCTAGGATAAATTTTACTATTCCATTTTACAGTACTTTCTCAACTCTTAAGACACTTTTCTTTTATCGAAAATAAACAAACAAAATAGGAAAACAACTTAATTTTACTTATCTTTACCTTAGCTTGATCTCTTTGTGTTCTCTTTATGGTTTAATTCACACCTACTTCGGATCAATTATTTGAAGTATTTTAAAAATCATTACATTTCTCTCTATATATTTTTTTCTTGCTTATAAGCAACCTAACCAAATTAAACGAAATATTGAACATAAGTTCATTTATAACACGTTCATATTAATTATAATTAAAGTTCACAATTATTTACGTAAGGAACTACAAATATAAATTCTACTGCTAGACTTCTTAATTTGCCATGAACTGCTCACCATTGTATCAACGTAAATTAAATTCTAATTCCAAACAATACAAAGCGGGTACAAATTCCAGGAAATTGCATTACAGGGTGGCCCAAAAGTAGGTATACAATACCGTACTGACCAGCTCATTGCATTTTATATAATTTCTTATTGTTATCCATCAGGTAGACTTAGTTTCTTTATTATCTGTTCTTAATGTGTTTTTACTTACATCTTAAGCTCGGAAGAGCAGAATCAAATAAACCTATAAACTAGAATGTTATGCTTGATCAATGCAGGGGTGTATACCTACTTTTGGGCCCCTGTATTTCTTTCTTATTTCAGGTATAAACGATGTCTGGCATAAGTAATTATATTATTGAAGAACGCATCGCCACATCCACTTAAGTTCACGAGAGATCCAGAACAGGAAAAAGTTGGAACAGGTGCATATGGATTTCCAGCTTCGATTCGGACAAGAGAACATTTTTACCTTGAGAACAGAAACTGTTTTCTACCAGCAATGTCAGGGATAAAACAGGAAGTGACAGACCATCAGCAAGGAAGGAACAATGCAGAGAAGTTGCGGCGTTAATGGGGAAAGATAACCAATTACGTCACCTCACAAATAGTCCACGAAACTTCGTATATCCGGTTGACTGCGCAAATGCATGAAACATGACTTAAAATTACTCCTATACCGACCGAAATTTGTTCAAGAATTATCTGAAAATGATTTAAAGCAAGAAATGAGGTGTTGTGACCGCTCATGCCCTCAAGGGGAACTGGGCCCGGAGCGGTACCACCAGTAGGAACTTTTAGTGTTTGATATTAATAACACTACTTCTATCTCTTGTGTGGAAGGTAAAAGCTTGTCGAATAGTCGCTTCCTCAATCTCACAATTGGTTATGAGGTTCATAAGGCAATACAAACGTGGCAAACACAATAAATATGATTTAGATTATTTCTCTAAGGCTCGTTACACATTTGCGATAAAAGTCGTTGAGGTCGTAAACGATATTTTATCGTACGAGTAGGCAGAGTATTACTTTATACGGAGCAATACACACTCGTCGGAAATCGTCGCAGCGAGCTCGCGACGACAAGAAAGTGATCGGCGGTTTCTGCCTACTCGATGCGATATCGTTCGACAGTCTGCGAGGAAGCGGCAACACTGGTAGAGATTTCACTGTATTTACTGGATTGCGTTATTATTAATACTAATATATTTATTTTACATACCTTAAGGTTACAGCCAGCATTTCTGTAGGTGTTATGGCAGGTCGGAACCTTGTGTTTTCAGACTTGATTCTCTCGTAGAGTTTGGCATTAAGTTCGTCAAAGGATTTGATACTCGTGCGAAAATAATTGAAAAAGTTGGCTTCAATATTTCTTAAATCAATGAACATTTGAAGAGTTCTTGAACATTTGAAGAAGGAAACTGGCAGTGATTATTAATAGCCCGAGCGGATTGGCTAAAGGATATTTAGTTCTTACCTGTAGGTGGATGCGGAGGAGACGTCAACTGCATGCGTCTTAGTCGAGACAGAATATCGGTGTAACTTACCCAGGTAATGTTCTTCGACGACGAAAGATTCCCCAGAAGTCAACAGGACTCTGAAACATCAGACAGCTAGCAGAAACAACCTCCAAAGGTCGACCCACCGGAAAGTGGCTTGTCACTTAATTCGCAGCGTGTAATACAAGGTGGAGACGTTACCAATTAAGTAATTTCGATGAGGTTTGGGATTTTGATGGTCTGTCTGAGCAACGAAGATATTAAAAACAGAGCGAATTTGTTGCAGAACGATTTATTAAAGAGTTCAATTTCTTTACAGACCGTAATTACAGGAGTAAATCACAGAATAGGGTCAAAGTTCACAGGTTCCAAAGATCAGTTAATTTAGGCGTAGGTGTGGCATTCTTGTAGAAATCAAAGTCGACATAACGAAGATTGTTAGATGCATACAAAGAATCGGTGCGGAGATAAATCACTTAATTTGCGAAATAGTTCAGAATGCTTAGGGCGACAGTTAACAAATGTAAAACGGCCCTCTGAGTGGACTAGAGGAGATTGAGTACTTACGGCCCAAACGGAAACAGAGGTCCACTTGTCAGAGATGAACATGGTAGCTTATCTCACACTTATAGAATTGACACAATACAATTTACAGTTTTTACGTATTTAACTAAATAAGGCCAAAGATGTCCAGGAATTTAAATAAACACACCATTATTTAAAAAAAAAAAAAACTTGCCTAGACAGAGGCATAATTTCGACATCTTTTCTAAGTAAAATACAAAGTATCTTAACTCTGCAAGACTTACAAAGCCCTGCCTCCCGTGGAGGGAAGGCTACAGCACGAGTTCTGTGCTCATCGCAGAAGTTTTGGTAATGACTTTGAGAGATCCCAGTACCGAGATTTTATGTGGATCGAATTTAGATGTGTCAGTATTGCATCAGATGGTGCAATAGCTAGGGATTATTCGGTACAATTTGATTGGCTACCGATAAGATAATGGTTTGGACCACTTGGTGAAATCTAATTGGCTGGGGATGATCTCATAAAACGCAGGATAGCCTCTCGTGGATTCAAGTGACTTTGATAGTTTCCAATGCTCACATCCTCATAAAGATAACGCATAAAAATAAAGAAAAAGAATACAGACATGGGTTCCAACTATAACCAGTTAATATTGCACATTACACTAGAGGGGATGACGCATAGTCACCACCAGTATTCAGTTCAAACGTCAGACTAAGCAGCTGTACAGGCTTATTGAGTCAACGCTAAATACAATTTTATTTAATACTAGGAGTAATACTCTAAGAGGGTTTAGTAACATTGGTATCAGATAGGGTGAGTAATAGCGACATTATAGGGAATGGACTAACCCAAGTGTTAAGGTCAGGAGGTCGCACCAACAGTTGTACATGGCAAGACGATTCACAGTAAAATAGAGAAGTTATTTTAAAAGGGGAGGAAAAAATAATCTTATCATGTCATAGTTGGTCGTAAGGGTTGGGAAGAATGTCTGAAACGAAAGGGAGACACAGACTTCTTAACATCTGTCTTCAAGTTTTTTTTTTAAGAAATAGAGTTATTCCACAGAATTCGTAAAAAGAGTAAAAATAGGGATAAATTTTGCTGAAACTTGTATAACAACTGATTTAAGTAAATTTTTGAAACATATGCAGATGAGAACTTGTCGTGGATGTACAGGGTGTTTGCAAAACACCGCAAAAAGTTTGGTCGAAATTTTACCACAACAGAGGTATGCGATGCACTTCTTCTGATGTTTGATAGCTACTAACCCGAAACGTGAAAAAGTCATTTTCAGTGATGACTGTACCACATACCGAAGCTCCCGAGCTAGAAATGTCTTATGGTCAAAGGAAACCCTTACTTTTATGAGGAGATTGAGAATAACCCTCCCTATGTCATGATATGGGCTGGCGTGCACAGTAAATTTACGGTCCCAATTTTTTTTATGGACTTGTTAACCAACACCGATATCTTGATATGCTTACAAACTAGCTAGTTCATCCCCGTTTTGGAAACCCAAGGGTCATGGGGACATACAGGTTTCAGCAAGATGGAGCGCCTCCTCATTTTTTCACTTCAGTTCGAGAATGTCACAATAAGCTGTTTCCAGGACGCTGGATTGGCTGCAAATCGCCTTCTTTGCACGCTACATTTGACTGGCCATCGCAAAGTTCAGACTTAACGAGCTGTGACAATTCGCTCTGGGGATTCATCAAGAATATTGTTGAGGCACAACGTGTTACGATTGATGAATTGAAAAAAGCAGTGAGATTTGCTTTCAGATGGGTTACTCCAATAATGCTGAGAAGAATGTCCCACAGAATCTGTCGATGTATTATTTTGTGTTCGGAGCACGATGGAGCCATACTGATGTGTTAGATATTAAAGCAGATGGTGTCCATTACACTTAAAATTCAACATAGGTATACATTTATAGTTGTAATTAAAATCTGCATAGTTTGAATATTTAGTACTTCAAGGCGATAACGGGACTTTCTCCCTACTCTGTAGAATGAGATAGATGGAATATCTTCATGGAAAACCTATAAAAAATATTTTTGACCACAAGTTTATGTATGACTTGAGATTGAACCCCCAAACAAGGGCGTTATTTGGAGAACGTAAGAAGTAATTGCTCTGTCCTCTTCCCAGTTTGAGAAATACACACTTTCTAATAAATTGTATACTAATATAAAATGTGAAGCTGTTATGTCGATGGAGTACTTTGCCCCTTCTGCCCCTTGCCCAACTAAAATCTGTAATGATGCTGCTGCTCCAAACCTTCTTATCGAATACGAATATGAGCACTGTTGCACACTCCCACATCTTGAAACTGAATTGCCATTCTAATTGTAACTGTAATTTGCTGTAAATTAATTTTCCTTTTAAAAATATCAGTTTCTGTGCAGAAGTGCTTCAACTTGGATATAGCCTATACGGTGTATGTATCATTATCCTTGACAGAAACTAGTATATTGTCCATTGCAACAAAATAATGAGATTAACATCTGAACTGCGGTTTCACTTCTTAGCCAAGGTTAATCACAGCTCTCACGTGTTCTACAACCTTCCCTCGTTATCATTTTGAATCATTTGGGCGTTCTTCTCTTGGATAGCTTGTTAATCTAACAAAGCAATTAATTGGATCAAAATTCCAGTACTGCATGATAGACTTCAATATATAGAATACTTCAATACTTCAATAGATAGACTTCGTATACATATTAGCATTATTTTTTTATTATTTTTTATTTTATTTTATTTTATTTTATTTTTATTTTATTTTATTTTTTTTTTTTTTTTTGGTAAGAATGCATGATGTGTATGCAAAGGAAGAAGGCGGAAATAGAAGAGGTTGTCAAGGAAAGCAACATATAGCAGCAGTAATAGCAGTAATAGTAATAATGATGGAATTTCTTTTATACAAAGACTCAAACCATCAGGGCGACCGCAGGGTTCAGCAAGTGTTACTAATACTAACGTCAGCATACTACTACGTAGGGCGTAAAAGACCACAGGATACGATATATAACATCGTCATAACCTCGCAACAGCTGCGCCCACATGAGTTTCTTCCACACAAGGACTTTTTCCTTCCTTCTCTCTCTCTCTCTCTCTCTCTTCCAAGAGGACTTCAAAATAAGAGAAAAAAAAGTTTCTCTAGAATGAAGATTTGTGCTTATGAGAAAGGAATTGGTAGAAGAGAGTTTACAATCCGTGAAAGCCCTTAAAAATTCCGGCCTTTAACTGATCCACAGACAGGTTTTCAGTTCACTTGATACCCACGAAGAATTTTAATAGGGTTAAAGAAAGAGACGGGTGTTAAGTTTCTCCCTCGGCTCAATTTGCAGTGGTTCCACAAATTAAACTCCTTTTTTTTCTTTCTTTTTTAAACCTTACTGGAACAACAGAAACACATAAACATTAAAAAAAAAAAAAATCTGAAATCACTTTCAGCTTCGTTGTCCAGTTAAATATACAGTATACAGTATCTATACAACGTTGGAAGTTGCTTTGGCATCAGCATCAACGTGCTTCACATGATGTTGCAAAAGATATGGTCTTTAAATGTTGTTAATGGTGATAGGTAAATACACAAACACTATTAACAACCCGGTTTTATTGCGTGCAATGTTCTCAAGGTAGTGTGGATCGTAAATAACTACCAGGTTCTAATATATCTATCAACGTTCCTTCTCTAAAATACTATTAAATGTTACAAGTAGGATATGTTGATAGTTTTAAAAGCTATGCAGTCAAGAGATTGCTTAGGTAGAGGACTCAAGATATATATATATAAAGGTAGTTGCACAACCACGTTATATATTTGATTAGTTTAGTGTCCCTTTTCAGTACCAAGTAAAGTACGACGGATCTGATCTGAACCACTACTTCTACAGCTTTCTATTTCAAATGTACCCCGGAAAATATGTGAAATATATTTCGGCCCCATCCCCGCTAATCTCTTACGGAGGAAACCTTAATTTATTTTGGGAAAAGAAGTGAATGATCTCGGTTGTGTTGCCAGTTTGGCATTCAGTCGTTTAGACTTGGCGAGTGAAGATCGTAGACTATTTAGAATGGCTAACAAAGCAGTGCACAACGAACCCCATGAAGTAATTCAATATCTCAACTCTCTCCGCACCCAATCATTGAAGGATCTCGGACACAGCAACTTGTCCATCCTCTTTCGAGAAAGGTACAGGAAAATACACATGAACAGCAACGTCAGCAGGAATACACTTGAAATAGAATGTCTCTAGGGTTTGTGTCCGAAGCAAGTACTTACTTTAACCGTAAATTGAACCATACCTAGAGAAAGCATGCATATGAGCTACTCTGCCTCAAATGCGTGTGTGTTTTAAATAGTGCTGCCCATGAGACGAGATGAGGCGAGAAATAAGATTTTCTTGTATCGTCCCGTCTCATTTCATAAATTTATGTGCAAAATTTATGCTCTGATTTTTTTCTTAATTTCATCTAGAAATTATTAGCAACCTTCCCAGAAGTCCACGAAAGGTGTGATATAACAATATTATATGAGGCTAAGTACATAGGTGTCGGTTACATGATGCTAACATTCAAATGAATCACTATTAGCTAGTATTTTGTTCTGGAGGCAAGTACTCATTAACGGAACTATAATATCAATTATGTTACACATCTACAATGTGTCAGTTAGATTGTTTTTAGTTCTTTAAAATAATACTACTTCTAGTTACTTTCTTAACTCTTGCAATAAACTCATGTTAACATATACTAAAATTTTACGCATTTGTTACACTGTGCACATGTTATTAGAATTGAGAGCGACAGTGATTTTTAAGATGGAGTTCAGCGGCTTTGAAAGCGCAACCAGTTCTAATGCAAGTGATGATACTGAGGCCTCTGACACTAGTTTAGCCCATGTGAGAAAATGGACAGAAGTGGACTTGTCTATAAGCTAGTTCTCACCACCTTCAATTTTCCTGTGGCCCCGCTTAGCGTAGTAGCTAACGCTCTCGCCTCCTCTGCTAGTGGTCACGGGTTCGATTTCCGGTAGGGACACTTGGTCGAAAAGATGTAACAGTCTTTCCATGCCAGCCATACTGAGTAAGGTTTTCCTGGATTTTTTTCATTCATACGAGAGAATGCCGGAATGGTACCTAACATAAACATTCCTAGTCCACTTCCTTCCTTCTCCATCCCTTCCTTTCTTTACCACTTCCCCGAGTAGTGTGCTCACCGAGGGTCGTTGTTCGTCATACGTGACGGATTAAAATGGCCACAAATGCCGAAAGCCCAGAAATATAATTTTCATTCAGGCATTCAAGTACAATTTTATACTGCTTATTGCAGTGCGTACGCGTATATACGCGAGATTTTAATATTTTGTCCGAAAAGTGTTGAGCCTAAATTTTCATAAGCCTAATTTTGACTCATTTTATAAAATTGTATAAAATATGTTGTAAACCTTTAGTTCCATTTATATCATTAAATCTTTAAAAAGGAACACAAAAAATAAAGTTATTTACTTTTGTATTGAATGAATATACAGGGTGGCCCAAAAGTATGTATACAGTCCCGTACTGATGATCAACTCATTGCTTTTTATATCCATAAGGTATAACATTTCTTATTGTTATCCATAAGGTAGACTTAGTTTCCTTATTATTTGTTCTTAATGTCATTTTACTTATATATTAGCCCAGAACATCCGAGGCAAATAAACCTATAAGCTGGAATGTTATACTTGATCAATGCAGGGGTGTATACCTACTTTGGGCCACCCTGTAGTTGCAGTTTTAAAATAGGCTATTTTAAATGTATGTATTGTGCCTAAATTTTGCGTATTTTACAAAATATTTGTAATTATTTATTTATACTTTCAAAGAATAAAAAATCAAAACAAATGAACCGATTTTCCAGTAAAAAATATTAACCTGTTAACTACATTGGCTCACATCCAGTGAAATTTTATTATTGCAGTTACGGTATCAACTCTCAAATCATGCCGACCAATTAGTCTACGTAGGGCCTACAGGGTATACTGGTAGCAGTGGCATACTCAAGGGGGAGCGAGTTCCAGGTTTAACGCCCTTTGAGCAAGATATTACGCAAAAATAAATGTTTGCCACTGTAAATTATAAATACAAAGACACTAAAATGATAAGAATTCCTTGATGAGATTCTGTGTACGCAACTGGTTGATTGGTAGATTAACATAAATACCTACAGACCTATTATATACAGTAGGTACACTGCTAATTAGATATTTTGTTAAAGAATTTAAATGAGAAATGACTCTTCTATTCATTGTTTCATTATCTTATTGAACACTTGGGAAAATCTAATTCCAAGTTCGTGGTACAATTTTCTAAGTATTTTATATGATAAATGTATAGTTCTTTTACTTAGGAGAGTCAACTTACTGTTTAAGTAAATTTATTTACGTGCCAACGTTCTGGCTACACTGGAATAAAGTTACGAGAGATAAGTGAAGTCAAGTTGTGTGCTGGGTCTGGTCAGAGGAAAGACTGTGGCCTTTCGTCCTCAACAAATGGTGTTGGCATATAGCAGCGTCCACCCAATGTCGTGAAGACAATTGGAGTGCTATTTGAAAAAAAAAAAAAAAAAAAAAAAACGAACCCGGACTAGAAAGCCATCATTAACGGTGAGGGCCACCAGACATTCCCTTAAAGCACGAGTCCCATAACCCAGCTGGTAGGCCCTGGCTTCCCAAGGGTAAGTGTTAACGCACCAGGAGTTTTTTTTTTTAAATTACTGATAGTTAACCTGTTTTTAAGGAGTTCAGTTTACCAAAATCTCTAGTAGATATTTATTCTCTCTGTCCGGGTGTCCGTCCGGAAGACATAAAATCTCAAGGACTATTTGATGGATTACCATTAATTTCGACCAAGGTGCAGAGGATCAAAAGTTAGAAAACAATTTCAATGGTGAAGATGATCCATTTAGTTAATCCCAAGAAATGAACGATCAAAAATCGGTTCCCATGTGTTCCTATGGGAGTAATTATGTATGTCATCCGTCCATACTAAAGTTCATTCAACGAACCTTCTGATCCTGATGTAAACATTGGAGAATAGTATTACTCCGCCAGTCATCGGATGATTGGCTATCGGTCAGCGCTTCTTTCAAGAAGCACGTGCTTGTAGCCAGCTAATGTTTTATATATATTTCCCGACCATATTGTAAACTGTGATTCGCGCGTAAGATGGGTCAAAGCCACTTTCTACGCATGCGTATTCTCTTTTATTGCATTAATTCAATTTACTTCTTAGGTACAGTGTTTTTTCTGTTATTTAATTGTAAGGAAATTGTATTTCTGGTAATGACTCTTATAAGCAACAGAAACATTGAAAAGCAGCTTACTTACCAATGGACTATTTCCTTCAGCCGCATGGATGTTCCAAGGCTCTTTAACCAATAAAATGAAACAATCACCTCGTGTATTTGTTTACATGAGGTACTGTACGTTCCTTGAATAAACTATAGACTATCTGCAGTGTTATTGAGGTTAGCAGGTTGTTACAATGTTCAGGTTAAAAATTGTTGTCACGGCGACAGTAAAGGTTTTGAGTGGAGAATAGAGGGTGAGGGCAGTGTTCGAAGTGGAAAAAATGCAGAGGAATAAAAATTTTTATTTCGATTTTGACTCGACATACCGGCTACCTAAATGTTGAAATACAGTGAGAGTATATTGCTTACAAGATTGCATTTCTAATAACTAAAACCATCGGAGAGCTTTTCTGAAGTTACGAGGGGAAGGGACATGGAGAGACTTCGATTCCCCGCCAACAACTCTCTGAAAAAATAAAAATATACCCTTATATTGTATTATAGAGAATTATACACAAAAATGTTCAAAAACCTAGTTTTTGTATTAACAATTCCTGGGGAAAAACTGCCGGACTAAGGGATATTCCAAATCCTCGGAAGATCCGCCTCCTCAGCAGACAACCCCTAACTCCGCGCGTGCTCAAAACACGACATTTATATATATTAAAGCAAGAAGACACGAATATACACAAGAAAGAAACAATTCAATATGACAAAATATAAACTAGATGAACTTCTTTGAAGACACTTGATTTTAAAAAGAAAAGGTAGGAAAAAGATAACAAAAATGTTGGTGTTGTCAATTTAGAAATTATTTCCACATACGTGCAAAGCTGTTCGTCAATTACTGTGTATAAAAATGAACCTGTCAAAGGTATTTAGCATCTACTCTCCAGTACGGTATGTCTTGATCAGTGAAAAACCAGAGGCGGTATGGCATACCACCGCATACCGTCTCACTTCGACCACTGGGTGAGGGGAAATGCAAAATTTCAAACTTCAATTTACACGTTTTGTATATACATTATGATAAACTAAACTCCTTCGCTTGGTGTACACTGTAACACCACTATCTTCGTTTTTTAGGTTACTTTCTTGCTTCCTCGAATTAATGTCATCGGGATTGGCAAATCTTCATTGCCAAACTTTTAAGCTTAAGAAAGGATATATATATAACAAAAGAAATATGAAAGAAAAACTTATGGAAATAGGAAAAACATATAAAATGAAGCTAGACAAAAAACAGGAAATAGCTATAATGAAAGAAATTGGAGCAATCAGGGCGAAACAAGAGAGAGTGAGAAAGCTTAACCACACTCTTAGGTTGAATCATCAAAACATAAGTTATTACTACAGAAGTTTGAAGGACTTCCAAATTCCGTCACCAGCCGAAGCACATGGCAATGTATTACCCCGGTTAAGTCAAGTGAACGAACTGACGCGTTTCGTTAGAGAAACTACCCACAACCTGTGGTTTTTCTTACACAATGTAGATACATAGAAAAAAAAGTTTCCAAATATCCATTGTCATTAGTTGGTACCTGGAATTGTAATAACTCCAATGGCTCTAATAATAATTCGGGTTAGCTTCTACCTTTTTTCTCTTCTGTGAAAATCTCGTCGTTACTCACATGGTCAAATTTTCCGGTTATCAGTGTTGTAAGAAGCTCTTTCTTCTAACATTGGTGTCTCACACGATAACATATAAAAGTTTCTTTTGCGTGTCACTGGGCTGTATAGTTTTACCAAGTTGCTGCAAGAAAACCATAAAACATTCAAATGTTATATTACGCATTTCTTCTTCTCACATTATCGAATGCTGGTAAAAATGCACCCATGTTTCAACATGACAGTCGATATTTTGCGTCTCTTTCCTTCTGTGCTGTCTCCCTTTGCGACACCTATATTGAATTCGCACTCTCTTAGCCCTCCCCGTTGAAAAAGTGGTAGTGTGCGTGTGTCTTTGGAACACAGGGCCCCAGGTTTGGTTCCCGGTGGAGAATCTTAAATTGTAGATCCACATATACAGGGTGTTACAAAAATTTGTTACCATATTTTGGGAATAGATTTCTCACATCAAAATAAGGGGGGGGGGAATCATATTGTGAAGCAACTGTGAAGTGACTATGAGATAAATGTTGATTCAATTTGTTAAATTCAATTTCATCCCCAGTTGTCACATTCATTTTAAGAGTATTTAGAGATTGTTTTGAGCTACAAACTAATGGCACATCACAGCACAATATGAACCTGTGCTCGAAACTGGGTAGTTTCGTAGTTGTAGGGTATAGAAAACGTGAAAAAATTATCTTTAAAAGTCCATAGTTCCACTACTATAGGACAAATCGTGGTCAGGGTCAAGACATCACTGAAAAACTGGTATGTGAACTATTCAAATATTCATACTTAAGAATGGTCCAGTACTTGCACACTAATTTTTAGAAAGGTAGAAGTACTTCCAAACAACCTCTCTAAATATTATTGTATATACAAGTATCGGAGGTTCTGAAAGATGGACTTTTTAATTTTATTTTATGATTTATGCACACTCTCGTAGAATTTATGTTACTTTATTTTATGTTTTCCGTAATACATTTTCATATCTCGATGCCAAACATATAATATCTAGTCATATACTGTAATTAATATGTATATTTTAAATATTTTTCAAATTTATAATCTAATACAAATTTTTATGCTATTTCTTGCCAGTACTACCAACATAATTTCGCATTAGGCAAATCTTGAAAGGCGAATCTTGAATTCAAGATTCGCCTACACTTTCTCTTGAGTTAACATCTGCAAATTATATTGCCTGAGTTTATTAGACGAATCTTGAATAGGCGAAAGTTGAAGTCACCATAAAAGTCACTAAATTCTTGTATTATCATTTGATCGAAAAGTGTTTGAGAGATCGTTAAATCGAAATATTTAAATGTAATTTTGTTCATCTCTAGAAAAGTTATGAAAAAATAAAGGAAATATAATTGTATCACTCCTCCCTTCCAAAGATCTGGATCCCCAACATTTGTCGGAATTGCTCCTGGGTGGCCCTAATGATATGCCTAGAATCAACATTGATTATACATTCAAACATGATACAAAAGATAACAATTTTTCTTTTGCCCGTTTTTCGTAAGTGAAAAGATATAATGAAATGTAACTTACCACAATAATATATAATGTTATTCTATATCCGAAAATACGAATCGGAAGAATTTTCAGTGTTGTCATCCATAGAAATTACAGTGTAGAAAGAATACGAATTACTTAAAAATCTAGGTTAAGGCAGCGACTAGAAAAATGGATTCAACTGTAATTGATGACTTATCATGTTGTCTTGGTTCCTTGTTAACTACTTTTTAAATAATGTTTGTATTTATTTTGTACTGTTTATTACAAAAAGTAAAGTAAGTTGGAAAGACATTTAGCGGGCTTCTAAGCCCACAAGCTCAGTATTACCATAGATAAATATGTAAGACGTATATGGTCTAAATACTTAAGGAGACCTTAAAAACAATTTTCTAACATTAGGATTGAGACAGCACTTTTTTTTTTCTTTATGATGAGAACAAGGAATGTTTTCTTTTGTGGTAGTGGTGAAACATCTAAAACACTTCTATATACCTGAATTGCTTGAAGTCAATTGAACAAACTTAACTGTGGCGTTAACATCCGATAGTGAAGTAATCCGATAGCGTACTTGACACCGTATGTATGTATTCCGTTAATAAATATAATGGATTTGATTGTTATGATATAGTCATCTGGCAACCCTTAGCTTCTGAGTCGATTTTCTGTCAGTCTTCACGATTAGATCTGTCAGTCGATCTGTCAGTCTGTCAGATAAATTTGCAACAATGATACTGTGGCAAACAACACCAAAATCGAGTTGTGACAAACAGCACAGCCCCCTCTCCCCTTGTTTCCAAGAAACTTTGTAACTCGACATACATTTGTACACTTTCTTTACAAAACAAAATTTGTTTAGCAGAGAAATGATAGATATAACATAAAGATTTGATCTTATACTCCATTTGTTCCCTTTATTTTCTTAAAAAGCAATCTAAAGTCTGTGACAAACATCTTGGCATTTCAGCTAAACGAATAAAACGCAAGCTATGGCGCGACGTTGCCAAGTCATAAAGGGGTGTGGCTATGGCTAAACTGACAAACTACAGCGTGATCAGGTGATAGGGGATAGACGTGGATGTGTACTAAATAAACGTGGCAATACCGCTGGCCTCTCATTTGCTAGCAGCATTTAAAGGGAAATTGGAACGACGCCTTCAAATGCCAAGATGTTTGTCACGCCGTTTAGTTCTACCATTTTTTTCCTCTGAAAATATAGATGACGGTACTAAACAGTTACTAATCATGGGTGCTGAATAACACCAGTTCAGAAGAAGAAGAAAAAATAACTTTGGACCCTTCCCAGCAAAAAAAATTCTGAGTGCGCGCCTGCTCCTGGGGTATGTCTCTGATCGTGCTCAATGTGTATTACCAGTATTTTTGCATACTATTTTCACTCAGGGCAGTAACTTGTTTGGGGGTCAAGGGAGCAACTGCCCTCCAGGGAAGCTCCTTGCCGTTCGAGGGGGGCCCATTTTAAGACAAAAGTTTCTTACTTCATATACGATACGAACATGAAGTTATAAATGAATCATCAAACAGATTCACTACATTACATAAATAAAACAGCACACAAAAGGTAAATAAAAGAAAAATAAGTCGTGGGCCCATTTCAGTAAAACATGTCTACTATTAGGGGCCCTATAAATAATATTTATTCTTATGGCTTTAAGATTTGTCAATATTGTTCCCTTAATTAGTCATGTATGGAACGGCCCACAAAGGGTAAGAGAAAGATGGAAAGAAGGGACCTATTTTTGAATTTTGAGGGAGGGCCCAAAATAACATTTTCTAGAGGCACAAATATTAATGCTTGCCCCCCCCCCCAGAAAAATCTAAGTTTCGGCGCTCTTTTCACCTACTGTGTATTGAAGGTCCCACCTGAAATGATCATTAATTATAATACATACAGAGTGGCCCAAAAGTAGGTATACAGTCCCGTACTGATCGGTCATGACATTTTATATCATTTACTTATTGTTATCCATACAAGTATCGACTTAGTTTCTTCCTTATCTATTCTTAAATTATTTTCACTTATATCTTAAGCTCAGAACAAACTAAAGCAAATAAATTCATTATCTTATTAAATTGTCATACTTGATCGATGCTGGTCTGAATACCTACTTTTGGGCCACTCTGTACACTTCGAATAACTTTATAGTATATTTAAATAAGATTTCTAAAGTCAAGAATGGTTCATAATGTATTCTTACTACTATTTTTCATTGATGTTGGTTCATCCAACTGTTCTGCCTGCGTGTGAGAGAAAAGTTCCTCCACCATCTATCATATTCTTCAGAACCTCAAATGATGACAGCAATATTAGCCAATCATGGCGTAACTAATTTAAAAACTACACTTTCATTGTTATGTTAGACTTTATAGTTAGTAAATATATGCGCTCATCACACGTGTGTATGGCACATACTCAGGTAACTATATACCAACAATGCGTCACGTACAAGAACTAAACATAAAACGAAAGGACGCATTGGTGTTATTGGAGTCAGTAGGACGCTATATTTCTTGCCGAACTTTTCTGATCACGCAATCAAGTGTGTATAACTTCTCAATGGGCCGGAAAATGATTGTACACATACATACACTTCCAGGATCCAATGGGCAGTCACTCACAACATGGAAAAATATTATAAAAAGAAGATAAAGCTACGGGGGGAGGAGGGAGGCGAAAGGATAATTCTAACCAACAGCTATTGTATACGTGGAAATAAAAACTTTCACTTTAATGATAGTCGTTTAACAAACATTGCTTAACTTTTGCCTGTGTAAAATCGCTTGTGGACAGGTGGCAAGCGTTAGTTATTATAGGAAGACTGAAAACCGGTGTTCCTCAAAGTCTTAAGACGAAAATAAATATAATAACATGGCATAAAAATTGAGGCTGGTCGGAAGTATACGATTTCTTTCTTTCTGTTTGGTAATAATTTGTTCACTGGTATTCTTTAACACATAAAAAATCCCATTCAGTAGAGGAAGGGGTCAATGGTGTAATGTGATTTTACGTAATACGCTATAAATGAATCTTGTATACGCGCTCATTCTTTTGCTAGAGACATTAATGTCGGAGATCCCGATAAACCAGACTTCATTTAATCCGGACAGGCCAAAAAGAAAAGAAAAGGCAGAATGCTACGTTTTAAATCTGGCTAGAAGTCAACAATCGCATGCGCCACAGATACTATACTGTATTTGTCCATTGTTGTGGATACTACACTCAAATTGTTCCAACGGAGTATAGACATGTACTTCAAACCAACTTCCGCATCAAGATTTTCGAGTGGATGCAGAGCCAGATCAATCGAGCACATCTAGCATATAACATAGGAAACAACGTACAGTATGTTAGTATTGCATTGTATATACTGTATTGTTTCATAATATTGTCCACGACACTGAATTTGGAGCTATCTCGGAACAGGTGAAGACAAAATGCTTTCTAGTCTCGAAAGTCATGAAAAAAACTCAGTCTCGTCTCGTGCTTTGTCACAAAAATTCTGTTTCGTCTCGTAAGCAACACTAATAGTATATGCATTTAGGTATGTGCCCTTTAAATGTACCATAATGAGCGTTTTTTGTTGTTACAAACAGTTTTAAGATGGATCGCTTAGTGTTCTTGGTGTTATACTAAACGCTGCAGGAATAGTGCGTCGTTGCCGGATAGTGTCGAGCGTTCACTGGTGCCAGATAATAAAGGAAATAATCACGGAATTCTGTTTGGACACTTACTGCAGAAACACTGATTTAATCTTTCATTATCAATGTTTAAAATTCGTTGCGAAAAATGTTTCAATAAAAGCAAATATTGTTTCAATAAAACGAAATAATATATATTTCAAAAGCAAAAGCTTGCTATAGGGTTCGGTTACCTACTGATTCTTTTAGTAACAGATTTTGTTTGACGACTTAATATGCAGTCTTTATTATTGTTATCGTATTAGTGGTCTTGTTTTTCACTCGAGTAAAGAATAGCATTTTATAGTAGATGGAAACAGGAGCGCATGAGTTTTTGTTTTGGAGATACACATCTCAAGTGTATTTAATTTCGAAGTCGTAGCGAGGATTAAATTAATATTAGTAGTATATGACTTTTATTAAATGAGAATGTGAGAGGAGACGGGAATATTCCAAGAAAACCCATGAGCACAATGTTGTCCACCACGAACTTCCTTGTAGGGAATCGAATCAGGGACTCCTCGCACTAGAGGTAAGCGCTCTACCACTGAGCCACCGTGTCCTCCAATACATGACATCGAGTTGAACAAAAGAACAAGATTGAGGAGAAATTATCATGCGTAGTTTTCGAGAAAAGAATGAATTATTATGGAATTAAAGAGTATATTGTTCCTTGCCAGCAATAATGGGTAAATTTTATTCTCTGGAAGAGATTGATTATTTATTTATGTTCTGCAAACAATAAAAAAAAAGGACTTCGTTAAGTAACAGATTCTATCTATTGTTAATTTTTTCGTAATGGTGACACACACACACACACACATTGCTAATAGTGACAAAGATACTGTATGAACGAGTTCTGAAATAAATGGGGTGGAAACATTTAGTATCCTACATTATGAATTCCCAACTTCAAAAATTTTAAGAGACGATTTCTCATAACGTCCTTATTCGATTTTAAGAACAATTGACATTTTTAGAACAGAATAGGAAAATTTTAAAATGACGTCTCACATTGACTAGGGACGCGCACGAGACGAGTCGAGACGCGGCTCTTCCACTAAAGAAATATACATTTTTTGAGTCGAGACATCACTTTTACAGCACATTTTCGAGACGAGACAGCCGCAAATCTTGTCTCGTGCGCATCCCTAACATTGATCAATATTACTGTTTTAAAATATGAAAGGAAATGGTATCCCCCATATCGTATAGGGAAACCTGTAGGGATAAATTTAATACACTTACAGTTCCTCTATCACAAAGATGATGAGCGAATTGGATTACAAATTTTCACAAATATCAAACATAAGTCTTCGAATATTAATGTTTTTTCTCACGTGAAAATAATCTAATGAGAAAAAACTCAATTTGAAGATTCTCCGAATGCTTCTTTATGGCTGCTAAAATATTTTAATAGGAAATACTGTACTTGAAGTCTTGCTCGCAAATTACAAATTTCACATTTCGTGGAATTTTACAGTGAGATTATTCATTAATGCAGTACAACGCCTGTTTATATAAAAGCGTAAAAAAATTCAGATTTTAATTACTTTAGAAGTCCTTACAGACACTTCACAAGCCGAGTTGACAGACGAGAAAATGTCAAGATCTTGAAATGTACGTACACAATTAACGAGTTGATTTAGAGTTTAACGTCCCTTTTCAGCAGCGAGGCTATATGAGACGTGGACCTACTGATTAACGTGGAATCCGAACCACATGAGCTCCCGCCCGGAATCGAACCCGGGTCTCCCGCGCCAAAGTACACAATTAACGAATAACTTTTCTAATGTTAATCAACATTTACTATATACGTAGTGGATGAATCAGAAAATGTTGAAGAACGAGTCAAGAAACGAACGGAAAGCAAAGGAAATTGGCTGATGAAACGTGGAATTTTTTTTTTTTTTTTTAATGTCTTCTGCAGTACATTCAGCGAAGATCTTTACATATAATGAAAGAAATTGCATGCATTCCTTTCTAAATATCAATCCTTTTCAGACATCTTCCTATTACGATTACAAAGGATCTTCACTTTTCATTATTTCATGGTCAATTAGATGCTTCTACACTCTTTTCCTAGTTCACATATTTTTATCAATCGAAGAACATTTGAAGTTTTGATGAGACGAACAAATTCAAATCAGAGGCCGCAATAAACTAAGAAGTTCGTAAATGATAAGCTGGAGATTCAAGCACCGCTAATGCATTAAATCATACTTTTTCTTCATTCATCGTAAGCTATTACGTTATTGGCTTTCCATAAGCTTTATGAATTATTGTGGAAAATAACTGACCACCCTATTACTTTTCTATTGACTTAGTGCCATCAATACCAAAACTAGGCAAATAGACTACAACCTGCTTCCAAGGAAAACTCTCATGCAAGTCTACCAGCGATGGCGGAATGATGATAGTCAAGGGGCACATTTGCTTCCATCACGGACTGGGGTAGAGATAGACCTCTTCTAATAGAAACAGAAGCACTTTCCGAGACGAGACATCACTTTCACAACACTTTTTTTGAAACGAGACATCAACTCTTGTCTTGTAGGCAACCCTAACTAGATATCTTCCTAAAATTCATGTTTATGCGCCCCTGATACACATTTTAAAACCAAGTCGTGACCAAATACATCTAAGCACTATTCTCGTAACTTTCTTCAAAATTCCACTTAACATTTCTTTTCAGTATATAACTTGTTTCATATAACTTATATAGAACACATAGCTTCTCAAATATCAGCAAATATACACGAAATAATAACAAGCCTGATATAAGCAGTATCACTTAAAATCTCAAAAAATTGTACAATATTGAAATTCAATTTTCTAATATATATAGTCCACCAAAATACTCAGCTGCATTATGGCGCCCAGCGTTATTTAAAAGTTACTAAACTGACAATTCTTTCAATTTTCATCGAATTAATTCCACTTTTTGAATACATTTTACATTAAGTGTTTTGATACAATTTGTGGACTTAACAATGTTATTAGTAACTTTCGTAGTGATTAAGACAATTATAGCTGGATACGAGTAAAACAGGCAATACAGACTTTGATCTGTGCCACCATAATTACAACAGTTTATGCTGTAACTTTCGTTCTACTGACAAATAATAACTACTAAGACAATTTTTAAGTTGTAGTCCACTAGAAGATAATCTCTGGGATAATATTAACCATTTATGATTTGAAGGAAGGATCCATCAAAACTCAAACAACAACTTAACCGATAATTCATCTCACGTCTAACCTTCTCAATAAGTCCCAGTGGAGCTTAAATTTTCATCTCTTCAAGATTCGCCTCCAAGCTATGAAAACATCAATCAAAACAGAGTTACTATTCTTATAAGCGAAAATTGATTCTTTTAGTTTAACTGGCTTACGTTGGTAATCCTGCGCCTCACTAAAAGTTAACATTTCCTCTTGAAACTATTTTCATTTCTTCCAAATGCATAAGCAAATTATTGTGCTTTGAGGAACTCATATAATAAATGAAATTTGAAGGTTTCTAGTTCTAGTTCTAATTCTAGTTATCTTCCTTTTGGGAAATGTATAAAGAAAGTCCCAGCCTTATAGCCCAGTGGACTGCTTCACTAAATTTGTTTTAATGGTTTTTGAAAACGTAGAAAAAGGAATTGTTTTTGTATAAAACGCGCGTTCCAACATGGACGAATACGCCTGTTCTAAGTAGATTTGTTTTCACACAATTTGTAAAAATACTTGGAGGTTAGAGGCTCAGGACATATAAAAAATGATATATAAAAATATATAAAAATTGTAAAGAAACTAAATTTTGTCAAAATTTAAAATTATGTACAAATTCACAATTGCACAATTGAAGGAGCATGATACTCCAAGTGTAAAGATGTCCTTCGCCATCTTGTTCCCTCACAGGTTTATTGAGAGTGTAAGGATGTAAGGCAACCATGGTTTTACGTAACAATCAATTTTATTCTTCATCTGGCTTACACAACTATTCTCCACAAAATGAGACATATAGTAAAATAGTCAGTAATATAAAACGGAAAGTGGCTGCAAATGCGACAACCTCAGCTCCGAAAACTTACAGGTATGTATTTCAGAAATTTTAAACACAATGTAGCACACAAACTTTGTTTCACACTTTATATTTCCTTTATTAGTAATGCAAACGTTACTATTTCATAATGGATAATAAATAAACAAATAAATAAATAAATAACCGTAAGTTTCCTTTGATCATCTTGATAATGTAAACTAGAGAGATAAGAGAAGTAACGAGAGGAATAGATAAAAGCTTAAGAGAATTCCTTGTCTATAACAAACGACCTATCATAATTGCCCATTTGTTTTCTATTGGAAAATCTCTCGAAATTAGGATTAGCAGCTGAAGTTATTTTCACATTTCCAGCCTTTGATAATGTGTGTCAATCACTATACAACGAACGTTCGAAAGTAGTACTTTCATTGCTTGCAACACCAGGAGATTTGAACTTATGGGGCGGTTGGAAAGTACGTTCAATGGGGAACTCTTTGTATTATGTGCTGATGAAGTCCAGCTAACAGCAGGAATACGCTTCCTAATTACTTACTTAAAACGCAGGTAAAACACATGTAAGAAAAGCTACAGCTAAAGGCATGCGATTCAAGCAGGTGGATGAACGAAAACAATTTAATATAAACAACAATTTTTATTAGGCTGAGGGCCTCAATATTTAAGTACAAAACTTAAAAATTTTATATTTCGAAGTATTTAACTAAATATTTGTCCACTGTTCAGATATACTAAGATACTTATGAAGTTTATTCTGCCATGTAGCACGTCCTGTTCTTCCTTCTTGATTAGGAGCCCACTACTTGCTCCTGCCTGCTCCAGCAACCGTCGAGTTCCAAATGGTCGAGCCTCTCTCGCTGCTTTCCGTGTATATCCGCTTCGTAGGCTCGCCGACTGGACAGCAGTATTGCTAACCCTTTGGGTGACGTCACCTGCATGGTTCTGTGGGAGGGGTCTACCACAAAAGAAATCGGATTATTGTTCAGTAGTCTATATTGAGACGCATTATATAATGTTACAAATTTCTGTTTTCTTTCTTACACAGCACTATTAGCATTCAGTAAAATCCTTTATTTTTCTCTTTTCATGTATTAGGTACAGAAGATAATCTTCGGAAGTCAGCTTCAAGTAAAGGTATCTTAATGGACTTCTTCAAATAAAGAGACTTTTAAAATTGTCCCATTGATTTTTACAGTTATATTCATACATGATGAATATTTAGGGAAAGTATTTCCCAATACTTTGCTTTTCTTCTTCTTTTGAAGAGAGAAACAACTTACCATGCTATGTTCTCCATAATTCTAGAGTGTATTAATACGAAAAGATTGTAATGGAATCCAAGAAAGCTAACAATCGATTTGGAAAAGTCATCTGTAAACTACGTTTCATATATATAAACACAAAAACCCAAGGATGTTATTTTCATTATTCTCGGTGAATTTGGAGAAAGTTCAAGGAATAGAATTAGTTCAACTATATCCAGAAGATAAGAATGTCAGGAAGTACATCAAAAGAGTTGCTGCAAGATTTCCTATTCCAGAAGATAGAGTACTCGCTGCTTTCATTCACATGGAAAATGTACCAAATGTACTACAAGATCCAGAATTCAACAACTACTTGATTGAGACATCAGTAGATCAGTAGATGAGACTGAGACATATTATCCTCCTAGCTAATATTTCCTCTCCTTTCTAAAGTTCATTCTACATAATCTGTAACTATTATTTCTCAGACGTAAGAGACACTTACCTCCATCGGGATTAGAATCTTGTAAATAAAATTATCCTTACAAAACAACAACAAAAAATAGTTCTTAGATCGCTCTGAACCAAACTTTACTGTATTAACATTTTTTTTTTTTTTTTAATGACAAATGTATAGTTACTCATCTAGAGGTTCCCAGACTAGTTCCTTTGTAAGTGAACGAATCATTAACTGCAGTCAATGTATATTTGTTTCGATTTATCATTGCGAATGATCTTATTAATAGTATATATCATTTACTTGCAGAAAATTGTCCAACCAGTACAATAGCAATGCAAACAGAATGACAAATCGAGCTGAAGCGTGGCATTCCAAAATTAACAAGAAAGCAGGGGATCCAGACCTGAAAATACGTACACAGATTTATAGATCTTTTGAAGCAGATTCAAGCAGGGAATGAAATCACAGTAAAATAAAAATCTTGTATGTCGACAGAAATCTTGTATATCAAATTCTGATGGGGCATGTCTCTAAATGAAAGAAAGCTTTTCTATTTCAAGTGTGCCCCTTCTGGCGCTGCTGTCGATGTGTGTTTTGCCGTACATCCCTCCAAAGAGGAGGGACAAGTTGCTGCGGCCGAGATCTTTCAAGTGTTGGATGCAGAAGCGTTGACACAATGAACGATTTCACGTACTTCGCTATGCTCTATCTTATTAGCCATTCTAAGTAGCCTACGATCTTCACTCGTTAAGAGCAAACGACTGAATGGCAAATTGACAACACAGCTGAGGTTACTCACTTCTTTGCCGTAAGCAAAGGGAGTGCTTCCTCCGTCAGAAGGTGGCGGGATGGGGCCGAAGTACGTTTCGTATTTTTTCCGAGGGCACACCTGAAGTAGGTAGGCTCTAAGTAGTGTTGCCTTAAGCTGAAAGAAAACGTTTTGCCCGTTGCCATAGAAACCGCCGTTTCCAGGGCAACAGGTCCTGTCACAGTTAGCCAATATTGAAAAAAAACCGTTAAAAAAAACGAAGATAAAAGAGCTAATGTAGAGGTTGGAGAGGAGTCGCTAAAATTAATTTTCTTTAACGAGGACGATTACGAAAGATCACTTACTGATTGAAATCCAGATTATTCTCCAATAAAGTAACTTCCAATAAACTTTTTGTTATTGTTAATTATTCCATATCGGACTCCCGAAGAAAACTCATCGAAACAACTTATTGACCGTGCCAATAGCGACTACTCTCAATCATGACTCCGTTTTCTTTCATTTAGAAATAGGAAAGAAAGAGAAGAAAGTAGAAGGGTAAAAGAAGGAGGTAGGTAAAGAAGAAAGAAAAGAAATAGGGTATTTTAATGAGAAACAGATTACTGGATAATTCCGGAAATATAGTAAAAGGTCGGGAAAGTCGTTGAAAGATGAATCATTCTAAATGTTATTAACAACTAATCAATTTTGGAATGCTTCGGAATAGACACATGTTCCCTCATACCACCCAGACCTAGCTCCAGGCACCACGATCATGGGGTTGCCCAGACCTAGACCTGGAAATGAGAAAAGTGAAATTTAATTCTTTGTAATGTTATTCCGACCGGTGACTGATAACTATCCAGCATCTGAACTCTGTCCTCTAGGATCGACCACACATATGAATTAGCCAAGAAAAAAAAAAAAAAACAAGCTTATTAACTCAATATAAATTTAGGTATCGTATCAATAAAAGGTTCGACTTCCTGGAAGAAAGATGTCGTATTTAGGCTTATCCTGCTATTTTTGCTTCACTCCTCGAGCCGATTTAAACCGTTAGTGACGGTCCTTCATGACCTAGGTTATTTACCTTAACACATATATTAAAACATGACACATATATTACAGATGTTAATATGACAAATGATATCACTAGAATTGCTTATATTAAATCTATCATGCATTCACTCGCTCACTCACTCAGGACAGTGTATATATGGTTAAAGGAAACCAACTAACTACAAGGGTACAAATAGTTTATTACATTCATAGTGAAAAAAGAAAGACAAACATATAATTATGAAGAAAATATTAAAAGCACAAGTTCTTGGTTATATATTAATAGAGTACATAGTATTATATTTTAGTAATTTTTTATATATTCAATCATATTGACAAATGGAAAAGAAAGAAAAAAAATAATTACACGTATCATATCTTAGGCATGCTAAAGCAAAATGATGATTTGCGACATACGCAAAAAAAAAACTTATTTCACTTAAAAAAAAAATTGGACAAAGAGGAAAGAAAAAAAAAACCTTTTGGTGTATTAGAACTTATATGAGTCTCTACCTCACGTCGAGATATTAAAATATTAATAATTTCGAGCGTCCAAATCACAACTCACGCACTAGTCGTAGTGTCCAAAACGTTTCGCTCCATTTAACTTAGTTTGTGGTCATTTATATATATCTCTATATGTATATATATATATATATCTATTGGTTTACAAAACCATTCGTCGTCTATATTTGGTTTATAACTCTTAGCAGATTGTATCTGCAATCGCACACTGCTACGTTTATATCCATCTAGGGATTTCGAGAAAATCACTTTCACTAGAGGAAGTTTCTCCTCTTAGACGGTCTATTTCCAAATTTATTAATCGAATAATTTCAAGTTATTTATCCAATACTGGGACACTTCACGAGACCTTTCATTAGGATCACTTTCGTATATGTTTATACATGGTTCGGATTTAAAAAAAAATGATCTTCCACAGGTGTACGGAGTATGATGGTTCAAATTGAGGATAAAAAAAAAACTGGTCAAGTCATAGGATACACATGTAGGTGAGAAGGATTCAAGGTGCACTTTCCACAATGGTTTTAGGTTAATTGTTCAGGGATAATATTTGTTATGATGTGGGTTACGTTTAGACCTGCCGATATTTTTTCAATGCATGCCATTATATAATTACAGAGGTTATCACTTACATTGATTCAGAAGAAAAGGAAAATTACTTAAGTGCACGGCGGTATTCTTAACAAAATCTACATTCTTAAATTCGTCGGAAGACTTCTGGTAAACTATAGCAACCAATACACGTCTAGGGGGACAGACACGAGCGCTCTTACATATATTCATAATACATTTAATATCATACTTTTACTTTAACATCATATTCACATACTAATTACACATATATTTCGAAGTATTTATTTCTCTCTCTATATATATATTTATAATCAATGCGCACACATTTAAATTAATCATCCCCAACAATAAATTCTAAGAAGGTTGCAACATTGTCCAAGAAAACAAATGACTTCCAACATTACATTTGGAAACAAATTAAATTTTATCTGATACCGCGCGTCTATAAATTTTTAACTTTTATATAATCAATTCGTGTTTAAATCATGAAGGAGAAAAAAACTTTGTGAGGCAGGCACGTAACACAGAGCATTTCTAGATATAACTAGGTAAATCAAAATACAATTTCTGGGCCCAGGTTAACTACAAGGTAATTGAAAACCAAAACAGAAAGGAAAGTGACCAACGGATTAAAAAAAAACTTTTGAGGAACGACGGTGAAAGAACGTAATCGAAGTGTCGTCAAATACTAAGTCTTTGTTCATTTCAGCGATAGGTCAAAATGTGATGGAGGACCCAATCACTATCTACTTTATCCATGAATCGTGTCTTGCAACGTCTCAGCTGGTAATTTCAGATCAGAGTTGTACGTTAAATAAATCGTAAGTAACAAGTTCAAAATCTTGGGGGGGGGAGGTTGAAAAAATTAAAAAAAAACTTGAAGAAATGAAGACAGAGAGAGAGATAGAGAAGAAGGAAGACGAAGAATAGGGGCGCCAAAGACTTAAGTGAGAAATAACTAACGCTACAAAGTTAGAAGTCGAATTTCGCTCTCAACAAAATCCATAGCCAAAATATTCTTAACATGCCAAAAGGGTTGTCTACTCAAATACGTAGACTCAAGGGGCGCCCTGCTGCCAAGGATGCAAGTTCTGTGTTCATCAGATCCCAATCCCACAAGAGTTTGCTTGTAAGATTGAAATCCGATCCCCGTATCCGGCCCAGACCAGCAGGATAAAAGGAGAGGGGGAAAGGGACCAGGTAACTGCGTCCCCAATTTTGAAATCTCTAAGTAAAAAAATATTCGACCCCTTAGAAAAACTAAGAAGGTTCGAGGACAGTAATGAAACTAGAATAGAAGTATTACCTAAGATATCCCTAACTAATGATTTGCCGAAATAAAAAAAAAATTAAATAAACTGAATTTTGGATCGGTGATTTCTATGCCAAACTTCACCGATAGCTACCCTGCGCAGACACGCCACAGTCTGGGATGTCGTTAATTTCCCTCGTCTAATTAAACTAAGAAAAGAAATGAAAATACTTAAAGGGACTAGGGGTCGACATCCGGGTACGCGAAAATAAATTTCAATAACTAATTGTTTTGATACAGAGCTGTCGCCTCCATGAACATTGTAAGCTAGCTCGAGTAGGTAACGTGGAGGAAAAAAAAATCTCACGGAGCAGGATATTCTATTTTAAAAAACCGACCAGAAAATATAATTCACTACAGCCCTGTTGTATAACTGCTACTGTCTTTTCATAATTTATTATTCAATATGTCTAGTCTGCGATTATATGATGCTACCCATTCTATCAGATGGTATTACTATGGTTGATTATTATTATAACACATTAAACTACTAAGTATTACCATAGTCCGACTATATATCGCCCTCCGGTCCGCGTGATATTATGGTGCAGGGGTCAGAACCTGAGATGTTTGTAGCTACACGTATCTATTCAATATCTATATATCAACACAAGGCGAAGTATTCACTGGGCTACTATATATATATTTAACTATATGGGTGTCCTATATTCTATATTCATTTATTACAATATTCATATACTTATTAATATTCATATTCACATTAATATTCATTTGCCACGACGCTATATTCTACAAACACCCTGTTTCCTCTATCTACGCCCAGCCTATTTACACATTTCATCATAATACTTTAAAATCTATAATCACTACAAACATTTCCCGCTCCGATCACCGCACGACAACCTCACTCGAACCCAAGACTCTTTCATCCCACACACAATACTATGTAATACCTGGTAGCTTTATTAAGAACGAAAAAAAAAAAAGAAAATCCTACGTATGTTCACTGAAAATAGAATTATCCGCAATAATATTTAATGTTTACGAAATTTCTGCAGCAACAATTGACTTCTGCAGCCACGAAGAAAAATGAACATCTAATATAATTCCAAAGCGAAGAACTAGCATCATATCGCCCGACTTCTGTTAAAAATTTACGTATTGTTTATTTATTTAAATATCTCGATTTCTAGACTATGCAGAATGTTGAAACTTTCAGAATATATTAATTTTGGGTCACTTGACCTAACTGTACATTCATATGGGCTGTGAATTATACCTTCTAGGTTTTATTTCGGAAAGAAAGGTCAATTTCATGAAAACTAAATCACTAAGCACCTCGACGGAAGAATGGCGGTTAGTACTGACTTTTGACACTAGGGCTAGCGACGATATAATCAACCCTTGAACAACGGAATGTGACCTTGTACACGGAATTATTATACTATATTACGTTCACTTAATGACGGAGTAATAAAAATTTATCGCATAGTAAATACTACACTGTCCGTATTTAATTATCTCACACACTCTTTCATCACTTAACTACCACTACCACTGATACTACATTACAAATATACACATACTACTCAAACTACAAGACACATCATGCCAATACACACCAAGATGCTAATACATGTTGTACTGATAAATACACACAGAAAACATTCATATTTTATCATTTTAAATCGGCTCGAAAGGAAAAGGGAAGAAAGGGACAGGGCCAACTGGCCCTTGTTTCACTGAATCACATTCTTAAGTGTTTAATCAACGCCCTGAGGGGACGTATCGAAGTATTAGCTAACAATAGGACCCCTGCCCCGAAGGGGCAGGAACCCGGAAACAAACTAAATGTTTAACTCATCCCGCTGGAAGCCGTACTCCCAATTTGGGAGTCAGATAGGAGCCCTTACTGATAATTCACACGTGCATTGTGATCACTATCCTAACTACAAAGAAATTAAATACCGCCATGTTATTACTAAATAAGTACAAAAGAAATCACATTTACTACATACACGAACACAATCGGCAGTGGGGCAGGCCTAACGTAACTCTAAAAGGAGTAATTTTCAGGATGAGAATATTTTAAGGGAGAAACACTACTCTTCCGAAACTGTTTATAGATTTTTTTCTTTCTAAGAACAACTAGCAAACTGATGCACTTCACAGAACCTGTCCACCACTAATTATATCAGCAAAACATGGCGTTACCGAGTTGACTTCCTATTTCTGCTCTACAGTCCGGTTTTTTACTATAAAAATTGGCAAATTTATGGCTCCTTAGCTTCCAGAGATTTTCTATACGTTAATAACGTCACAATATTACCTTTATTTTTAGTTTCTCTCAGTCCTTTCGACTTTTAAGTTAGACGAACAAAAACCAGTGTCTTCAGTAGCACTTTTCCGGCGTGGAAAGGAATAATTGCGCCCTAATATCATAGCGTGGGTTTATCAGCCAATCAAAACTAAG
Organism: Thermobia domestica; assembly: GCF_964235325.1. NCBI lineage: Eukaryota > Metazoa > Arthropoda > Insecta > Zygentoma > Lepismatidae > Thermobia > Thermobia domestica. Next base: position 205,621,680 of record NC_137462.1, on the reverse strand, counting down.
CATTTTGGCGGTGGGGCTTTGAAACGAATAAAATTTGGTAAAATCTGGATTAAACTAGATTTTAGAAGGACCTAGGTATCTAAAAGAGAGGTGAAGGGTGGTCCTGAAAATTCTGTCGAATTTTAGATTGGTTATTTGATCTGGAAAGTTCCGTCCAATAGTGGATCTATATTTTCGGATAGCACTGACACCGTAAGAATTGTAATAATCCATATACACATCCATATACAAGACTTATAACTAATTTAAAATATAAATAAAGATATTGATTCCCAAAACTATCATTCCCAATGAATTTTTTTTACAGTTTTTCCATGTTAATTTGAAATAGAATAATGAACAATATTACGAATTATATGAACAGCCAGAAATTTTTTGTTAAACGTCAGGTACAGTCGGTGCAAAAAATTTCGGGCACCCTCCTATTAAGAACATAATATCATTAGACTGTAATGGCATATTACAAAGCGATGTATTGTAGAACTCAACAGAAGTGTTGGAAACGAAAGAAATGGACATATTACAGTACATTGATAGTGTCTCACTAAATTTCATATGTATGCGATTAGTAATTCTTAGTGATTTGTGTTAATTTATTTTATAATTTGTACAAACTTATATATTAGATTTTGTTTTTATTATTTTATGATTTTTGTAACTAATCATATAATCATGCTTGTACTGTTTTGATACGAACTTTTTAAATATATTCTTACTTTAATACTACAATCCCTTGTCAGTGCTACCAGCATAGTTTGACATTAGGTGAATCTTGAATTCAAGATCCGCCCCCATCTTTCTCGTGAGCTTCCAGATGTAAATTTAACTGCCAGAGGCGAGACTTGAAAAGGTGAAATTTGATATTACTCAGTTCCAGACATGTAAATTTGAGGTGCCCATCAGTTTTCTCTGGATTATTCGGTTTCTTCTCATTTCCTTCATTCCACCCATTCTATCTTCATCGTTCTCTTTATAGGGCCTATCATTCTTTTTTTGTAGCCTTTAGGACTAATATAATAACATTTTGAGCATTGCATACACTCATATAATAAAACTCTTGAATATTATGATGCATAACGTTTGATTAACTCCTTTTGTTTTTCCATCTGCCTACATTACTGTTTGGACTGTCGCCCAAGAGTGGCTTTATGATGCATTCGACTTTGGTATAACTTTGAAACACATCACGTGGTAGATATTGTAAACAACAGACACAACAAAAGAAAAAGAAAGTCAAACAGAAAGGCGAGAAGTAACAACTTTGCTCCATTATGCAGTGTAGCATGTAAACATGGTTCTCTGAATAGTCAGGAAAATGAAATGAATGACGCAAGGTTCAGCTCACACTCGCAGTACTTACTGTATATTGTACACAGGTGTGAAGTTTACGAGGGGAAAACTCAGCTGACGAAATAACATAGCATGAGCCCAGCAGCTGTTGTTATTGTTTAAATGAGTTCCGAAATTAACGTTATTAACATTGTTTATCAGTTCACGGAATGCTTTTCTAAACATTAAAAGAAAAGGAGTGAAGAGAAACTGAAACTCTCGTTAATTGATGATAATAATTCGTGGGTGCCGAGTTCACTTTCTATGGCAGCCTTTTGTTTGGAAGGAGCTTGTAGATGTATGTATTTGTTATTTAACTCAAAAAATTACATTATTGTATGAAGCTGTACGTCACCACAACATGTAAAGAACCTTGGCCTACCAGATAATCTATAGTCAAGTGGTGTGTAGTCAGCACAAGGGTTAACATTGCTGTTTTCTTTTTCTTTTCTTTTTTTTTTTTTTCGAAGTTAGTGTATTTTAAAATGAAGAAAACGGGGAAAACTGGAAGCAAGTTCTAATAATGTCTTGTCTTTTTGTACATGTTTCTCGGTGTGTACAAAATATAACCAACCCCAAGTTTGAGGGTTCTTCTTCGAGATTCAACCGTCAGCACGGATTTTTACTGTAGAAATTTGATAACAGGTTGTTTTTGGGACGAGATGGTAGAGTTTCTCGTACAGTAAAGGTCTGGCTATCCGCGAGTGGCGCGACTTTTTTTTTTTTTTTCAGTCGCGTTCAATTATTTCTTATAAGTAGTTGCTGCGGACTGACACTTCGTATGTAAATAAGTATTGTAGAGATGATTGACAAAATAGTTGACACTGGAAAACTATATGGAATGGGAATCAACATCGAAAAGTCGAAAGTCATTAGAATATCCCCAGGAAACGCGCCCTTACGGGTCACAGTAGAACAAAGAGAACTTGAAGAGGTCGGGAATTTCAAGTATCTGGGAAGTATGTTGACAAGAAACGCTTACTGCACCAAAGAGATCAGATCAAGAATTGCCATAGCGAAAGAAGCATTCAACAAGAAAAGATCACTCTTAACTAGCAGGCTCAATATTGGACTTAGGAAGAAGTTGCTCAAATGCTATATCTGGAGCATTGGACTGTACGGTTCAGAGACTTGGACATTACTAAGTTACAGAAGAAATATTTAGAAGCTTTCAAAATGTGGTGTTGGAGGAAGGCGGAGGAGATAAAATAGACAGAGAGATCAACAAATGAAGATGTTTTAAAACGGATAGGAGGCAAGAGAACTCTTCTAGTTAGCACCCTTCGTAGGAAGGCCAATTGGATTGGACACATCTTGCGAAGAAATTGTCTTCTTCATACCGCCATAAAAGGACAGATGGAAGGAAAGAGAGGAATAGGAAGAAGAAGAACACAACTGATCGATGATTTGAGAAGCAGAAGAAAATATTGGGAGTTAAAAAGAAGAAGCTGAGGATCGAAAACGTGGAAGAAACATTTCCAGGCCTAAATCTAAAATCGAAAGAAAAAAAAAAAAACCTCTTTAATCCCAGGATCTGCCGAAAGGCAAAACACATAATAATAATAATAATAATAATAATAATAATAATAATAATAATAATAATAATAATAATAATAATAATAATAATAATAATAATAATAATAATAATAAACCTGTTTATCAGTATGTCCGCCTGTTTGTGCGGGAGACATTATCCGGCCGGCCGGGAGACAAAATTTCTCAAAAACTACTGAAGGTTGACCAGAATGTAGAGGTTAAAAGTTAGGAATCGAAAAATGAAATGAAATCTTTGAGTTTTACGTCCCACGCTTATGCCGGTTAGGCTAAAGGAGACGGTGATGATGAGAGATGAGTGAAATGAAGAAAGTGGGAGGAAACGGGAGAACCCCGAGAAAACCCACGAGCACGGTGTTTGTCCACCACAAAGTTCACTTGGCGGGGGCTGGGATCGAACCGGGGACCCCAAGCACCAGAGGTGAACGCTCTACCACTGAGCCACGAATACGCGACAAAACGTACTAGCGACAAAACGTACCACCGACAAAACGTACCACTTACCCTGAGGGATGCTTGTGAAGGGTTTTCTAAAAACACTTTAAATAATGACAGGCGACAAAACGTACCACTTGATAGGACAGCATATAAGTATATATCGGCCAAAATAAGGTTAAAAGTTGAACAGATTGGTGGTGAGAAAAGTACCGATGCAAGACCAAGACTACTACTAAGGCTAAGACTAAGAACATGCCTGCAAGATTCTCTCAACACCAAGACCAAACCTGCAAGTTTCTTTTCAGACCAGCAAGAATCTTGCATATGCAATATTTGAATGTTTGCTGATTTTCATCACACTTTATCCAGGCTTTGGACCAGGGACGGATAGGTATTATTAGAGGGGCGCGGGTGCTTTCTCCCACAAGGGCCAATGTCACAAATCAAGTTGCACAGTTTTCTTTCTACAGTAAGCCAATAGTATTAACTATTGACAATTAAAACCTGATATTCTTTCATCAGTATATTATTCTGAATTGTTCAAAATATTATATGAAGTTCAAAGAGAACGTATACTATATTACAAAATTAGCAGATGTTCTAGTGTACTAGTTTTTGATGCTACTGTATCTATCACTTTTGCATTCGAAATATTTTTTAATAAATCTTTTTCAATAGACATCAACATAAATGTTTTCAAATGTTCCTGAGACATGGTACTCGTTAGCCTATTTTAAATGTATTTCAGTTCATTTAAGTTTTGAAAAATTTCTTTTACATGTTACCTGAGTTGCGGGCAAAGTCAATAAAAATTTGTATGCTGGAAACCTGGATAAGTATTACTGCAAAATTTACAATTCTGCAAAATTAAAAAGCAGCACATTGGACAATTTTGCAACACGTTTTGCATTCGCTTTCTTTGTAAACAAATGTATTTTCTCCTAATTATGAATCACTTGCACCATCAGGACAGTCATTTTTTCTCTGTTGTGCTCGTCATCAAGACTGACTTTTAAGGATATCCACGTCCTTCAAAAGTCCAAGAAAATACATTTATATTATTCTTCAAAACTTCTTTACTGAAGTTTTTCAGAAAAAAATGTAAGTTTATCGAAAGGCACGTCTGGAAGTTCTGTTACTTGGTTGAAGTGTCTAGGGTCCAAATAATCCATAAAGTACATTGCTTCTTGAGTCTTGAAGAAATACTCGAAACTACCATGTCCAATATTATGTTGGATGCTTCAATGCAGTACCTGGTCATTGGATAGAAGCAGCTTCATATTCATATTCACAGTAAAATCTTTGTCCATCTCTGAAGGCGAATTGTCTACAGGTCAATAGAAAAAAAAAAAAAAAAAAAAGAAATCACGTTCTAAGTTTTCAAATTTGGCCCATTCTGCAAAGCTTAATGCTGCATTCTTAACGGATTCAAAATCATCTCTCTACTCTTTCACTTGGAACAGAGTAGTCTGCACCATCCGATAGGGCTACACTAGCAGCACTCTCTATTTGGAGATAGTTTGACAGAGAGGTCGTCATTTGAAATATCTTAAGAAACATTTGTGCTGTCCGAGTTGTTTTGAACTTGAGATCTTTTATATATCCTTTCGCTTTACACCTAGCTTTTGGTTTGATATTTTCTGTAGAAGAAATTTTCTTAATTTTATGGTCAACTCTATATACAAAGCACTTTCTGGGTTCGAAAAATGACCAAACTTTTTCTGAAAAACAGTGTGTTTTCTATCATCTTGTTTCGGCAATAACTGTAAGACGCCTTTGTTAACATTTGATCTTCCAAATGTCCATTCGCTGATAAGACTCACGCATAAATATCGCACAGTCATTCAGCAGAACAATGACACAGAATCAATGGAATTTTTTTGTCAGATCACATATGACATGATTGAGTATATAAGCGTAACACCACACGTGTAACTGAGTTTCTTAGTGGTTAAGCGGTTAGCGTATGCGCCTTTATCGTGGGAGACCTGGGTTCGATTCCTGGCGGGAGCTCATGTGCTTCGCATTTCCCGTAAATCAGTATGTCCCGTCTCATATAGCCTCGCTGCTAAAAGGGCCGTTAAACTCAAAATCAACTGAATCACGGTGTAACTGATCATAGATGAATTGAAAAAATCCGAATATTGTCCTTGCATGTTACTTGAGCCATCGGTTGAATTTCCAGTACACTTCTTAATATCAAGGTTCAACTTCTGCAGAATTTCTAGCAGTAAACCGCAAGGACACTGGCCTGTGGTAGATATGCATTTTACAATGACAACAATTCTTTGTTTAACAACCATTTTAACAACATACCGTAAAACAACAGAGCACTGGCCTGAAACTACTATGCCTTGAGTAGTGTCTAATAGAACAGAAAATATTGAAGCTTGAGAGACTTCTTTTGAAATATCTTCAATGATAAGTGTGCTGATAGCATTGAAAACATAATTCACTGTGTTTAGTAAAAGTTATGCGACCACTATCCTGCTTACTTCCTCGTATATGACTCTTCTCGGTAACCTTATCTAAATTACTTTTAAGCGGAAGATCAAATTTGCTTAAGAAAGGAATAATATCCAAAAAGTTTCCATGATCTATAGCTGTGTCTTTCAGTTTATAGGCTGCTACATTTCCTCTGTAAATGAGCCCTCTTTTACCAATGAGTTTCTGCACTTTGACAACTCGATACATTATCTGTCTGTTCTTCTCAACCTTATACTGCCGTTGTTTTACCTGTTCATGAGGAAGTAGCTTCTTAACATTATGTTCTCTTTTGTTAGATATGTAAGCACCCACATTGATCTAATGTATTTTGGAAGACTCGTGTTCTCTTACTCGCTGATAAACGTGTTTAATGTTACGTTTGTCACGTACAGAATATTTAAGAGAAGTTTGTTCGATCTGGAGAATAATCTGTGAACACGCTGAAAAAAAAAAACTTGAAGTGGTACGTTTTGCCGCGGATTAAATATCCGAAATGTTTTAATTGGTCCAAGACAGGTTGTAATTTATATAAGTGGTACGTTTTGTCGTGGAATAAATATCAGAAATGCTATAATTAAACCATGACAAGGTTGTCATTTATGACAGGTCATCAAAAGTGGTACGTTTTGTCGCGAAAATTCAGGTGGTACGTTTTGTCGCTGGTACGTTTTGTCGGGACACCCCGAACACCCTGAGCCACAGCGTTCTATGAATAGATAACATCGTCTGTCTTGACCCCCTATTCAAAGCAGGAAGTGGTAGGAATCAACCATTTTCTTTTCTAACGTTGCTATAGAGTAAAAACGGTAATAGATAGCGAGAGTGGTTTCCTGTAATCAATTAAGCACCCCAATAATATATCTCCATTTTATCCTCCCGACTAAACCGGAAGTGGTAGAAAATCTGCTATCATTTTCGGGTCAATATTAATTGAGAGAATATCACGCCATACAAATCGAACTCCTTCATGTGGTGTGCACGTGATACTTCTGCTTGCTGAGCTCCCTCGCGACTAAACAGCACCTCTTTGGCGTGAGAGACCCGGGTTGGATTGCCGGCGGAAGCTCATGAGTTCGGATTCCACGTTAAGAGTCTTCATCCTGGCGAAATTAAAATACCGCTAATTTAACAGTCATTATGTGATGTCTTCAAATAGATAAAATATAATCAAAATGTGGAACAAGAGCGCCCTAGACAATATTATTTTACATGAGAAACCGTTATCACGACTCACTTATCTGCTTTCGATTTCGAGCCATTTTGAAAATCGGCATTTATTTTCGCGTTTCTAAACAGCTGAAAGCGGAAAGCCACTAGGTGACTTGTGATAACGGTACCTCACGCAAAATAATATTGTCTAGGGCGCTCTTGTTCCATATTTCAATTATATTTTATCTATTTGAAGATATCACATAATTACTGTAAAATTAGTGGTATTTTAATTTCGCCGGGATTAAGACTCTTAAGCTGTAAGTACAAGTATCATATAGCCTCGCTACTGAAAGGGACGCTAAGCAACAATTTAACTAAACTTCTGTTTGCTATTATCGTATATATAAAGTCTTTAAGAGCATAATAGTCCTTGAACTTATTTTGTGTGAGGCCTGTACTCGAACGCACGCAGCCTCATCTCCAAAAGAGTATATATAAAAGTTTCTTTCTAATTTAACGGAGCTGAGTTATTGCCCTTTTGGCGTCGACGTTATTTTAGCTGATAATGAGTAGTGGATTCATAAAAACAGAGAAAAAAGTATCACTCACACTATACCTGGAAGTATATTACGAGGGACACAATGTGTTCACACACATAACAGCTCAAAGCAAAGGGGAGTGAATTAGGTAACCACGAATTTGTAGTTTTAAAATTGACGGGAGGCGTTAACTGCATTGAGAGTTAACCTTTCCACAAAATTTTCCTGTGGCCAACCACGTTTTTCCGTTTCCCATTTCTAAACTTTTTTTTTTCTTTTTCGTCTTCATCATCTTCCAACTAAGAAAAAAATATGTTATATTTTTGTCCTTTCATTTCACTTTTATATCTTTTCCAGGAATATGAATAAAAACATTTCGAAATTAGGACGCTGTCATTTTTTTCGACATTTTTTCATTCGCTGTTTTTTTTTCCTTTATTTTTATTATTTTGAGCAAGCATAAATGTGCGTAGAAACAACTAAAAATTAATTTTTTCACGTCCTGAAAATGTGCTTTTTCTTCAAACTTCTTTTTATTTTTTCTTATAAAAAGAATGTTTGCTTTGATCTATCATTACATTGAATTCTTTGAAACAATAAGGAACAGTAGAATTATTATAATAATGTAGTCGTAAACATAATACAAACCAAAGCTAAATCACTATTTTCGTGAACCGTTCTTCAAAACATTAATGCTGGTTTGAAATCTTTCAAGAACATCTTTGTTATTGTTTCAGGTCGGTCTTCACGAAACAAAAGAGACTGACGCAAAAATACCTAATGTCCGTACGTATTGACCACGAGCCTAAGATTTTTTGTTTTGTCTCAAAAATGAGACGAGAGTATCTTTTTAAATTCAAGACGATCCTCGAGTTGCGTGAACAATACTAGAGTACTCGCGCCTAGTCGTGAAGCTTGACCTCCCAATAAAACGCGAGGGTGTGTTCCATCCATCAAATTTTGTCAGTGTCGTCTCTCGCGCTACACGGAAGAGACCTTCCGAAAGTACAGTATTGTCGATTGACGCCAAGTTCCGTTTTGTTAATTGTTTCTTTGTTGAGGTATATTTTCATTGTCTATTCGTGTTATTACCGTTTTAGAATAATTGTTATAGTGGTTATTGTTGTACAGTGTTATTATTGGTAATTTTTAAGTGCTTTTTTTAAAATACTCATTTACTATGTCTTCAAAGTTTGACAACATTGTTGGTGAATTTCAGCTGTTTGACGTTTCCCCAAGTGCGCGCTCGGGAAGCGGCTTCACGAATTGTACCGAAGTTTTCCGATGTGTTGGAGCTCAAGCAAAATATTTCTATGATTGGTTTAGAGCCCAAGCTTCACGACTCGACGCGAGTACTATAGTTCATCCAAATCTTAGATCACAAACAGTTTTAGTTATGATTAGGATCAGGAATTACGATTTCGGCATCCATGGCCATGCAAGCCGGTCACGTTAGACCCGGGTTCGATTCCCAACGGGAGCTCATGTAATTAGGATCCCATGTTAAGCTGTAGGTCCATGTCTGATATAGCCTCGCTGCTGAAAGGGGCACTAACATGAAAATCAAATCAAATCATCATCATTTTTTTTCAGCTTGTTGTGCAGAATATCCCAGTTTGAAATCGTAAAGGAAAACCAGTTGCAACTTTGTGTTCTTCAAGATGCACTTATGCAAATCTGTTTAACGACACACTGTCTCGTAACTACTTGGAGAATCCAGTCCGTTTCTCGTCATTTACAGAGTGTGTAACGTTAACAGAGGTGGCTTTAGGATTTTAATTTTGGGTAGGCCCACTCCCTCGTTTATGGATACATATACACATTTGATTGATTAATGACAGTAGGAAATTACTTTTACAATAGTGGTTAATGTCTGAGGGAAGAACATAGACTGAAAGTATTTGAGAACAAGATCCTGAGACGAATATTCGGACCCAAGAGGAACGGGAATGGGGAATGGCGGAAACTTCATAACGAGGAACTACATAATTTATATGGTTTACCCAACATTGTTAGGGTCGTGAAGTCTAGGAGGCTTAGGTGGGCGGGTCATGTAGCTAGAATGAAAGAAAGTAGAAACGCTTTCAAAGTCTTGACTGGAAGACCAATCGGAAAACGACCATTAGGAAGACCTAGGCGCAGATGGGAGGACAATATTAAAATGGATCTCGCAGAGATTGGAATACAAAGTAGATACTGTATGCAGTTAGCTAAGGATAGAAATCAGTGGAGAGCTTTTGTGAACGCGGCATTGAACCTCCGGGTTCCATAGGCCATAGAGTTAGTTAGTTAGTTAGTTTTGGTTGATGTTATTTGTTAAATGATTATCTACCATTAACATAAATAGTGGGAAAATATGTTTACTCTTTATTGTATCTTTTAGCGTTTATATATTTTTCAAAATTTTTGGGTAGGCCTGTGCCTACCCGGCCTACCGGCTAAAGCCGCCACGGGACGTTAAACGTTTGATCTTAACATATCCTTATTTTGCTGAGGTGAGTTTCTCACTAGACATGAAAGTGGGCATTTCCTTCGCACGAACTTAATACTTTTGCTAACTTGAGCTGCACGGGAGGAAAATGAAATTTCATTTTGACTGTAAAAAGCTATCGTTCGTCAGAATTTCCTGAGAATGCATTTCGAAGAAATACTGTTCGTCTTTGTGACGTATAGCTGACATTCTCTGTTTCTCAAGTATATAAGATCAAACATTTTGAATATAAAATATGATAATTTCTATCGAATTATATAACGGAATTCTTGTTTTTGTAATAGATTTGTCATGAATTCAAAATAGTATTCATGGTAGGTGAATATTTGGTTCGTTTCGGTTGGAACGTCAAGTTATAAAGTACCCAATGGCGTATTTACAATTTTGCTTCGGGGAGGGGGAATTTACTCACTTTAGTCCTGGAAATATGACAATTCTCCAAGATAATTCATTTACTTTAATATAGTAAATAAAATTTGGGGGGCCTTGAGCCCGGAAGCCCTCCTTAAATACGCCACTGTTGAGAGCACTCCTGATTCTATATACCGAAGTGATATTATTATTATTGATATTAAATGTTCCTAATAAAGATTAATTTTTCACCAATTCTGTAATTTGTGTCTTCAAAGAGGTGATATTTCACTTCAAAATGTGTCTGATTTTTTTTATTTTTTTTTTTTTTTTAATAAGACTAATTCTTCTTCTATACTGATTCATACTAATTGATCAAGTTTAATGGGGTAAGTTTTATACTGCACTTACACAGTAGAATTGTAGAACTTGAGTACAGTATTAAAACTTTCAATAGCCACAAGCGTTAAAATTCAGCTTTCAACATTACCTGCCAACCAAAGTCTATGAAGCTGAGATCAAATGAAGGAGATGGCCCTTCCACAGATCTACTCACCTACCGATCTAACTTTAGGAAATATGGCATTCAAGTTTCATACAATTCAATAGAAAATAAAAGAATAAAGAATTAATAAAATAAACGGAAGGAAAGAAAAAGAAAGGGTGAAAGTGAAATAAATAAATAAATAATGAGAAATAAAGGAAGAATGAAAGGAAAAATAAAGAATTAAAGAAAAATAAAGTGACAGAAACGAAGAATGAGTGAAAAGAAAGAATGGGTGAAATAAAAGAAAGAATGAAAGAAAGAAACAAAAAACAACAAAAAGAAAGAATGAAAGCAATAGCTGATTGAAAAGTATTTACTTATTTATTTATTTATTTATTTATAGATATTTCTGTGCATTACGGTCATGTATGGCCCTGAACCCGCCACGTCGCTCACCGAGCACACTATCCGCGGGAGGGGAAGGAAGAATTGCCCTGCGACCTGTATGATAGGTACCAACCCGACATTTGCCTGGTATGAATGAGAAAAATCTAGGTGAAACGTCACTTAGGGTGGCTGGCCTAAGAAGATGTTTCGCCTTTTCGAGTACTGTCCTAAAGGGAATCGAACCCGAGATTACTCTTACCAAAAGCAAGAACGTTAGCAAGTTCGCTACACGGAGCCACTATAATTGAAAAGGAAGGGAAAATGATAGGAAAAAAATGCTTACAAGACAAGAGATAAGTCTGTCTCGTCTCGAAAAAGTATCGTGAGAGGGATATCTTGTCTCGGAAAGCGTAGCTGTTTCTATAGGAAGAAGTGTCTTTTTGTGAATCTTGTCTCCTCTCGTCTCACGGGCAAAGCATAAAGGAACGAAATATAAGACATGGCTTTATTGCCATCCTTCAGTATGTTGAATTTTGAAATGTTATCAGATTGCTCAAGTTCCTTTGTAGTAAAATATACTGTTGTGGTGCAGAATCTTGAAATAAACATTTTCTTCAAAATTCAAATATGACGTCAATAAGACTGTCGAAGAAGAAGAAAAGAAAGAAAGTACTTCCTGTTAACATTATACACGAAGTAAAAAAAAAAAATCGCTCATGTATAGTAAACTGCGTTTTAAGTGGTTTACAAACGATTACGTCAAGATAGAAGGAGACTATTGAAAAATTACAAACAAGAAAAAAAGGGAAATAATTCTCGGTAGGAGACAATCCATACAAAACGCCGCAAGAGGGCAATAAGTTTTCCGTGTTCTGGGAAAAAGAAGAAACATTGGTGTACTTTTTCCGTTCAAAATTCTCAGAGACTCATGTTGTGACATTTACTGTACAAAGAAAGAAAAGCACTCTCTCCGTCTTGTGTCGTTTTCTTTACATACACTGCCAGCGGTGCCAACCTGTACAATAATTATCGAATCATACGATAGTCGTAAGAGCCGTGTGATATAATTCAAGCAATATAAGATAATTTAACAAACCCTGGTGAGATGCGAAAAAATAATTCTTAAATTGCCGAAAATTGAACGTAATATTATTCACTGGGTGAAGATAATGGGAACATAGAGTTTTCGGCACATGCGACAAACTTCTTCCGAACATTATAAAGAGAACTTCTCAAAATACTACACAATATAGGCAAATTAAACTTAATAGAGCAGTAATTTGAATAAGTTAACATTTATTGTAGACAGTATTTTCAAACCATAAGACAAATATAATATTGCGCTTTTGATATCAGAAATCAAAACCTTGTTTACACACGACTATTATTCAGGAGTTTGGTTTACCAAAAGAATCCTTTATATACTTACCTTTTATGTCTGCGTGTCCGTCCGTCCGCCGTCCGAAAGATTAAAAAAAAAATCTCAAGAACTAAACTACTTGATGCATTACCATCAATTTTGGCCAGAATATAGAGAAACAAAACTTTAGGAATCGAGTTCGTTGCTCGAGCTTATTCATTCAGTTGATTAGTAGATTTGGTCCCTATGTATTCCCATAAGGGTTATTATAGATAAATTGCCCATGTGCTCCTTTTTTTCCAATGTATTTTGTAAGGAAGAAAGAACAATATTCAAAAGGAAATAAATTCAATCAAATGATGGATGATTAAACTTTGGCCAAAGGCAAGCTGAATAAATAATCAGAGGTTAAATACATGAATTATGTACGAGGCGAGTCCGAAAAGTAAGAACTGGTTTGAAAAAACTATATTAAAACAGTTTGTGCAAGCCAAATTTGGTTTTACATTATAAAGCACACCTTAAACTGTATCCGACATAGTTCCCATGAATGCTGAAACACTTATCATAGTGGGTGACCAGTTTGTCCAAACCTTACTCAAAGAAATATCCCGCCAATGAAGACAACCATAACTTCAAAACTTTTTTTTTTTTTTGCGTCGTCGTCATTTGCACTTCAGGTGCAGGAATAAGTGGCAGCCAGATGGCACCAAGTCGGCGCTGTACGGCGGGTGGCCAAACTGCTGCCAACCGAACTGGCGGACTAACGTTTGAGTGGCACCAGCAGTATGAGTGAGGAGAAGCATAAACGAACACCGGACACAGTACACTCGCGACAACTCAACCGTACTGGCATCAGTGAAGAGGTAGTGAACCAGTGAAACTAGCACTGCACTAGCGTTCCAACGACACGGTGAGTACTTGTAGGACATTGGTGGGATTTTTTATTGACAAAGATCACCTGCTCTAGCAAGTTGTGAAAATTTTTGGGAACTGTCCAAAATAGTTTAAGTATGCTCTTTCATGTAAAAGTAAATTGGCTTGAACAAACTGTTTTGATATATTTTTTTTTTAAACGGACTGGTACTTACTTTCGGACACGCCTCGTATATATTTTCTTTCATTAATTTTGAGTTTTATTATTGGGATCATGTCTCTGAAAAGTAAAATTAAATACTCTCAAAACAATATATTAAAAAAAAAAAAAAAACTACTACATGGATTAGATATTCTCTGATTCTTGCCTTTGGATAAAGTTTAAATATTCATCTGAATTTGATTGAATTGTTTTGAATAATGTCGCTCCCTACAAAATATATTTGGAAAATAGGAGGCGCGTGCTGCCATCTAGTTTTGACAGTCGAGCCTAGAAAATTAAACAATTGCAAGTCTCACCTAACACCCGCAATTAACAATTGCATTATTATTATTATTATTATTATTATTATTATTATTATTATTATTATTATTATTATTATTATTATTATTATTATTATTATTATTATGCTTCGGATTTTTAGGTCCCAAAAAATTCAAATTTGGATTTTAAAAAGTGCATTTTAGGATTTTATAGGTTTTTAAAAACACCGTTTAGGATTTTTAGCGTTATATTACTGAAAACGGAATAATACTACACTTTAAACACTTTGTTAGCTATTTCATACTTAAATGGTAACCTTAATTTAGTAAGCTTTATGCTAACCAGTCTTCTGCGTAATAAAAATAATAAAACTCTTCTTACCTTGGACTTTTTTTGATAGCTGAAATATAGTAACATATGTATGGCGTGTCGTACTATAGTAGTAGTAGTAGTAGTAGTAGCTTTTGTCAGTTTTCTTATATTTGAAATTTTATACACCACCACAAATATCACTTCACTTTTCTAACGATACACTGAGGAAATACGAATGTTCAAATACTGTTTTTCCGGCACTTTTCATGTTTTCTATAGCGCAAAAAGTGGTCACTTCACTCTCTGTAATGGCACTGAATAACAAAATATTTGGCAAGATTTTCTGTTGTGAACTTTTTCCTGTCGTCTGACAAAATTCTCTTGAATGCAGAAATCGCAGCCGCAAATTACAAAGAAACATGCTGTGTGAAGGAAACCTTGTTATTTCATTGTTGAAAACTGGTTGACTGTGTGTTTGAAAGTATTTTTCAAGTTAAATAACTATAAAGAATCATTTAGGACGTTATAGGTTCTAAAAGCTAATTTAGGATTTTTTAGGTCCTAATCCCCCAATTAGGACATTTTAGGTCCTATAAAACTAATATAGTTCTACTCATAGCAACTTGAAATGTAAAGAAAACACGAATTTTTTGCATTCACTGTACAGGAATAAAATAGGTTCGAACCTAAGAATCCGGAGCCTAATTATTATTATTATTATTAACACTGAGACTGCACAGAGAAGGTACGTACTTTTTAAACAAGAAAATAAAGCGGTAATTTTAACATGGCGCGTACAATATTTAGAGAACGAGTTAGCAACGCTGATACACTCGTTCCTGGAACATCATCATGTTGCTTTTTGCTCCCCATTACTTCTTCTTTACTTAAAGAAACAAACGACGTATATTAAAGTAAGATTTCCTTTTGTTTCTCACAATTTCTCATCTGTTTATTAATTTCGAGGGGAAAATATAAAATATAAAATTTAATCAGGACAAATGAATGCAAATTCTCTCTCTTTCTCTTTATATATATATATATATATATATATATATATATATATATATATATATATATATATATATATATATATAAAAGTGCATCTAATTGTGTTCGTATATAAGCGAGATCTTCCGACGAAGTTTGTTTTGATATATTCTCGTATAAAACTGGCGTTTCTTGTATCTGAAATTATGATCATAAATAAATAAAATGATCTATAAAAAGAAACATGTATTATATAAAAATTCACACACTAAACCTCAGATATACGTTATTTTTAAGTTTTCTTACTTTGCTCTTCACATATTGGATATCGTTATAAATTTCTCATTTATATATTTCCTACTGTGTACACAACACAAAGGTCACCATCATATATTATCTTTATAGAGAGTCATTCGAAAGGAAATTTGTCCCATTTTTAAATTTTTCAAAATAATTAAAACATAGTGTTGCGTACGAGACTAGTAATAAAGATTTATAGCCTATCTCGTAAATCTTGTAAAGTGTCGTCTTGTCTCGATCTTCGAAGGAAATTTTTCTCGTTTTCTCGTCTGAAATAGTTCCATCTGGTTTTGTAAATTTGTGTACAAAAATTGTCCTGATATATTTTTTTTTTTCTTAATTTCATCTAGGAGGTATCAGAATCCTTCCGTCACGAGAGATTCAAGAAAAGTATGATATAACAACAGTTAAATGGAATTATTATTGGAATATATTGTGAAATGAGTTATGTATCTGAAAAAGTTGATAAGATTATTTTTTTTTTCTTTTTCATTGTGTTCGTACAACAATTTTGTCAAGTTATAGTTTTTATACTGTCGACTAAAAGCAGGGAATTCGTGTTACTATTCGGTTCAAAATCTCTTGTCGTCGCGAATTCTGTCGACAAATTTGAAGCTTAAAATATACAAAACGATAATCATGCCTGTTGTTCTGTATGGTTGAGAAACGTGGTCGTTTACTCTGAAGGAAGAACATAGACTGAAAGTATTTGAGAACAAGATCCTTAGACGAATATTCGGACCCAAGAGGAACGGGAATGGGAAATGATGGAAACTTCATAACGAGGAACTACATAATTTATACGGTTTACCCAACATTGTTAGGGTCGTCAAGTCTAGGAGGCTTAGGTGGGCAGGTCATGTAGCTAGAATGGAAGAAAGTAGAAACGCTTTCAAAGTCTTGACTGGAAGACCAATCGGAAAACGACCATTAGGATGACCTAGGCGCAGATGGGAGAACAATATTAAGATGGATCTCGCAGAGATAGGAATAGAAAGTAGAAACTGGATCCAATTGGCTAAGGATAGAAGTCAGTGGAGAGATTTTGTGAACGCGGCATTGAACCTCCGGGTTCCATAGGCCATAGAGTTAGTTAGTTAGTTATAGTTTTTATACTATGAATCATGAAACACTAAAACAATGTTTGAAATTTAACATAAGACTTCAGTGAACTAGCAATTCTCTATGGTAGTGAACAAGTAAATATCTCGTCTCGTTTCGATTGTTGTCTCGAAATGAGATGAGACTTGTAATGTTTCTCGTCTCGTCTCGTCTCGACTTCACTTTAAAAAGATACTTTTTATCTTGACTTTCGTCTCGTTTTCAACCGAACTCCTTAGTAAAATAAAAATTTTAGCAAAGAAGTTGAAAAAAAGAAAGAATTAGAAGCGGAGCAAGGTAGGCTGAGTAGAGTAGGCGGCTTAATGCTGTCTCTTACAACGTCGGTGGGAGTTCTATAGAAATTGAAATTAATGCTCATGCGAAGTGACAAGCCGTAACAATGAGAAATGTATCGTCTCGTGGACAAAATTACTAGAACAAAATACAATATAATTTGAAGAACGCAGTGCACGAGAAAATGGAAGACACCAAATAGGCTTTCAAAAGTTTGAGCTAAGTGAACCAACTTTCTTAAAACTGTTTCCTCGTATTTACTATTATTTGCAAGCAAAGAATTCTTTGTTCCCAGGCATATCCTGCAGGAGATGTATATATCGGTATGCTAAAGTAGATATTCTGAGAAAAGCTACTACCTTATGAAAGCTCCTGTTCAGTTATGCAACACTAACCAACATATATGTATAAAAAGGTTGCGTAAGTCTAGGCGTTGCCTACCTCTATTGGTTTTTACGGAAGAAGTTTTTCGGTTATTCTTCCTTTGGACACGTGCCACTCAAGTTTATCCTGATGGGTATGCAAAAAATAATTTAAGGTTAGTTGACCTATTTAGAAGAAGATGACTAAAAAAGTCATTCATTCATTCATTAATAATCAAAATCATTCAATCTCATTAATCAACCGTTTCCTTTAACCTAAAGGGTATAACTGTGGTACGTTAAAGGTTTCATTATTTCCCCTTCATTTCAGTAGGGAACCAAAAATGTTTTGTTATTTTTAGGAAATGATTTTTTTAAAAAAAATCATCAATAAACAACATAGTATGGGAAGATATCTAAACTTAAACAGAATGAATAAATTAAAAAGAGAGAAACAACATTTTTATCACCAGTAGCGATCAATGATTAACATTGGAAAACAGAAAGAAGAAGAAAAAGCCTGCGTGGGATTCCAGCACGTGTGAATGATGCCATGGAAAGGCTGCATCTGTTTCCCAGGGATCTACTACGTAGCTGCTGTCAATTGTGTATGCAGTGAAGTTTTGTATGAATGTGTGTGGTTGTTGCAGGGAGTGAATGTAGATGTTTATACAGAAAAGTCAGTTGTCAGAATAATAGAGAGAGATTAGCCTCTGCATGTATTAGGACTGGAATATCCTTGGAGCTCGTGCTGAGAACAATGATACATTTCTCTCTTGAGAGGCCAATTGATAAATGGAAGAAAAAGACAAATACAGAGGCTGTATTTTAATGATTTCCTTACGCTATTGTCAGTTATTCTTGTGTTCTTAGTCGCATTAATTAGTTACATGTACAGATACTCAGAGCTTCACTAAGTTATGAATTGAGGATTGAATAGCATATGTAGGTAGGTGAATGGTATGTTTAAAAAAAAAAAAAAAAAAAAAAAGGAAAAGGCTAAGTAACTTGATTTGAGAACTGCATATATTCATTAGTAGAGGTGGACCAAGACAAGCAGACGTTTCATGGGTACAGGGTGCGCATAAAATATATTTATACAACGAGCACCTACAATACTGTGTAGAGATTTGCGGGAAATTGGACACCGTGGTGTTCTTATAGATCCATGTTGTTAGCATGGAATTGACAATTTATATTGAAAAATATTACGAATGCAATATAGACCATCCTACACTATTATATTTCAGAAATATAGTGTTGCAGTGTGTGTTTTATCTGGATGCAGGATCTAGCTTACATACTCTAACGAAACTATACGGAACGACTAAGCCAGTAGAGGAGGGGAGAGTTTTTTTTTTCACTGTGGTTCAAGAAAGCAAACTGAAAACTTAAGACCTAGAGTAGGAGGATAAGTTGAGAACTAGAATCAGAAGTACTACGTACAAAAACTGTATAATTATGGCTTCATTATAATCATTTATATAAGTCAATCGTCAATTAACATTCCTCCAATATAAATCTCTCTGGCTTCCTATAGTGTCAAAGAACCGTAACCTTCAGAGAGGGCATAGTAGTCCTCTAACAATGAAACAAAGTAAGGAAGTTTTCTTCTATTGGCTTATAAGTTTGGTAATTTGTAATATTTTTTACAAATATAAATAATTATTACTGTATTGACATTAGCTAATCCTTTCGCAACTTCCAACCAATGGCGCACCCACGGGATGTCCACCATAACTTATTTAACTTTACAACTTTTGTACACTTTCTCAATAAAACTATACTTGTTTAACAGGAAAGTGACTAGTGTAACATGAAAATTTGATCTCACTCTTCATCTGTAGTTTTTCTCTTATAAAACTGTTCTAGTTCCATCTTTTTTGGATCAAAAGATCCATTATATTTCAGTCAAAAATTTTCTTGTAGGCCTTATGTCTGGAGAACTACATATAGTGTAGCTAAACCCAAACTATCACTTAACTCAGTATGACGTGCCTATTCCGTAAAAAAGAAAAAAAAACTCGATTTAGGGGCTGTTCAAAAATTTTATAGCCCCTGATCCAAAAACTAATTATTGGCCAAGATCACAATCTTTTGATCCATTTATATATATATATATATAAGGGCGGATCCAAGGGGGGCTAAGGGGCTATAGCCCTCCCTTGACACCCAGGTTTACACTGGAGAAAATGGGTTTCAATTCTGCTTTACACTGGATAAAACGGCAAATTATGGTTTAGCCCCTCCCTTGTTCATATCCTGGATCCGCCATTGTATATATATATATAATTCCTAAAAATTCTTGTTTTCTGAAAATGTAGGTGGAAATATTTTACAATTACTTATCGTAATCTTTTCGGATGCAGAATAATACCCGTTCAATACTACATACACGTAGTGACTTTGTACCATTGCCCCCATCGAAGCTTGGACCCCCCAACAAAAATTTCTGGGTTCGCGCCTGCTTCCAACTATATCTATATTTCAATACTTGGACATGCTAAAACATCATACACTGTAATAGCGGTTGCCTATTGCCCGCAATTCCCTACTGTCTACCATGACTAATAGCCATACAGTTACATTATGAAAGAAAGAGGAAAAATACAATACTGTACTTTTAATCAAGTACACTATCCAATCTCACAGTGTAAAATAGCCTAATACACTGTAAATATACACTATAATACAATAACTATCTGGTTCGTGTTAGCTTTGCTTTACTTCAGCTCTGCAAAAGAAAACGTTAAAGATCTCTGAATACAGCAAGATTTAATTAAATATAATAATTGTGTAACAGTTTCGTCAACTAACTAAACTTCTTGGGTCCATCAGACAGATACAGTGCCACACTCAGACAAGGTACTGTCTGATCAAGCCAAGGAGTGTAGGTAGTTGACGAAACTGTTACACAATTATTATTTTTAATTAAAACTTGCTTTGTTCAGATGTTTTAAATTTTGTTTCTTTTGTGAACTTACTATTGTATAATACAGTAAATTCAACATTTTTTACTTTAAAATCAGGACTGAATCAGATTGAATCAGCTACTTCAGATTTTGTTTTTGTTTCCGAGGTCCGTAAAACAGGGGTGAGTAAGTTTTTAACACTTTAACCGAAACATGGGTCTCTGAGATCCAGTGGTAAATTTTAAAACACAATGGTGGCAACCCTGGTTGCTCGTTAAGATTTAAATTTATTTGACACTTTTATTATAAAAGACCTTAAATACATTTCAAAGTAAATATAATACAAAACTGACTTATGGGTCTCTTAAACCTTGTGTTTCTCATAACGTTTCTGAAACTAATTTAACCTCAAGAACTCCAGCATTATCTCCTCCGTACTGCAATGAATAGAACGCTTCTGACACCCGAATTGGTTCTTCTGGTAAGCGCTATTCATGATATTATCGATTTTTGAACCCAAAGGGGTCATATTTATCTACTTTGGGATCAAAAAGTATCAACGAGTTTTGTTTTCCTGTTAGGTTCAAAGCCAAAAAGTGACACTTGCGAAATCGTTTCCAAAACCTAATATAATAATAATAATAATAATAATAATAATAATAATAATAATAATAATAATAATAATAATAATAATAATAATAATAATAATAATAATAATAATAATAATAATAATAAATTTGAGAATAAGTCAAGATTGTAATTTCTGTATACTTTCGAACAGTCAATGTTGGACAGTACTGTATTATATAAAACAGTAGTTCTCAACATAATTCCTATCACAATCCTCAATTTATCACATCCTCTTGCCTGCGACCTCCTTGTAATATCTCGTCTGTAATAAGTTTGTGTGTGTGTAATTTAAATACACCTAGTGCAGAGATTTCACGGTATCCATTTATTTCTATAATAGTAGAATCCATTTCTTGTATATAGTGAATTCAGTAACTTCCCTAAAAGCGAAAGGATTAAAACCAAATTTGATCAGTTCATTCATATTACAAATATCGAATCCGATCTGTCATACTGTTTCACAATTGAGGCCGTTTGAAAATTTTAAAACTTCGTAACTCCCTTAATTGTGGGTCATATGATAAAAAAATATAAAGTGATTTCTAATTTTGGTTTTAAAAAACTTGACAGTTATTAAAAAAGTTATTGAGTATTTAAAATGACTTGATAATGTCCGTCACGAAGATTAAACCGGACATTGCCTCACTAGTGAAATCACACCATGCTCAGGTATCTCATTACCTTTTAATTTTAATTGTATTTCAGTATGCAGGTTTGGTTGCATTTGTATTTTTCTGATATTTCAATATGCAGTTCATTAGTTTCATATTGTGCTTTTTCATTTAAATTGATTTTTAAATAACTTTGCACCTGTTGAAAATGTTTAGTAGACCTATTTTTTTTTTTTTTTTTTTTTTTTTTTTTTGTTGTTGTTGCTTTTAACAGTATGTATAAAAATAAAAAAATGCGTATCAGAACTCAAAATAATCTTTAAAAATATTTTCTGCTATTAAATTCAAATTACTATATTTATCTCTTCCATTTATCTTCGCAACCCCTATGAAACTCTCTCGTGACCCCCTAGACGTCGCGACCCCTAGGTTGAGAAACCTTGATCTAAAACAATGTAATATAAAACCTCAAATATAGACATAACCTATATTAATACATACAATATATTATTAATACACGTATAATCTAAAGTAATGAAATCTAAAAGTCGAAAGTAATCTTTCCTTTATGCTGGAGAAGTCTCTTATTTTGCAAAACGTATCGTTTGGATGTTACCTTACCTTCATTGTTTAGATATTATCTAGTCTCTCATCCTCATGGAGCAAAACCTCAAGTATAACACATTGTTTCTACTGCATTTTGAATATTCAAAGGACAAGGACTCGGATAAATTATTTCTGCACTAACATAATGGAAAATATATCTGAAGTGAACGCTGAGCTTATATATCCTATAGACAATGAAATTGTACTTTGTTTAGTACAGTGGTATTCAACCTTTTTCTTCCGCGTACCTCTAACGATGTCTTCCCATTCAAGCATGCACTGCCAGATTTAAGCCATCCCTAATTCAAATTATAAGTAACTGTATCAAAAATAAATTATAGAATTTATTATGTATCATATTAATTAAATAATCCAGTTTAGTATACTGTACACAGGAGGATCATGTTACAACTCTGTTAAAGTTTAGATGTATGTATGAATGTAGAGAAGTTTGATGCTTTCACAAATTAAAATAAATGTTATTTTAAATTTTATGTGCCCCTAAGAAGTAATCGCGTATTTCTGGGGACACACGTATTCCAGGCTAAATACCATTAGTTTAATGTATCTATAATTCCATTTACAAACAAAAATATATAATCAATAAATAAGACATTTGATATTCCATCCATGTTTTATTTTGTTTGACTGCGTTTGTGTTTACCTTCAGGGCTGTACTAATTCGGTAAATTGTTCGTACATTGATGTACTTTTATGTAATGATTGTACCACGATTCTCCGAACTAATTAGTACAACTCGGAGATAAACGCAGTCAGTACGTTTGAAACGTAAAACAAATAAACTAAAAACGGATAGAATATTAAGTTTTATTTATTGAATTACAATCATCTCCATGTAAATTATGTGGAATATATACATAAAATACACATCTTTCAAATAAAATTTCGATAGCCATTTTTTTTTACAGGATCATACAATATATTGTGTAGTGAGAAGATAATACAATCTGTCACGATTCAATACATAGCCTATGGGCCGCCGTGACTCAGTGGTAAAACGTTTACATTAGGTGCTTGGGGTCCTTGGTTCAATCCAAGCTTGCGCCAAGTGAACTTTGTAGTGGACAAACACCGTGTGCGTGGGTTCTCTACAGATTCTCCCTTTCCTCCCATTTTTATTTCATTCATTTCTTACCACCACCGTCTCCCTTAGCCTCGGTGCATAATCTTGGGACGTTAAACTAAATGTTTCATTCCATTTCAATACATAGCCAACGGGAATCGAATCCGGAACTCTAAAGCAAAAGGAGATTGCTAATTATTCATTCAGCTAATGAAGAACCTGATCTCAAATTTCAATGTAGGGGCTGTGGTGGCTCAGTGGTAGAGCGTTCACTTTTGGTGAGTGGGGTCCCTGGTTCGATCCCAGCTCCCGCCAAGTAGACTTTGTGGTGGACAAACTCCGTCTGCATTAGTTTTCTCGAGGTTTTCCCGTTTCCTCCTACTTTATTCATACCACCATTGCATTCATTTCTCATTATCACCGTCTCCTTTAGCCTCACTGGCATAACCATGGGACGTAAAACTGGATCATTTCATTTCGTTTCATTTTCAAATTGCGGTGAACTCAGTATATGCCATGCATATTACATGGGAATTAAAACAATATTCTCATAAAATATTCTTTTAAATAAAATTTAAATGATCTCTTTGTTAAATAGTCTTTCCTTCAACTCATCACAATGGTGTGGAATCATAACAAATAAGAAAGAATACATTTATAACAATGTTTAAATCTATTTGTGTTTGGTTAATCAACTTTAATTACGTAACTTTTTTGTTCTAGTTAATGCGTATTTTCTTTTGCACAAAGAAAACATGAAAAAAATGCTTTTATCATGATATAATTGCAGTGTCAAGACGTGACTTTATTACTATTATCAGGTTAATTATATCTAAAAGGCCATTTCGCTAATCACCATTTCTTTCAGTTAGTTAAGAAGTATGAATTATAACAACAGTGAAAATGGCAAGGAT
Organism: Thermobia domestica; assembly: GCF_964235325.1. NCBI lineage: Eukaryota > Metazoa > Arthropoda > Insecta > Zygentoma > Lepismatidae > Thermobia > Thermobia domestica. The sequence continues at coordinate 205,597,629 of NC_137462.1, read as the reverse complement.
CTGTTGGGTTCATCACCTATTAAAAGGATTCTTTATGCGTATACCACGTATTGCAACTTTCTGAAGCGTTTTAGCGATACCTATCAGCTATTATGTCAGAAATGATGGCGAAGTTGAAAGTAAAGTTAATTGTCTTCGTTCATGTAGGTGAGATTATTATTAAGACATTGAGCTCTCAAGGTTCTGATTAAGAAATAACAAAGAAAAATATATATTAAGTCACCGTTGTTGGTTGTTGCATTGAATAACTTTTGTATATTGGTGTTTCTTCCCTTCACTAGAGTGTACAATTAATTCATTTAATTTTATTTATTTTGCCAATTTATTTATCTAATCTCTATATGCAAAAATGAAATCAACAGTGTATGTTGGATTTTGAATGCAAAATAGTTGAACCGTTTGAAATGAATTTTTAAACACACAGAAACACTTTTGAATCAGTAGCGTCATGTAAGGTTTTGCCAGGGAGGGGGGGGGAGATTGCCCACGGACATAAGAATATCACGTTTTCTATTAGTATATTAGTATACAATTTATTTAAAAGCATAATTAACTAAGGAACTCTATTACTCTATGGCCTATGGAACCTGAAGTTTCAATACCGCGTTCACAAAAGCTCTCCACTGACTTCAGTCCTTAACCAGCTGGATCTAATTTGTATTTTGTATTCCTATTTCTTTGACATACGTTTTAATATTATTTATCCTCCCATCTGCATATAAGTCTTCCTAATGGTCGTTTTCAGATTGGATTTCCAGTTAAAACTTTGAAAGCATTCCCTACGAGCCTCCTAGACTTGACAACCCTAACAATGTTTGGTAAACAGCATAATTTATGCAGTTCGTCGTTATGAAGTTTTCGCCATTCCCCATTTTCATTCCTTTTGGGCCAGAATATTAGTAGCAGGACATGTTTCTCAAATTCAGGGGCACAATTTCCTCCCCTTACCCTCCCCAAATTATGCCACTGGTTTGAAAGATAATCAACTTTCCACGCAAGAGATAATAGATCATCAAACCGTCCATTGGATTGCAATGAACCCTATTTTAGTCATCCAAACTATGCAGTGCATAAGTATCACAAATCTTTTATAACGTAGAACGGCTATGTTCGTCTGTCTGTTTTATTTTATTTTATTTTATTTATTTATTTATTTAAAGATTGAATCGATTCAGCATACCAAGAATATAAATTCCATTTCATCCATTAACTCTTTGTTCAAACAGGGAATGATATAGAAAATATCCGATTCAGCGTGTCAAGAAAAGATGCTAACTTCACTTACATATTTCTATTAAAACTGGGAGTGGTAGAACTTTGCTAGTACTTCCGGTTCCACTATGGGTTTTCATGGAGGAAAAACGGTTAAGAGATATCGAGAAGTAGTTTTGTGTAATCGATTAAGCAACCGAAGGCTATGTTCCATCTCTGACTTTATTATTCCAGTGCAACCGGAATCTGCTACCATTTCCAGTTTGAATACACTGAGAAAAATCCGTTACCCGGACAGCGGTAAATTGTACAAGTATACGGAATCCATATGTTTACTATAGAAATCCGTATGGAGCATACGTTATCCATATGCTACATGCGTACTGTATTTTTCCAACTTACATGTTACATCATGCCACTGAAGGATGTTTGACATCTAACAGTCTTCCCTATATTAGATACGTCAGCTATATGTTACATACGTCCATTAGTATGTGAGATCCTGACCGCCCGTATACGGTTCTTTCTTTCACACGGAAAGTACGTATAGATAGAACATTTATACCCAAAGGATTATAATACATACGTTTTCAACTACATTCGTTTTCGATTATAGTACATACGTTTGCTACAGGAAGGCATTGGCGTCTCTGGCATGTAAAATTTGGGGGGGGGGCATCAAAAATGTTATTCTGTTGTTAGTAAATAAATTAAATTAAAATAAAATATTGAATATTTCGTATTTCAAAATATTGGGGGGACGCGTCCCCCCGTCCCCCCGCCAGAGACGCCCATGCAGGAAGGTACATATAGTCGTACGTTAAGCCCAAAAACAACAGGGTTTACGCATGTAATCTAAGTTTTTACGTACGCTACTTGCGTTGTTTTCTCTGCGTAGTAATCTTTATGCAGCGAAAAGACTGTAAAAGATACAAGAAATAGTTTTTGATATGGCGTTAATGTCCAAGGAATAACTTCTGTATCTGTCCTATTCCTGTGTTATAATAACTGAAAGTTGCACGGTAAATGTGCCAGTTCTCGACCACCTAACTTATTTTCGTGTGGTTGTCAATCGTTGTTCACTAAGTGGAACAATTTAGGAGGATGCAACTAGCTCACATGTATTCCTACAGCTATATTTTATCTATATTTTATCCAAAACTGAGACAACTTACACCATTTATGTAATATTAGTCGGAGAAACACCAATGACATTCTTTTCTTAGTGTTCGACCACTTTTCGTTAATGTTCGACCGCATACTGTTTAGTCATCGACCACTACTCGGTTAATGTGTTTTTAATTACAGTACGAAGGCAAAAGCATAACTTCACCTAACTAATAACATCTGTAGATGTTACTTCATTAGTTTTTCAGGTATCACTTCGCAGTTTCGCACAATAGTCGCTGCGAATAAGTAATTTTGTGATAGTTTGTCAAGAAAGGAACCACTAAAATGTATTAATATATAAATTTAACATCACAGAGACAATATCACATAATATCAAAACATACACATCCATCTTAATACTAACATTAATATTGACAACTAAGAAAGAAAATGTACTAAATTTCAAATTACAATATAGAAGCAAACATATATTTTCTTCTTTCTTTGCACATTTCTTATTTCCTGTTGGATGACAAGAAGAGATAGAATGAGTAATTAGGGGTTAAGGGGAACAACCAAGGTTGTAGAGATATTTAAGAAGATCCAAGAAAAAAATACAAACGACTATGTCTTCTGATTCATCCTCACATAGAACAGAATTTAAATGACGTTATCATATTGAGTAATCAAGCTGGTTAGACGATCACTTTGGTCTGTAATACGTGTATTATTACAACTAATTCAACATTATCTGTGGTACTGGTTGAAGAATTAAAAAGTTATATTCGTGCAGATTACATAATTGCATTTACTTTGTGGCTAATATTGTTTCAGTTAACAATTTGAATAATTATATTTTTTAAAAAAATGAAATCGAATGGAGATGTTATTGAATTAACACCTGTAATTTAATTTTCTGTTATTGACTAGCAAGTTTCCCCCACTGCGGAAATACTTCGTACTTAATTGATTTTAGCAAATATCCATTATAAGTAGACACTGCATTTTGAGCATAGTTAATCATCTCTCTCATCATTGACTTCTTTACGACTCAAGTTAACATTTAACAGGAGTATTTCATGTATTTTTGTTATACTACCAAGTTTGGCTAACTCCAAATCCCAATCCTTGATGGCCCACAACTAGGGCTCCTAGGTTTCTAGACTAAAAAGCCGAGACATTTTATGAAAATTTACTGTATACTTATAGTTATGAAATTACTACATACTGAAAAAGCGGGATATTTTTTAAATATCGCATGAATGAAATTAACTGGTAGGTGTGTATATAAAAGGGTCTACATCCTTTCGATTCAGATTTGATCACAATTTGTTCCTATGGTTCCAAATATTGTCAGAAAAGTTTATACCGGAGGAACCTTTAAAAAGTGTTCAAAATTACGATGGATTAGATGTGTAGAACCTGCGGCATTACCATTTAAATTTGATCACAATATGTTCCTGTGGTCCCATATAATGCTTTCAGAAAGTTTCAGACCGATTAAACCTCAAAAAGTTGTCGGAAATTACGGTTGAATTCACAGTTTGTGGGAGAGGTAGATAAAAAGTGCCACTGCTTTTGCATTCAGATTTGATTATAATGCTCCTGAGGACTTAAACAGTGTTTTCAGAAAATTTCAGACCAGGGAAACCCTAAAACGTTGCCCAAAACTACGACGGAATTTACGTCTATGGTCATGATAGATAAAAGGGCCCATAGCTTTTCTTTTCAAATTTGATCACAATGTAATTCTGAGGGGTCCCAAGCCCTGGCTGAGAAAGGACAGACAAGCTCTTCCGTAAAACTAAAAGAAAGAAAAAAATAATAGGAGGCACAAAATCTAGTCCAGAAAAGTAGAAGAACTAAGCTTTCGGGAGTGCATGGGTATAGAAGGAAGGTAGTCCCTTCACTACACTAGAGCGCTGTAGGCCAATCCCCTGCTCACTCGAATCCATCAGCGATTAAAAGAAATGGAAGTGAGCAACCCGGACGGATCAAAATTACAGTGAATTAGCAAGGTTCAACATGTATTGACACATAGAATGTGAATGGTCTCAACGGAAAGAAATAGGAATTAACCAAGGAAATTGATAAAACAAGAGTAAAAGCTCTGACAGAAACAAAAAAAAAAAAAAGAAGAAGAAGAAGAAGGAACAGGAGTAAGGAAATAGAAAACTTTGTTATGTTATACAGCGGAGTAAAGAAAAAGGAACGAGCAAGAGCAGAAATAGCATGCTGTTCGCAAGAACCACAAATAACACATCAAGGGAAAGCAGTTTATCAATAAAAGAATAATGACAATAAGTATAGAAGAACAGAATGTAAACTTCATATTAGCAATTGGGTATGCTCCGGGGAAAAAATGATACAGCAGAAGAAAAGAAAGAGTTCTACGAAATACTGCAAAAAACTTGAAAATATACATTCAAACATTATTTTGCTAGAAGAGATGAATGCAAGAGTTGATAACAGATCCAAGGAATAGTATGAGATAATAGGAGCACAAGAGGATGAAACTTTAAACAGTAACGAAACGAGATTATTGGATTTTTGCCAACTAAATGATCTTATCATAGCAACATTCCATATACATAAAGACAGTCATGAATTCACCAGGGAGAAACCAATCGAAAACAAAAATTCAATCATAGACTACGTGATAATCCCCAGAAACATGAAGAAATACGTGAGAGACGTTCGAGTTAAAGGAATTCCCGAAATAGACAACGACCATAAACTGGCAATTTTAGACATGGTACTTGCAAGAGGATAGGAAAAGAAAGCGGAAACAAAGCAAAAGAAAATAGATACGGATACACGGAGTCGAATCGATAGCTACAAACTAAAAGACGAGGCAAAGAGAAAAGAATTCCAGAAAGTAGTCGACACAGAATTGGAGAAAGCAAGTATTGTTGGTAAGGAAGAAGAAGTATAGGGATTTTAGAATAGGTGAAAAAAATGTGTTATCAGCAGAGGGACAAGTGTGCGGAATATATCCGAAGGAAACAAACAGGAAAGAAACATTTTGGTGGATACCCGAAAATAGGACTGAAGTTGAGAAGAAAGTGAAATGAAAAAGATATCTCATAGTAGGAACTTCAAAAGCTTTCAAAGACTACAGAAAACAGAGGGATAAGAAAGTTTATTACAGAGAACGTAAAAACCATAGAGGAATATGCTAGTGAGGAGTATGCTAGGGAAATTATACTCACGAATACTGGAAACTAGACTCAGACAAGAAATTTTAAAGTAACCTAGGAGAATGTCAGGGTGGATTTCGACAAGGAAGAGGAGTACAAGACCACATTTTACACTTTAAGACAAATAGTGGAAAATAATGTAGAATACGATCAAGATTTATTTATCTGCTTTATACATGTGGAAAAAAGCATTTGACAAAGTCCCACGGAAAGAACTGTGGAAAACCTTGAGGAAAAAGAAGGTAAACGGAGAGCTTATAAAAGCGGTTCAAAGCTTTTACAAGAAGTGTAAGTGTTACGTAAGGCCAGGTAACAACTGATCCAAAGAATCCAGTATCTCAGGCAAGGAGACATACTATCGCCATACCTTTCCATAATTTTAATGGACACCATCAAAGAAATACAGTTGAAAACTAGGAAAGTCTAAGTAGAAACTGGAACCTCATCCATAAAAATATCAGAACTACTATATGCAGATGACATAGTTCTTTTTGCAAATACACAAGCTGATCAACAAAGAAATTTGAATATAATCAACGTCGAACTGAGTACTCAAAATATAAAAATAAACAAGGCAAAAACGAATGTAATGAGCATCAGCAGATCAAATAAACCATGTATAATACACCCAGAGAGAGAAGAGTTAGAACAAATTAACAAATTTAAATATCATTAACAGAAGCAGAAAGATAAGAGAACTGAATTGCAGTATAACAAACACGCGCAGATTTGATGGCACATTAAGAAATAAGCCAGGAAGCAAAAGAGCAGTATATCGATCAGTATACGTCCCTACACTCAGCTATGGGTGTGAGTCATGGGTACAGAATGAGAGACAGAAACAAAAACTACAAGCAGTAAAATTAAATTTTTGAAAAGAGTTGCAAGAAAAACAAAGTATAGAATTAGAAATCAAACCATTAGGGAAACGTTGAAAGTTAAACAAATGCTGTTGCATATTGAACAAGCTCAACTTCGATGGTTAGAACATATCATCAGGATACACGAGGAAAGGTGTGGGAAGCAAGATCGGGAGGATTAGGGAATAAGACTTCAGCCATGACGAACTTGGAAAAGGACTAAAGAAGAAATTTCCAAGAGACACGATATTCCATTGAAAATAGTGAAAGATATGGCACAGGACAGAAGCAAGTGGTGAGCTCTGTGGAAAATCTTGACATCTAAGTGGCAGAAGAGCACCGGATTAAGTAACTATAAGTGATTCTGAGCTTCTAAATAGTATTTTCAGAAAATTACAGCCCGCTCAAAAAGTTGTCCAAAATTACGACAGAATATACCGCCTATGGGTGGGGTAGATAAAAGGGCCCGCAGCTTTTCGATTCAAATTTAATGTTCTTGAGATCTCAGATAGTGTTTTCAGAAATTTTCTGACCGGGGAAACCTCAAAAAGTACCCCAAAATTACGATGAAATTTACCGACTATGGAGGTTCGCGGCTTTTCAATTCAAATTTGATCATAACGTGTTTCAAACTGTTTTCAGAAAATTCCGAACCGAGGAAACCTCAAAAAATCGTCGAAATCAAACGAAATTCTTATTATGCGACTGGATGTACTTGTATATTAGCCAAATTGTGAGGTTGATTTTTTTAAAATAAAAAAAATATGAAGGACCAAAATGAGGGCACTTAATTGTATTCTATGCACGTTCGTGAAAAATTTCATCTCCAAATTGTGTGCCCCTGCATTAAATCACCATTAGATTATGCTGAATTCAGTATACTCACAATGTGTTTCCTTCAAAAATGAAAGTAAAATAATTCACTATAGTCTATGATTAATTATGCTGGCACCGGTTGACTTTTAAACGTACTCCTTTGAATTTTCAAAAGTTCCCCCTCGTGGAAAATATATGGTTTCAACATGAAATGGCTCCAGTTGTCCGCATACTAAGAACATTTTACTTTAATTTGAACTCCCCTTCCGTCCACTAGGTGAATCAGTATTCATCATTCCGATAGCTGGGACCTAATATGTAGCGTTGTATATTAGATCTACAGGCTAGCAGTTTATTTAATGTTGTTTTGATTTCCGTTCCTAAATAACGTTTTCTTTCTTTTGATCGTTTCGTGAAACAACTTTCATTGTTCTTAGAAATCATCTGCTTGCTCAGAATGTCAACAACAAAATTCACACCAAAGAAATGAAAACAAAAACAGAAAAGGAACTTAAAATTTTCAGACTCTGATTGGTCACGCTACAATATGCGGATCTTGTGAGTCAGTGATTCGCTCGAGATATGGTGTGTTATAGACGCGTTATGTATGTATGTATGGTATTATGTATTTACTCATCCGGTAACCTTTCAAAACTGGCGTGATGGTGTATTATATTGTCTTAATAATACAAACCGGACATAAAAACACTTCTTCACACCACATCATACAGAAAAATTACTCAGTGTAAAAAGAAAGAAAGGAAAACTAGTCTTGTGATCTGTTAACGGCTTCGTTTATTCAGTTGGTTATTCAGTCACTGTGTTACTTGAATTCTATGCTACTACGGTGGACGAGCTTTATACAAAGAAGGAGAGGCAGCATGGGAGGAAATGCGAACTCACGTGGAACAACCTAACTCATCATACCGTGAAGCGAAGCTAAAACAAGGGACCTTGTGACTTAAAAGTCATTACGCAAATAAGCTCCTGATAATGAAAGAAAGAAGAACAAAACATATTAAGTACGTTTTTTAAAGAAAACGATCTTATTGTAACAGGGTATAAAAAAGTTTAAGACCACCCACTCTTTCCTCTGCTACTTCACTTTTGAATCAGAATCATTGTTGATATACATAGCCTAGCTTGATTCAGGCTTAAGATAGGAGGGTATTGGCTGGAATCCCATGACCAGCCACCCAAGTTTCTTCCAGAATTTTCCGTTAGTTCTACCACATGGATACAGTGCCGGACTGGGCCGCCCGGATACCCGGAAATTTCCGGGTGGGCCCTGCCGTCAGCAAAATCACTTAAGATATTGCTCGATCCGTTATAACTAATTCAAACCTCCGTTCTCGTTCATAGTAACCAGTGGCGTAACCTAACGGGCGCGTAGTGCTAGCGAAAAGGAGGGCACTAGAGAAAGGGGGGCCCCTGTCCAACACGCAGCCTTATCAATAAGACAATAAAAAAAGTCTCAAAAATGCATGTAAGTTATTAACTCGAAAATGTAATCTCCTCCATAATTTGTATATCCAATAATGTGATGTGCAATCGATAATAAAGAGCATGGAGCTGGTTCTCCTACGGTAAGGAAAACGTGTTAAACATGGAGTTGTTGAACGCAAGTTGTGGCAATAAAAAAATGTTCCTGACTACAGCAGTGATGTCAGAAAATGGGCACGAAGTCCCAAAAATTGGGCCTCGAAGTTTTGAGCTTGAGCCCCTTCTATTCACCAATGAAATATGTAGTTCTTGGACATGGGAGGTGGCAATGGAAAGATCGTGGTCCCTTGGACACAGCGGTGATGTCACAAATCGAGGCCGGGGCCTGAAGTCCCTAAATATCGGGCCCCGAAAGTATTGGGTCTGATCAGTTCTATTCACTGATGAAGCGTGGAATTTTTGGACGTGAGTGGTTGCATTGGGAAGGGTTGGCTTCCTCTGAGAACACCGGTGATATCGTAAATCTGGCTCGGGGCCCCAAGCCCAGGAAATCGGTTCCAAAGGATGTTTATGCCATATTCTTCATGCTTTTTACTCACAAAAATAAGTTTCCTTATTATCCTGCCTGTATGTTACTCAACCGAACATTACAAGACAATACTGCGATGCTGCACGTCAGTAAGGGAAGGAGCAATATTCCAATATTTGATGACGAATAAAAGGGACCTAAGCCCAAACATGTGGAGCCCGAATTAGTTCGTTCGTGTTTCGGCCTATTTCTAACATTACCGCTGTGATCAGGGGACCCGGTTCTTTCCAACGCCACAACTCACATTTCCAAATGCATGTCTAACATTGTTTCCTTACTGTAGGAGGATTTTCATGGAATATTCTCCATGTTCTTATCCAAGAGTAACAAAGACATTTCAATGCTATGGGAATTAACAGGGTGTTAGATTGGGACAATTTCTTTTTATCCGATACAATTTCTTTTCAACAATGATAATATATTGTAGTAATGTCTCAATTTAATTCGAGTTTAAGAAATCAAATTACAATCAAACTCAGCGTGCTTTGTCAGAAATGTTTTAAAACCGTTTTTCTAACTTTCCGTGATTTCAAAATATTACTTTCTTTTTTGTCACCTCCATAATTGGATGGTTACTCAATGTTCTTCATTATATATCATGTAAACGAATCTACAAATACAGACTATTCTTTTACCCAATAAAATTATGTTCATTATAATTTATTCCCTTATTTGCATGTACCGTTCATGGAAATTAAATTCTCAATAAGATTGAAGATGGAATCGTATCATATTCAGATCTCCTATAATATAAACAGTTGCTGCTTTGAAAGCAGATGTACGATTCATTACAAAGATTTTCAAACTGTAGAAAACAAAGAAAGCGAAATAATACTTGTCTATAGATAACGCATACACAACTTTACATTTCTTGGGGGTGGAGGTTTAGCCATCCAAGTCTACAGCTAAGGGTTCATTTCTAAAAGGGCAGTCCACATTCCAGATCAAGTCGGTCCGGGTGGGCCCTTGTACTCCCAGTCCGCCTCTGCATGGATATCAGCGGTACCTTTAAGTATAGGTTCTAGTCAGTTTGCACCCAAGATGTCACCCAATTTTCCATTGTTAACTTTTCCAGCAACAAACACATACAGTAGACAAGTTTATTTTATTTATACTATTTCTGGGCATTACCGGTATCTAGGCCTTAAGTTCGCCAGGTATGAGGGATGACCTCCCTCAACAAGAACACTATCCAGAGAAGGGGGAAGGAAGGGAGCAGAAGGGGCCTATATGTTAGGTACCATCCCGGTATTTACCTGATGTGAATGAGGAAAACCTAGAATAGCTGGCCTGAGAAAGCTGTTATATCTTTTCAACCGATTTGCCACTTGTTGAAATTATTGGCATAATCACGTACAAGTGCATACTAGCTGCAGCCAGACTCTTGGCATCGAAGATAGCTTTCTTTCTTTTCTTGTAAATTTCGAGGATCTTGTGTTAAGTGTCTAGAGAGGTTGAACTTCTTTGGAAATTGTAAGATTTGCCTCTCTTGCAATAAAGGCACTATAATTATTTTGAAAATGGACTTGAATAATCGAATATTTGAAACGTTCAAAGAAGATAAGAAAAATGTCAGAACTAATTATATTATTCTTTCTTCTAAACTCGATTTCCAGAATTGTGATATATCGAAGAATTAAAAGAATCAGTTAGCAATAAGAAGTTCCTTGAAATCTACTGAAGTTCGTCGGTTGCTTTCTTACTAAAACTTTGAAAGTCTGCAGAACCTTCTTGTCAATATAAGGACTATTGAGTTGGTATATTAACTCGATAGTTTTTCAGTACTGAAATCGATCGATAACAAATACCTTTGTTATTTGGAACCTCGTTCTACTCTTGAACCATCAGTAAAATCTAGCTTTGTTCAAATACTCACAAAGCCATCTTCAATCGTCAGAAATATATTTTCTTTGAAGATGATTCATATTCTGTGAGATATCTGCTTTCTGTTCGTTAGAAGTACTAGAATAATCTTTTTGCATGACTATAAGCGTCACTGAAAAAAGATTTAGAACTCTGTTTTTTGTTCCTTTGTAAAACATGTCTTTAATCAATTTCGTGAGAACATTACTTTTAAAGCGTAGTAATGTAGAAAAAAACATGTACAACTGCTGTCATCTTGAAAAACATTTTTTTAAAATATCCATACATTTAGTGCGATAATCGTACAGTAATTATGAGCACAATATTCATCAACGGAGTTTTGAAATGAAATGAAATCTCTAAGTTTTACGTCCCCCGGTTATGCCGGTTAGGCTAAAAGAGACGATGATGATGAGAAATGAATGAAATGGTGGAATGAGGACAGTTGGAGGAAACGGGAGAACCCCGAGAAAACCCACGCACATGGTGCTTGTCCACCACAAAGCTCACTTGGCGCGGGCTGGGATCGAACCAAAAACCCCATGCATCAGAGGTAAACACTCTACCACTGAGCCATTGCAGCCCCCATCAACGGAGTTTTAATATAGGCACAGTAGATGTAAGAAGAAATTGTTGAGGAAGATAACAAAGAATGTTCGAGTAAACACGTAATTGAGGGAGAAGTTTGTCATTAAATTAAGTACGTAAACCAAAGAAACAGTCTAGGTTTTAGAGTCACTTGAAGCCAAAAGTTAGGGCTGCTCAGGTTCTATACCGTACGCTCTACTTTGAAGTCACCTATAAAAATGTACTCTAATTCGCAAGTCACAATATTAAATAAACTGTAAATTTTACTAAAGTTAATCTACTATATTAAATTAATGCTGTAAGTTACAATAGAAATGTTTAAATATAATTTCCTAAGTAGCCAGCCATTAAAAATGCAGTATAATTATACGTATCTAATATTAAAATTCTACATCTTAATCCATTTGAATAAAATGGGGCCAGACTTAGTCATTAAGTAATGAGATATTTCCCTACTAACAAACTAACCTTGTAGTTTCTTTATTTCTATCTTCTTCTAATGTGGTTTATATGTTCGTTTTTGTTTCTTCCTGCCTGAGTGACTTCTGAGTAACCCAACAGTACATTCATTGTATTTTGTACATGCATTGTGGCGTTCCATACTACTACAATGAATTGTTTCGTAACTTTCCGTTGTTTAAAAAGGAAAATCAACTTTGTTTCCACATTTATATTATTTGTTCTCATTACGTTCTCTTTCTTTCTTTCCTGTATTCTTTTTTATTTCTTGTACTACATACAATCATGTATTGCATACAGTTTTGTTGTAACTAGTCTGTAAATAATACTTTCCAGATTCATTAGCTGAGGAGAGCGGCTTTATGTCATCTTTGACTAATGGATATTATGCGGCTTATAACTTTTTTTTTTTTTATGATTCTATTTATCATAGGAATGGGTTTCCGTTGTCGTTTTTATCTTCATTCCTTTGCGTCTATTTTCTAGTTGTTTATGCTTCAAAAATGTAAAAAAAGAAAAGCGAAAGGAAAAGGCTATATTCTAAAAGAGAAAATAATTTTCATTTTAGATAGGTTGGTAGTTACAGGTTGATCAACCGGTTTTAAGTATTTAAAAGAACTTGCTTTGTATCATTGCTTTCCAAGGTTAACCACTAACCATAGCATAGGAAGAATACATTATATATATACACATATATATGTGAAGACGGAAATCACAAAATAAACGGAAGACATTTTTCTGAAAACTTTTATTTATGTATTTTTACCTACCCCGAGGCTCCATATGGCACAATTACCTATAGCGTTTATTATTATTATTATTAGTATTAGTATTTGGTATTAAGTTACCGACAAAGTTACTCCCCTTATTCATTTTCTTCGGTAGCAATCTAAATGCAGCCTAAGGCATTGTGGGTATTTAATAATCACATAGACATGTGAGAATAGTGAAAACAAATACAGGATACATGTGCCAATAGTGTTTAATTTTTGGTGCCTCATTTACTTCTTTTGTCTTTATTCCAGTGGCGACTCGTGACTAAATCCAATGTGACTCGTGTGACGCATAATAAAGTGACCGTTTAACTTGAGGCTACAAAGGATTTACATTTTTGATAGATTGCATAACTAATAGGATATTGTCGTGTCCTACTGAGCTTAGTTGCACAAATTTAATGCAGAAATTCGTATTTTTTTCTCTCTGATACATAACTATGGTCATAAAACATGTCTGTATATCTTGTTAATATCATTCGGAAGCTTATGTGCTGCGTGTTAAAGTGCTATATAGGAAATATTACTGTGTTTTAGTCTATTTTCAGACCTAAGACGATAGGATACCAAAACAAGATTTTTCGCAAAAATCTACTTCAACATATTTAAACTCTGTCGCAGAGGAACCCAAACAGTTCGAAACATTAATGAATGGGCATGTAAATTAAGACAATGTGAGCGAATATACAATGCAACGTTGTTCCGAAAATTCGTTAGTGGTATCTTATGCTTGAGAAATAAGAAAGATCACGGGCTGTAGAAAGATCTGTAGTTGGCGACTACGACTTGAATGTGATTACCAAAGCAAATTCGTGGAAAATGACACGAGAGTTTACATAGAAACTGACCATTTGACCGTTCGACCATTTGGAAAAAAAAAAGAAAAACGAACACCAAAGAAATCACCGTTTTGAATTCTGCTTTACTCTGTTGTTGATTCTGCGATATAAAAATGATCTCTTCACACACTCACACACGAAAGGAAAACAATCTTGTTTAGCACCTGACATTCTATCAGTTATAACTATTAGATAATTAGATCTGTGAAACAGTAGTGCCGTAGTCCCTAATATTACATTTTCTTATTTTTCTTTCCATGTTGTTTTCTAGGGACTAAATACAGTGGTGGTATCCCATGATTTTCCACCTCGCAGTGAAACAGCCATAGAGGACATCCTGTTCCTGCCTGTTTTTGTCCATATCTGAGCCTTGCCGATGTCAATCATCTTCAGCCTCAGTGTGGTAATGGTAGAGCTGCTGCCCACTATCATAATATCTCTCTTCGTCTGGTCCCTATCCCTAAAGACCTGTCCGGCATGGGAAGCCCTTTGATAGCGAAACTATCTCCGGCATAGCTCTTGGGATCATTAAAGCTCGCAAGCCCCCCCCCCTCCCTACGCAGCAAGGTGGAGATATTATCGAGCGGCTGTACTCTAACAAACGATATAATTACTTTGTTTAAACTTGCATTGGTAACGTTCTACCAACATATGGATTAAGATGATAGTTACAGACTTACATGTGATAACTGTCCCAGAACAGTCAGAAATAGTGCATTTTAATTTTTAAGAAAAATTAATTTGATTTCAATCATAGATTGAAAAGAAATCGTTCGATTAACTTGTGATTTAAATCAATCAACCCTGCTTCTGAGTTACAAGTATTGATTACAATGTGAGAAAAAAAAAAACTTTAGACTATGTAACACACACATTATCGGTTTTACAGGAAGTTACTCACAGTTGAACTAATCAATAGTAGTTGATTCAAAACGCTAACATTGCTGATCAAATCAGTTTCCAATCTACCTACTCTACTGAATACTCTTTCAGCAATGTCTTCAAGATCCTGAACTGATATGATTAGTCAGTTCAGTAGTACTTTCTCTAAAAATTCTCAAAGTGAAGCCAATATTGTTTGCGTTACGAAGTCTCAAAGTTTCTTTTCCTACATGTCGCAAAGGACGGAAATGAACGTAATAGGCAGAAACAAAAGCTCTGACAGAAATAGTTTTCGTAATAAATAAACGTGTAGGAGACCTGGAAGAGACATTTTTTTCCCAACAGCACAGTTCAGAGGGTACTAAAATGTGTAAAAAGGGAGATTACCTTACAGGAAGATATACCTGGGGCTCCAGTGTCTGTGTTTAGGACGACAAAAGGTGAGGAGCAATCGCGAAATAACATTTAAGAACACTATCAGTCATGATGCACTCCACCTACCTGTTAGTAACAGAAAAAATAAGCGTAAGACACGTGTTTCTTCGGTAGGTTTCAAGACTGCTCACTGCCAAAGAAATGGATATCCGATTGCAGGATTCTTTGAAACTGAAGAGGATTGTTACAAGAAGCTAGTCCGTAATTGCAGATGAAACGTGGTCATCCGTTTGGTCCTGTGAGCACACAACAAATCTCAGGGAAAATGGTGAAGGCTTGAAAATCGGTACTGATATACCCGTCTAAACATGATTTTCAACATTACATGTCTTTGACGAATGACAAAAAAAAAAAAAAAAAAAAAAAAACGCTTAAACGGATGCATCATATCTAAAATAGGAGTCATCTTTGACAGACTCTCTGGACTATGTCGACTGTTTGATCTGTGTAATTCAAAGCACTATCTGTCATGCTCTGTATAACCAGTAATTACGCTCTTATAAGTCTCAGAAGTTAGATAAAATATGGTCTAATCGATATTGCACTATGTGTGTGTGCCTCCTGTGCATGGTTTCTACACCATTGAGTGGACAACCATTTTCTTCGCCGACGTTCCTGTTGATGATGAACAAATGCAGCATTGGGAGTTCACGCGCGATATTACATTAGCTTTCAAGAACCACAACAAACTAGATCATTGCGCATAGATTTCAAGACAAATTAACCGGATATGCTGTCGAAATAGCCATATTTCGGCTGAAAAATCCCCTACACCATATATTCCCATGGAACTGGTATTTGTTGGATTGGTCAGCACTATCTTCCTCCAGACTTTGACGTCACATTAAGGTCGGATGATGTGGAATAATAGTGTTGAAACCGCATTTGTTGAAGACGAGAAATATGGGTTTACTAATGTCTTGCAAGAAAGTCATGTACGTGTGCTTTTCTGCAGATGTGATCATCCGCACACGTGCTTGTCTACAAGTATTCATCTTCATGTACTCTCATGTGCTTTTTCTTCTTGGTTTCTTTTTTCCCTTTTTGTCGTATCTTTTGGAAAAAAAACGCACGATGAAGAAGTTAGTTAACAAAAAAGAAGGAAGGGAAAACAGATGAGCAGATCTGCTAATGAACACATGTACAGATCAGAAAATGAGAAGAAGAGAAAGAAAATAAAAGCAGATATGAAGTGAAAGAATCTCCACTCCGAATGATATACACAAGGATCCATGTTTCCACCTATTGGCGATTGGAGCTTCCTTGCGCTCAAAGTCAGATTAAATGGAAATCATAAAAGCCACTTTGGGGATATCTAGGAATTGCTTCGGACATCTTGATTGGCTAATCTCCTATTTCAACGTTCTTCATTGGCCATTCCATTCTTGATTGGAGAGTGGACTGACATCACTCGTACAATTTCCATTTACTCTGCTCAGGGTGATCCAGTTCTACCATGAAACAATTAGCAAGTAAATGATGTTTTTGACAGATATGTCATAACTTTAACCGTTTGTAGCTCCCTTTACAACAATAACGTGTCAGTAGAGTGTAGCAGAGAACTTCGTCATTTCTAGTGACTCGTAAATCAGATTAAGTTTCGCGAACTATTAATCGAAAGCAGTGGTGCCCACCCCCCTTATGTCCATGACGCACCCCCCCCAACTGTCTATCCGTAGGTGTTCTTCCATGAAAAAAATCTTCTTTTCGATTAATTTTACCCCCCCCCCATCAAACATATTTATATAGATTTTTACCCCCCCAAATATTTCAATGACGCAGTTTGCGTCATAGCCCCCCCTTGTGGGCACCCCTGATCGAAAGAAATTAAAGCGACGACATTCCTTAGAAAATATAAAAATTCGACTACTGCTGGACTTGCGCTACGAAAATTGAACGCTAAAGCACCTGCCTGAGAATCTAAGAATTTAAAGAAATTTTAGAATTTTGACATTTTTGAGAAGTCTAAACTCCAAATTTGATGGCCACCTCAGATAAATGAACACGAAAATATTTCACTAAGCACGTCAAAGTCTATTTCCGTGACAAGTTTGGGGAAGATTGAATAAGTTTTGTACTTTTGTACGCGAGGCATGTCAAGGAAACAAGTTCCAACAAGTACTGTAAAATATAAGATGAACATTCGAAATTGTTGTTTTACTACTGTGGATTTAACCTACTTTTGAACATAGCGCCATCCTTTTTGAGGCACTTGTCGTAACGAAACACAAACTTTTGTATACTTGTGCCAAATAAATCCGCCGCCAAGGACTGGAACCAGAATGTGACAGTCATCGGAAACGTAACTGAACTATTGAAACGTTTTCCGGCCAGAAATCGTTTCAGAAACCCTTTATGCAGCCAGTGCATCGACTATTACTTGATTTCTGGCGTCATGTTTCGTCCCCTGTGATGATGTGATCAAGGAACTGGTCATCTTTCTGGTGGTAACACAGCAGGAAGGTCCAAGCAGACGCTAGACGCTTCTTCTTGTACTTCACTGTCAGTTACGTTGGAACACATCGTGCACACAACTTACAAAACTGCATTCGCGAGTACCTTGCACTTGGCTGGACATGTTTACGTGCAGACATGTTTACCATACAACAGTTTCTCACAAACTGACTCCACACAAGAGAGAGGAACAGCAACGTCGATTTGTTAGCTATGGAGTGACTGGAGTCCAGTGATTGTGCTGCTTTACCCAGCGTATAGTTGGATTCATTTTTTCTTTGGCTTCCTATCTTTTGTTTGAAACGGCAGATATTCTCGTTTGCAGTCTTGTTTGATGTTGATTTGTTTGTGGGGAGCCTTTAGTTTGGGTTGGGAGGGCCTAACTGTTTTTCTTAGTGGGTTTGAGTCTTGCTCTGTGTATTGTTTTAAAAAGATACGGTCTCATCTCTCTTGTATGTGTATGTTTTGTGCTGTTTGTTTTGCAAGGAGGGACTAGCATGGGTTCAGTGAAATTATTTGGTCTTTGTGTGTATGTATGTTATGTTCCATGTGTTATCTTCCTGTATTATTTTATGGATCTCACTGTGTTTGACTTTTGTGTTCTTGTGTGACAAATTCATTTCCTCCTTGGTGTGATAAGGCTGGACTTCATAATTTGTTGGGATGCTGGTTGGATTGCTTTTTGTAATACTGATTGTTTATTTGGTACTGTGGTTATTGTGAGGATGGATGCCACCCATTTTATCAATTCAATGGTGGCTTGTTCCAGTGCTTTTTCGCTAATTTCTTCGAGCTGTGTATTGGGGTTCGCAGCTTCTTCTGTGGTTAGGTGCTCTTCTATCCTAACTGGTTGATTGTCTTCTGTACCTTAATCGTGGTGCTGAAAGGGATAGCTCTGCAAAGCTGTAGTTTGTTTTTTCGTTTGTATCATGTTGGGGCTTCTAAAGTTTGTCTTGGTTGTTGTGGGCATGTACTGTGAGAAGTTTTGTCTCTTGCAAGTAGCACAAAACGTGGGGTTTGCTGGTTTGTTGCATCTTTCTTGCCGAGCTGTTGCACACTTTGAGCTGTTAAACTGGTAACAATTCCAGCACAGCTGTTGTCTTGCGTGCATTCTGGATGCTTCTATTTTGCGGATGTTGTTTTGTATGGCAATTGCGCTGGAGATGAGTGTGTTAATCTGTGTTGTATTGAAGTAGAAAAGTCTAATGAGTGGGAGGGGCCGCTCTGTTAGTAGATTCTTTTGACATTTGTGAAGTCTATCCCCTGTTGCTGAATTTTTTCTGACTTCTATGCTGGTTTGCGGGTTTACTCCCTTGATGACACAATCGCGCTACTTGTTCCTCCTTCCTCCTGCGCAAGCGCATCCCACTCTGACCACTTATACCACCTTGGGGCACGTTCGGAACTTACTTTCCGGACTATGTTGTACACTGTATTTGACATTGATTTCTTTTTTCTTTTTTTAATGAAATCTAGGATTAGAAACGAGATAAGAAATAAACAATAGAACGGCAACTCACAATAGGTATGGATCGATATATAAGTTGGAAAAAAATTCGTCACTCGCATGATAAATGCGTATCTGGATAGCTCTAGTTGGGAAATCTGTATAAAACAAACCTTTGGATGGTCCAGAAGAACAAGGAAAAATAATATAAAGCTGAAATTTAAGAAATTGAGTTCTTATAACAATCATCGTTGGATCGTGTTGGCTTGTGACAAGGCAAATTGGCAAGCATTTGCTTCTGCAGTGTGAAACTTCCCGATTTGGTAAGCTAATCAGTGAAACATACGATCGTATCAACTAATATTTCGATATACTAGTAATAAATATATATAAAGGTAACCAAGAAGGTTCTGTTGGTTTTTCGCCCACCACTTTCGAACATCGATATGTCACCTAAGACGTACCTGGAAGATCAAAAATAGTCCCCATCAGCATTGAAAACCTTCTGCGAATGCTCTGGAAGGCCACGGATTCCATCGCGGTAGAACGTGGTGGGCCGTGAACCGAAGAAAGTATCAAGTGCATTTTGCGCCTCTACTAGGATTTGAACTGGCGTCCTCTAAGGTGATTGTCCCAGGAATGGAATTTGTGATAATCGGACGATGCAATGTCCGGAGAGTATTGGGGAATGCAATAGTATTTCCCATCTAAGGCGTAGAATGGTATCCCGGGTCGTCTTAACGACGTGCGGCTTAGCGTTGTCTTGTAACAGGAAGACCCTTTTGTGATTAAGAAGTGCTGGCTCCAGAGTTTTGAGTTTTTCTTGAACATGGTTCAACTGTTGAAAGTACACAGTTGCATTGATGCTCTGGCCAGCTGGTAGCAGTTCCCGATACACGATGCCCCGAGCAGTCCACCAAACACACAGGAGGATCATCTTCTGGTGCAGTGCTGGTTTGGGCTGTTTTGGAACCGGTTCATGGGATACTGACCAATGATAACGGCGTCGTGGACCTTCGCACAAGACCCACTTCTCATCACATGTCAGCACCCTGTCCAGAAATGGCTCCTTCCTCAAACGAGACAGCAAAGAAACAGAGGTGTCTGCTCGCATTGCCTTCTGGCCCGGAGTCAAATCATGTTGGACCCATTTACCTACTTGTAGTGCTTCCCAAGTTGATGGAGGTGCTTCCGAATGGCTTCCCCACTCACACTGAATTGTAGTCCCAGTTCCTCACATGTTTGGCCACTGGTAACCTCAATTGCTGCCTGAAGATCTTCATTTTGTACATGTGTTGGTCGTGACACGTGGTGCGTCTTCGAGTGTTTTGTCACCGTCCTTAAAGTTGTTAAACCACCGCTGCACTGTCCGCGAAGTCACAACACATTCACCAAGGCCTGGATTAACTTCCGCCCCGCTGCAGCGGCATTTGACCCCAGTTTGAACTCGTACAGCATACACGCTCTTATGACGCTCTGTGGAGGTCCCATGTTCACTCTGTCCTTAAGCAAGTTCACGGTGTAACTGAACTGTCACAACCAGGTCCAGGTAGTATGTTGGATATACCCACACCAACAACTGCCCTCCATTTATCTCCATTCACATTCAACTCATGGTGTGAGGGCCAATTGAACACAGACCTCCACAACAGCGGCAGAACTTTCTTGGTTACCTTTATGTAATTGGACAAGTCATTTTAAAGTGAGAAAATTACTTCATTTTATAGAATACTATGGAATAAGAGTTCCACGTTTTGACCTCTCTAAGATTTAGGAGAGAAATTCAGCCTGTAACTGAAAGTATTCATTAAAAAAAAGAGGAAGAAAATAATAAATAAGTTGGGTGTTTACAAACAACGTTGAAAAAACTACAGAACTAACAAGATATATATATATTGAAAGATAGAAAGTATTTGAACCAGTTATGACCGGGCAAGAAATCCACATCATATATCGTAGTGTAAAAACCACACACTCTTCAAAACACTTTCCTTCCCTGGGATACAGGAGAAAATTCACAGTCTACTTTATGTAGCCACAAGTAAAAGGTAAATTAATCATGCAGAACGAAATACAAGACTTTTATTATATATATTACATTTATTTATTTACCTTTGTCCTTAAACGTTACTTCTCCGAGAGGAAAGCAAGGGAAAAGGGGAAAAACAGAACAGGAAAAAATACACCGATTTAAACAGTGGTGATATTTTGATTTTTAACAACCGGTTATATATATATATATATATATATATATATATATATATATATATATATATATATATATATATATATATATATATATATATATAGAGAGAGAGAGAGAGAGAGAGAGAGAGAGAGAGAGAGAGAGAGAGAGAGATGCATAGGTACGGTGCAACGACATTGTGCAAATTTTTCTAAGGATTAGATCGTTGATAATCTCTGTAACCTATAACTTATTAACGAGGAGCAGAAAATGCTGAAATTGAGCAAATTTCCACCGCGGCGTGACATTGCCAACAACAGTATTTATGAAATTTGTCCTTGGTGAAAGAAGTGAAACTTAATGCTTCCCTTTAATACACAAGGTACATCTTTTTTGTTTTCGTCAATATAAACTTCATCCTGGAAGTTTCACTGATGTTTCTCCAGTTTATTGCTTCTTGTTTATAGTACCCTCCTCACTAAAATTTGCTATTAATTCTAGATCCTGATTGGCTCATTGGTGATTTTCGTTCTCATTGGCTTGTTACACTCTTCTTATTATATACGCGATCAGCACACTGACTACTCATTTTTGTAACAATTTGTAGGGTGATAATATATAACATAACTTCCTCACAGCACCTAAGAATAGTAATTAAGATGCAAATGCAAATATAAGGATCATTTATAGAAAGGTGAAAGGGCAGTTACTAGGGAACGTGGTAGACACACCAGAAATATATAAACAGATGCTTGTTTGTGATTGGCCAAAATTAGAAAATATCAACAAATCCTTATCTCTGATTGATCGAACGCCTGTCCACGATATTTAAAGGGAACTTTTATATATAGACATGATACAAAAACTTATTGACTGGAACATGTTTCTCCGTCTCCCTCTCTAACGACGCGCGTGCACGCATATAATAGCGATAATTGAAAATACTATTGTCATACTAAAAGAACTTGCGTTTTGGTGACTGTTTTTATTAGTCGAAATACTTATGGTGTACCTAATGATGGCAACGTTTCACAACATCTTTTGCGCAATTTCCAATTTTGTTGCCTTGTGTCAATAGATAAGGGAGTGGAAGTTTGCGCAATTTCAGTGCACCCGCATAGGTAGATAGTTAGATACATAACTCTCTTGGAAAACAAAGATACAAACGATGATAGACAAAAGCAAACTTTAACATACCAGGAGTGCCAAGTAGAGACCTACACACCATCCTAATACAAGGTGGTGTGACGAAATTAGGTAGCACTGCGAACATCTTGGAAACGAATTCTCCAAGATAGATGATTGTCAAAAAGTATTGGAAAAGCTTTAATCCAGCAATAGATCAACAATTGTTGATAATGGTATGTATGTATATAAATAACCCTCAGCACTACACTCATGTGATCCCAGTTCTCATTCTTGATATCTGAGCATTAGAGATTAAAAAATAAACGATTGTATATACCCTGTTCTGAGAGATCATGTGTTTAACCCTGTAGCTATAAGAATATCTAAATGAAAGATAGCTAAAGTAAAATTTACTGTTCCTGGATAAAACTGGGTAAAATTTAGTGTTGCTGGGTATAACTGCGTAAAATTGATTATTTTTCGGTATAACTGGGTAATATTTAGTATTATATCTGGGTATAACGGTTCTGCGAACTGGAAATATTTTAACAACTGGTTGTAGTGAACCGGTGCGAACTGACTGAATAGCATAACTGGATTTAAAACCTAAAAAATTAATGACAAAAACCTAATTTATTATTTATTTATTTAAGAAGAAGAGCACAAAAGGTTATTCTACCCAATTACAGTGTTCATATCAGAGTTACATAGAATATCTATAATATATTTGCGAAATCTATTCTGACTCATACTGTGTATATTCAGAACTTTTTTACATTTACTCACTTTGTTGTAGACTGCACCCATCCTCCACGTTGGAGACTGTTTTGTTGCATTTGTTCGAGATTCCTTACAATAAAAGAAATTTCCATTGCCCACACGTATGTTTCCATTGGGTACCCTGAGATGAAAGGCAAGACCAAATCCTTACTGTTTAATTTGTCATTTAATATTTTGTACAAGAATATCATGTCATTTAACACTCTTCTGTGATTGAGAGACATTGTGTTAAAATTTTCATTAAGAGAAGTACTATTTTCATATATGGGGAAGATGCCTGTTCTCTTGTACACCAGATACCGCAGAAATTTATTTTGAACTCTTTCTATTCTAATAGAGTCTTTCTTCGTTTGGGGGTTTCCATATAATAGACGCATATTCTAATTTTGTTCTAACAAATGAAAAATATAATTTCAGTAAAACATTCGACTTATTAAATTCCCTTCCCATTCTCAAAATGAATCCAAGATTTCTGTTTGCGTCATTTATAATTTGATTTATATGATGCTCAAACGATAGTTTGTTATCGTATATTACACCCAAATCTTTGACAGTTTGTTCCCCCTTTAATTGTTTACCATCTATCTTATATTGAAATTTAAAAACATTCCGTTTCTTAGTGAAGGACACGGTATTGCATTTATGTGAATTTATGTTTATCAAGTTGCTCTTGCACCATTCATTTACTCTGTCTAGATCAGCGTTTCCCAACCGGTGTGCCGCGGCACACTGGTGTGCCGCGAATGGGCCGCTGGTGTGCCGCGAGAAAATCGAAACAAATTATTAATTCTATACGAACCAAATTGCAAGACATAGCGGAAAATGTATATTTGTATTTCACATTACTATGAATCTCTACTATAAATCTACAATTTTAAGTTTCATACTGAGTTAGTTTTCTGTACAGTTTTAATGTTTAAAAACGTATTTATCATTGTCATGACCATTATTACTTCTTTATTGTTGCAGAATATTTCGTAACTTGAAATTTTAACATATAATTCAATAAATTCAACAAAGCAAACATGCATACAAATTACCTACATTTGTGTTTTAAAAGTATAGGAGATTTGTTTATTTATTTGTTCGTTATTTAGTGATCTTCCCTTTTAGTTAGAGGTTAGATACAGTTTTCGAAAGAGAAAGTGGATTTTTAAAAACAAGAGTCCTATATTTCATTGCTATTGTTTTCTATTTTAAAATTAGAATGAAAAATAAGTATAATGATTAGCACGGGGGAAAATCAGTGATCGAGCTTTCTTCTCTGTAAGAAGGAGATCAGTAATTTCATTAAAATACAAATAATAATAGTAATTATATATATATATATATATATATATATATATATATATATATATATATATATATATATGGGTGTGCCGCGAGAATTCAATTTATACCTGTGGTGTGCCGCAAGTTGAAAAAGGTTGGGAAACGCTGGTCTAGATCCTCCTGCAAACTGAAACAGTCCTGTGCTGTTGTAATTCTCCTATATAATTTTAGATCCCCGTCTGCATAGAGTAGTTTATGTGATGTTTTAATACAATTAGGAAGGTCATTAATGAATATTGTAAAAAGTAACGGCCCTAATGTATATGAAATTAACAAAAATTGCAGAACTTGTGCAGTATCGCATGGTGCGTATTATGACAGTAATTGAGCGATTGTGCTCTGGCTTTAGCAAGAGGACTGAATGTATCATTCAGCTCCTACTGGTAAGCTACGGAGTGGTAATATGTAGTGCCTCCGAAATGGAAATAATTATGTATGTTAACTAAGTTTGAACAGCATTAGTAATCATTATCGTATAGATTTTTAATTATTATTTACACTGTAAATCAGACAAGGGAACGGAAATATTGTAATCAGAAAAAGAAAATAGACTGGAATAATGTGGCGTCATTTCCTGTTCGTTGCCATAGTGACCCGTCACGATTTTTCCTTTATTTACTACACGTGCTAAGAGCATTAAAATAAAGATAAAATATGGTGATATGTTACGTGCCGAATTGAAAGTATTGCAGTAAAAATAAGTAGTGACGGGAGATAACCAGATAACCAATGTTTGGCTTTCAGAAAATTTTATCCAGAGGAGGGTCAAGATCAAAATGTAAGGGGCTGCAACTGGGATAGTATTTGCTGAATGATATGCCCATAGGCGTCTCTGACGGGGGGGAACGAGGGGGACGCGTCCCCCCAATATTTTGAAGTACAAAATATGCAATATTTTATTCTAATTTAATTTATTTACTAAAGGCAGAATAACATAAATAATAATAATTATATTTATTTAGAATATATTATTCAGGTTGTGAAACGATTATATCAGAGTTCGTTCTTAGGGGGTCGTGAAGGTAAATACAAAGGTAACAAATAAAATCGAAGTTAATAAATAGGTTGGGCTAGGTTGGGCATTTAAATCACTTTTTTGGATGCTCCCCCCCCCAAATTTTACATGCCACAGACGCCAGTGGATATGCCTTGTAAAGAGTGACAATGGCAATTTAATTTATCAGTTGGGAGAGAGAGAGAGAGAGAGAGTGACTGGTCAAATTCTTGCGTTTCTCCTCCCCTCCGAACTATACCGGGTAAAAACTAAAAAAAAAAAAAAAAAAACACTGATTTGAAGTGATGTACAGACTTTTTTCTCTATACACAATCACAGATTCTAGGAAAATGCTTTCGTACAGTTAGGGCAGTGGCATACACCTACCTAGATATGCTTTAGTTTACTAATTGCATGCAGGAGGGGCATATATATGGTTGATGCCTCACTCTGTCCCAGAGTAGGTTTTCCCAAGGGACTCTGTTGTTTCTAACATTTCTCTTTGTAACAAATAATTCCAGGATTTAGACATTATACAATAATCTGGTAATGATAAGAAAAGGAATTAAAATAATAAATTATAATATTACTTTTCCCTTTAATATTAGGCTGATTAAAGATAGGTTCTCCACGAAACAAGAGTTGAAGCTGTTTCGTCTGGAAAATGTATCTAGAAGTGACGTCTCGTCTCGGACAGTGTCTGTTTATATTGGAAGATCATCGTCTCGTGGAAAATCCTACTGCATGCAATTAGTAAACTAAAGCATATCTCGGTGGGTATATGCCACTGCCCTAACTGTACGAAAGCATTTACCTAGAATCTGTGATTGTGTATAGAGAAAAAAGTCTGTACATAACTTCAAATCAGTGTTTTTACCCGGTATAGTTCGGAGGGGAGGAGGAACGGCAAAATTTCACCAATCGCTCTCTCTCCCAAGTGATAAATTAAATTGCGATTAAATGTTACTTTTATGCAAGGCATATCCTTCAGAAAATACAAGCCCAGTTGCAGTCACTTACATTTTACTATTATACACTTAATTACTATCAAAAAAAAAGAAAAAAGAAAGAAAGAAAAGAAAAATATGTAGAATTTTATTTTATTTATCTGCTTGCCAAACTTGAGAAAAATTCCCAAAGATCGAGTTAGGGGATCCCGAAATTACGTTCACTGCTGAGAACTATAGAATTATAAAATAACTGATCAAAGTTTTATTTATATTGACAGTCAATAAATTTATCTTTTAAAAAATAAAAAAAGAAAGAAAGAAAAGTGTTAAGATGACATCTCCTATCTTCACAAAGTTTATGTAGTGAAAATTACAAAATACAGCTAGTAATCATCACTCAATCAAAATTCTTTTGCATCCGAATCATGTTCTTTAATGGGTTAAAACCATGGCTTCTTTTTAAACTGTCTCTGTATGTTCTTTCTACAATGGAAATTCCAGTAGCGACTGTGTCAGTAATAAATTCAAGGTTTGCCTCGCCTACCAGTCAAGAAGAATCAGTGGCGTGGAGGCTTGTCATGTAATTTAGCTGCCAGGAGCTACAATTTCTACATTCGTTATTTTGATTTCAGGTTCTCCCTTAATTGTACGTTTCTCTCACGCTGTATATTTACTGTCTTTGTGGGTTTCTTCTTTTCATTTCTTTCTGTCTGTATTCCATCTTACCACTTTCAGGAGTTGACACAGCACCGTTTGTTCTCAAGACAAGAGGTTTCTTAGATGAACTGATATAAGCTTTCAGCTTTGTGAGCCTAGAAACTTTTAACGTCTGTGCTTTATGCAGTCTCCTTGGGGAGGGGGGATACAGAGTTCTAGGGGGAGACCATATTCATCATTACGTGCTACACTTACAACTTCAAAAAATTGGGAGATCCCCCCAGCATGCCTGGATAAAACACTGCTTAAAAGGGTGTATTCAAAGAGATTCATTGTTCACTTTTGGCATACTAAGTGGAGATAATTTTTTATGACAAGGCGAACTCCTTATTGCATCTATCTGGTTCATGATATCTTTTCTTTATTTATTCAGATAGAAATACAAAGCCTCTGAGCAAAGTAGAATATTTTTGTTAAAATATCGATTAGATATTTTAATAAAAACACGCTATGTTTTGCTCAGAAGCCTTGTGTTATCCATCCATTGCCGTCCACGGAAGGAGGAAAAGATAGGTTTGCCTTTTCCTCCTTCCGTGGACGGTCGCTTCCCTCGTGACAGGGCCGCCCATAGGGTTCATAGGCCCCACTATTGTTAACCTCGTTTTTATGAAAGTAGCCAGGAAAGTCGCTAAGTTCCTGTGTTATCGTTAGGTTAAACTATTATTGTCACTAAAGAGTAATTTAAAATCTAGGAAAATTATGGTTGTTTTGTCGCTGTCAAGATAAAGTCACAATTGAATGAAGAAAACTAATAATAATTTTTCATGAGCTCTCTCAACGGTCCTCTTCTCCCCCTTCCTCGACAATTGGCGGGATTGCTCCCTGCCCCTGGCACTCTAAAACTATTTACTTAGAAAATATCAAGAAAAATATGTGATTCCACACGAGAAGAGATAAGATTCGAGACGAAAAAATAAATAAAATAGAATCTTTCAGTTTAACGTCCCGCGATTATGCCCGATAGGTTACGGGAGACGGCTGATTAAGACAAGTGAATGATGATGGAAGAATTGGTGGAATGAGAAAGTGGAAGGAAAAGGAAGTACCCCGAGAAAACTCACGAACACGATGTCGTCCACCACAAACTTACTTGACCAGGGATCCCACGTGCCAGAAGCAAGCGCTCTACCACCGTGTTCCCCGAGATTTGAGACAAGACAGAGCACTTTCAATAGAAAGATATGATAATTTAAGAAAAAAAAAAAACAATATTCGTCCTTAAAACAGCTGTTTAATATTTTGGTACGTTTCAAGCTCATTCATGAAGCTCTTTTTCAACCTAAATTATCAACATAAACTCAAAAACAGATATACCTTCTGAAAGCATACCGTACATCAATTTTCCGACACCTTCTCGAGATGACACAGTCTCAGCTCTTGCCTTGTGGACAACCATCATTACTCTTATCATAGGCCTCCATCTATTGTTGCCCACGAGAGGAGAAATAACATTTTCTCGTCTCATCTCGTCTCGGCTGTATTCTTGAAGAATTCTTTCTCGCTTAGTCTCTATTCTCGAAAAATTTTCTTCCCTCATTTTGAAAATTTATGCTCAAAGAGTATGCTCTAATTTTCTTCTTAATTTAATCTAAAAGTGTCACGAGAAGTTTACGACGGGTATGATATAACAATATTTATTATTGAAGTATATTGTGTAATGTGTTCTGCACCTTTAAACGTTGATAATTGTATTTCGTTGTGTTCGTACAATCAATTTATCAACTTATAGTCTTTATATGTGAATCATGTAACACTAAAATAGTGTTTGAAATCTGAAGCTTGGGTGAACTAGTGTTGCCTATGGGACACTAAAATTTCTCATCTCGTCTCTAATTTGAAAAGTTATTTCTCCTGTCGACTCTTGTGTCGTGGGGAAATTATTTCTGTTTTTCATGTATCATTGCATATTTATACGTTATAACAAGAAGTTCTACTGTACTTGCTTCATAAGAGTTCGCTTTGTTTGTTTAATCCATATTCAACTGTTGTGCTTATGTGATGAGTGAAGCTGTAAAATACCTACGTACTACTGTACCATAGTATAGGACTGGAGGAAAGGAAGGGCAACTTTTGCCGATACCCTATTCCATAATACTTTTATGAAATAGGGTATTGGCAAAAGTCGCCCCTTTTCCCTCTTGTAATCAACTATATGGACGCTGAAGGTTCTTCGATACTCATTAATTTGAATCCTGTTATTTTGGAAGCTCTCTCGATGTTTGACAAGATTTGTGGATGTAATACAATTAAATGTGTACTCGGATCTGAAAGCGTCCTTATATTCGTGTATCTGTCTTGCCTCGCTTCTGTGAAGCAACAAGCCGTTTAGTATGGACGGCGTCACAGTTCGATGCTGAAGTACGTTCATTTTTCTTCCTCAAGGTCAGAGAAGGAGACAGAAAGCTTGTTCATGCTATTATAAAAGTATAGGTGTGTTGGGGAGAGAAAAAGAAAAGAAAAAGGAGACATCAGAGAAAGTAATACAATCGTCTTTGCAGAATAATATTTTGGCAGGTCTTTTAAAACTATGTGCATGGTTGTTTCGCGGTTATCACACCCTTTGAATTCTGTAAGAGAACACTTTGTGGCACTGTTGATCTGTGGCACTGTGGCACTGATTAAATTTTAGCGTCCCTTTCAACATCGAAGCTGAGAGACACGGTCTTACAGCTTAATGCTAGATTCAAACCACAGAAGCTCCTGTCGGGAATCGAATCCGGATCTCCCCTGCTGTAGAGTCGTACGCTAACCATATAGCTACCATAAAGCCTATGTGGCACTCTTAGTACCCGGCTGCTTGAGGTGATCGCAAAGCGTATTTATTGCTCATGCGTACACTTGGAATACGCTGACCATATTTTTAAATGTAGGTGGCTAATCTCAAACGCGAAAGCAATAAAAACGCGGAGAAAACGTTAGCTCGAGCGTATTTGGTGGTTTCGGAAAAAAAAATAGACCGCCTGCTGTTTAAAAGATTTCAAAAGGAAGGACAAAAAAGAAAGACGTGTTGCCAGGCAAGGGGATTGTAGCAAGAAACAACTGCTAGGAAGATGGTTTGTGCAGAATATTGTAACTCTGCTAGTCTAGACCTGGACCTGGCAAAAAGACCCGAAAACCCTGACTGGCTCACAGTATGATTTACAACTCTGGCAAAAGTAAAATTACTGAATAACCACCTTGGCCGCGTTCGCTACAGGGGGTAACGCATCAAAAACGCTTTCTCAAATAGCCACTCTGTTAGATACGTGTATGGTCACTTTCAAAACTATCACTGACTAGTGTCATCACCAGGACGTTTTAGGAGTGAGGGCTTAAGCCCTTCCAACCGGTTGCGGTTTAGCATTCCTTTCAGCACCGAGGCTATATAAAACATGGACTTGCGGCTTAATGTAATCCTAACCGCATGAGGTCGTCTGGAATTGAACCCAGTCCCCGACGCCGTAAACGCATACGCTAACAATATGTTCAAGAGAAAGCTCCCTTCTCTCAATTAGCAGCAAAATAATCTTTAATAAATTGAACAATTCGTATGTATAGAGGACGGAGAATTTGTTTTCAACTGTAATCTCATAAATGTAACTATTTTTTAATAGATTTTTTAAAAAATAAAGTTCTCAATTTGCTTTGTTTATACATATGTTGTATGTTTACATTGCTTGAAATTGATCCTTCATTTTTTGTTTAAAAGAGCATACTTTTCTGGTGGTCCTACATAAATTTCATCAGGATATGATTACAGTCTTCATTACTAAATCATAAAACTTCTGTATATTCTAATCAACTGGATCAGGTTATCGATGTATTGGAAGAACTGCGTGACACCTGGACTGGAACACTTGGTACCCGAAGAGATGCAGGCCTTTTTCTTTCAAATATCCATTCATTTAGTTTTATTGCCTTGGTATGTTTATGGTTTGAATCTCTCCAATATATTGATCAGATCCAAAAATATATGCAATCTAAGGATATTACTTCCCATCACGCTGTTACTCAGTTGGAGAGCATAGTGACTACAATTGATCCTTAGAGACTCAACCTGCCGGAGTACGACATACACGCAGCAAAACTAAAATGCAGAGAATGGAATATATCGATGATGCATGCCTGCAGAACTAATGATGGACCTTTGATTGTAGAAGCCGATATAAGCGCTCTTTTTAGTTCTGGATGAAACAAGACAACAAATGTGTGACTTTTCCCAGATTCGAGACCTAAATAATAGATTTGTATTCCTTTGTTCTGGTGCCGATTTTGTCCAACAGAACCAGATGGAAGTGAAGAAAGGCTGAAAAGATGTTCTGAATTGACATTATTGTATCCCAGTGATCTGGATTGTCTGGAATAATACAAGGATTATAAATGCATTTTCGTTCACTAGGCCACATTGCCACGTTATATGAATCTTGTACCACTAAAAGGGGGTTGCCACGTTAGAGCTTGTAGCTATCATTAAAAAAAAAAAAAAAAATCTTGAAACCCTACCATATTTAACCATGTACACATAGTCTTGAAAACGTCATAAAACATTTTTTCCATCTTGCAAGGAGTTGAACAGTGTGAAACTTTCTGGGACGTCTTGCTTGCTATCTGCTATCGCCCTCCCGCTGACATAAAGGAAAAAACAGTTTCGCCACTTCCGAAACAACGGATTCTTTTGGACAGGGAGGGGGAGTGCGCCAAAATACATGTTTTTAATGAGGAGGTTCACTGTTTGTCCGCTAGAATGCAGTGCTTGCTTTCTTGCTTTCAAGAAATTGTAATATGTACACAGTAATTAGAAAGATTGGGTTTCAAGATTTTTTTTTTTTTATGACAGCTACAAGTTCTTCTGACGTGGCAACCCCCTTTAAGATGCACATAGAAAGCTGAAGATTACATGGATTTTTATCCACAATGATCCCACAAATACATATCTTTCATGGTGTTTGAGGCAGGGGTAAAAAAGGTCGTGGGACGGTAGGTAGCAGAATGACGCCACACCATTCTCCCTGCTTACCTTTGCCCGTTGTAATTTTTTAGGAATTGGGGGGACACCGTACATAGTTTTTCGAGGTGGGGGACGGCGTCCTCCCGCGTTCCCCTCACTTTTACCCCTGGTTTGAGGCCTATGTGAATGATGCGCTGTGTAGAGAGCGTAGGTTCAGCTATTTTGGAATTAACTTTCTTTCCTGGTTCTTTCCCATGAGGTTCAGGTGCACCTCTCAGTTGCAAACGTAAGATTACAAAAAATACATAATACAAATGTGAAAACAAACAAGTGTTAATGATAGTTTTGTTATTAAAATACACAAATCGTATTGTATACTCTGTATTGTATTGTGTACTGTGTTGTGTTCTTGTTATTGCCATAACAAAACACTTGATGTTGTATGCAATTAGTATATATTCCCATAATACTTGACGTGTTATTGAAAGTGTTATCATTGGCCAAGGATATATTTATATATTTATCAGTTTATATATTTATATCATCTTTATACGTTAATAATAATAATAATAATAATAATAATAATAATAATAATAATAATAATAATAATAATAATAATAATAATAATAATAATAATAATAATAATAATAATCACATTAAATTATTGACAGAAAACCATTTATAAGGTGTAATCATTCTATTGCTATACAGTGAAATGTTTTTACGTTTCTACAAATAGGACAAGGAAAAACAATGTTATTTCCTATATACACGTACTCAGAAATTCGTTTTATTTCCTCATTACTTCCCTTGACAAACTACCTATTTACTTACTATATCTGTATTATCAAACCCATCTGTCAATTTGAAGCCTCAGGTTCTCGAGTACGTGATTTTTAACTGAAGATACAGATATACATGATGTTTGATTGGTATGAAGTGATTAGGTGATTTTTCTGTTTTGGGTCAACTTTCGCATGAAAACATGACATGCTTGAAGCTATTTTTTTTCTTTCTTTCTAAAATTATATTGTATATCCATTAGGCAGCCTGCGTGGCGCAGTGGTCATAGGGTCTGTGCTAACGTACCAATAGGATTATTTTGAGACCGAAACACAACCAGTGACAGATAAAACTGGAAAACTTTTCTTTAGAAGAAAATAATAATAATAATAATAATAATAATAATAATAATAATAATAATAATAATAATAATAATAATAATAATAATAATAATAATAATAATAATAATAATAATTTACAACATGGAAAATTAAAGATGGCAACTAAAATCTCCAGTGGTTAGCTCAAGCATAGGCGGCGCCACAGTGGGTGCAGTGTGTGCAGCTGCATCCACATTAACTTCGATTTTCAGATTTTCTACAATAATCCTTTCTATTTTGTATATTTATTGTTTCCTATGTTAGAGGGCGCGGTGGCTCAGTGGTAGAGCGTTCACCTCCGATGCTTGGGGTCCCTGGTTCGTTCCCAGCTCGCGCCGTGTGGACTTTGTGGTGGACAAACACCGTGCTCGTGGGTTTTCTCGGGGTTCTCCCGTTTCCTCCCACTTTCTTCATTCCACCGTTTCACTCATCTCTCATCATCACCGTCTCCTTTAGCCTAACCGGCATAACCGTGGGACGTAAAACTTAGAGATTTCATTTCATTTTCATTTGTTTCCAACGTTTGGATATATTTGAGTGACTTCTTAAGTCTCTCATAAGTTACTTGCTATCATACCGTGTTTTTCTAGTAAAACTTAGGGATTATTTTTGATATATTAAGGCTCAATAGTGCAGAGCGTTCTGGCAACTATGTTAGGATGTGTTGTCCCATCCTAGCCTGCACCGGGGATGCGGCACAGGATCGACACGGCATACGACCGACAATTCAGCTCAGAAACCTGTTTCGGTCCTGTGCCGTGTCGATCCTGTGCCGTTTCGGTCCTATGCCGTGTCGATCCTATGCCGTGTCGATCCTGTGCCGTTTTGCTCTCACGCCGCTGCTCTGAAATAATTTAACTTTTAATCATGTGCCTAAAAAAATAATATTTTTATTATCTGTTTAATCTTTGCTCTTACAAATTATAAACTCCTGTCGATTCTATGCCTGTGCAAGTTATATGCATAGAATACGTACGATCGAAACGGCATAGAGCCGACACGGCATAGGATCGACACGGCACAGGATCGACACGGCATAGGACCGAAACGGCACAGGATCGACACGGCATAGGAACGAAACGGCACAGGATCGACACGGCACAGGATCGACACGGCGCAGGACCGAAACGGCATAGGACCGAAACAACGCACGATCATCCCCACTGCGTAGTATCTATAAAACCAAATATTTATTTCTCATAAAAGCAATCAGAGACCTGTCAATTGATTTTAAAATATAAGAATTATAAGATATTTACTATATGAATATTAATAATTGTGAGTGACAAAAGAATGATAGTGCTAAATGGACAAAATATAATTTCTTGTGTGCTTGGTCAAAAGCATTTCTATATGTATGGAATACTTATATTTATTATTATGATTATGATTATGATTATTATTATTATTATTATTATTATTATTATTATTATTATTATTATTATTATTATTATTATTATTATTATTATTATTATTATTATCATTATTATTACGTTTTAACTCGTTTTGAAATCATGGCCTGATTCCACTAGAAAGCGAAAGCCATGAGAAATGTAAGCTAAGTAGTAATATGGAATACTTTTAATGTTGCTCACTAGAGGAAACATGCTCGCATGTCTTCTCGTCTCGATATCGAGACCACAAGAGACTTTTTTAATAAGAAGCTCAGTTGGGAAGTAATAACTGAGCCGATGGCTCGAGCCGGCTCGCTCGGGGTGAACCATCGGCTCGAGCTGGCTTGGTTGGATGAACCATCTGCTCGGTTCGGCTCATCTGGGCCGAAGGCTCTTGCTAACACGGTTCGGTGAGCTGTTGGCTCGGCTCACTTCTCGGTTCGGGTCCATAGTGAGTGAGCTGTGAGCCCAGCTGCTCAAGTTGTTTACAATTGTAAACCCGGGCCGAACAGTTTTGAAGATATTTGGCCAGTGCCCTATAACTTTTAACAATGTTTGGCTCGAGCCCGAATACTCAACCTAAACCCTCAACCCAAATTCACAAGCTCGTGAACAATATCCTTGACTCCTAGAATTCACGACTACCGAGGTTAGCAATCAACTAGTTTTTTAGTATTCAAACACAGACCGCGTTTCTTTCATGTTTAAACACAGTGTTGTTATAATTATAATTATAATTATTATTTATTATTATTAATAATAATAATAAAAGTTGTACTAGTAGTAGTACTAGTATCATTGATAACCTATATTGTCTATGCAAGATACTTGAAGAGAATACTCGAAACTACAAACCAGATTTGGTTCGACTCGACCCGAATTCGAGTCGAGTTGGAGGAAATTTTTCGAATCGCGTTCAAAGATGTCTGTTTTTAGTCGAATCGAGTTTCAAAGAATACTCGCTCGTACTCACTCGTGCCCATCGTAGGATGACCACATTCTAACAATCGAAAAGTAGGACACAAGTATAATAGTACTGTATATGATATCTTACTGCGTCGGCAATACGCATATCATTATTTCAATTAATGTTAACCTTAAGTTAATGAACATTTTTGTTAAGAAGAAGCACTGAACAAAATTATTAAAGGAATTAAACACAACTCCAAATGCTTTGATGAATAACAAATTGGTTTATTTTATGAACGTACAGTCAAAGTTCGTGTTGGGCTAAATAATAATAATAATAATAATAATAATAATAATAATAATAAATTTCGAAGCGTGGTATTATTTTAAGAAATGAAAGAAAATTTAGACCGGCACAAAGGAACTTCTATTTAACTTGGTTAGCATCACTGTCATAAGTTCAATAAGAAACCTTTCCTACTTTACCGATATCTCAACAAGGCCTTCTCAGTAAAAGCGATGTATTGTAAAAAATGGTTTGTTGATTGTTCTCCATCCCTAGTCTTCTGAGGAGTGTTAAAAAACACAGCGGTTCATCATTCAGGAAAAGAGTGTGTTTGATTCAAAATATTGTGAATAAAGAATGAAACATTAAGATATTGCAAATAAATTAACTCTGGACATTTCGCAGGACATTTTAAAGAAGAAGGATATTTCTCGATTTCCTAGACATCTTCGCAACACGCAGGACAGCTCTTTGAAAAACAGTACTGTACTGCGAAAATCAGTACGTCTGGTTACCCTAGCCCATCCCTACGAGTAACGCAGTATGGCATTTTAGCCAATGTTACCTTATATGAAAATATTCATAACTTATAGCTGTCAAGTAAAAATGTGTCCTTGCATTTACATAAAGCAATTCAGAAAGGGCAATAATGATGATAATAATAATAATAATAATAATAATAATAATAATAATAATAATAATAATAATAATAATAATAATAATAATAATAATAAAAGCGATAGTAATAGTAGTACGGAAAATTGAAGTGATAACATTTGTTCACATATTCTAAGTTTCAGACCTAAAAGTAACGCGTTACTTTCGAAGTAAAGTAACAGTTACTTTTTGGGGGCAAGTAACACGTTACATTTTAGGAAAAAGTAAAGTAACTTGTAACGCGTTACATTTTTACATGTAACTTACCCAAAACTGTCCATGGGAAAATTGTTCACTGCTCGGGCCAAGATTGTTTCTGACTGTCGACAGATGGATGCCGTTTATGGCAGACCTTTGCCTGAAGTACTGCCCAAAGTTTGTAGTCCAACGGGTTAAGATCCGGGCTGCTAGAAGGCCAATCAGTGGTAGAAATGAAGTGAGGGACGTTCCGCGCCAGCCAGTCCTAAGTTGGTTTCGCTGTGTGGCCTGGAGCGGAATCCTGTTGGAAGGTCCACCTTTCTCCAGG
This sequence comes from Thermobia domestica, assembly GCF_964235325.1. Classification (NCBI taxonomy): domain Eukaryota; kingdom Metazoa; phylum Arthropoda; class Insecta; order Zygentoma; family Lepismatidae; genus Thermobia; species Thermobia domestica. Next base: position 205,560,711 of record NC_137462.1, on the reverse strand, counting down.
GAACATGGTAACAGATAGTGGTTACACTATAGGTGTTAGCACTGTGTCCTGGTATACCTTGGCAGATGTTTTAACACCTTGTTCGCAAAAATACAGCTGGGTTGTGCTTGAGTAGCTCACTCCCCACCAAACCATCACTGAGGCAGCATGATGTGTCGGGTGTCATCCAGAAGTCCTAAACGGCAGAACTCCTAAAAATATAGGCACTAGACCTGAATTTTAGTACTTCTGCAGTTTAGAACTTGTGGCACGGTATGATTTTTAGGATTTCTGCCGTTTAGGACTTGTGCCGCGATATGATTTTTAGGACTTCTGGCGTTTAGGACTTCTGCCTTTTAGGACTTGTGCCGTTTAGGTCTTGTGCCTTTTTCATTCACTTGCTTTAGTTATGAAATTCGCCACCACCCCACGAAATTGCGACGATGCAGCAACTAGTTGGCAATAATGTCACGAACGTAGCTAATTCCAACAATAACAGCTATATTTGTACTACTAAGATTATTATTATCACTATCTGTTCTGCACTTATACGTGAATTACATAATACAACTTATTTCATTCTAACAATTAATTACATAATTAGTTAAGAAATTCGTTTCTTTCGAATGGAGATACGAGAATCCCAAGACAAATTCCTAAAACAAAAATAAATAAATAAAAAATTGAAAAAATGTTTAAAAAGCATATTTTACCAGACTTCTGAAAGCAAGAAAACATTCAGAATTTCAATATATACTGTGTGGAGCGAATTTTATTAAGAGTAAGACAAAAATCCACCAAAGTTTACTTAATTAAGACAAAAGCTCACTAGACATTTCACGAGTGAACATTAAATACCAACGGTATACATAAAGAACGCAGTAGATTTAAAATTGAACAAAGAACATTTATTATGCAATACATTGGGTGACATTCATAAGTTCTAAACGGCACAAGTCCTAAAAATATAGGCACTAGACCTAAATTTTAGGTCCTGTGCCATTTTTGCAGAAATTACTACATAGTCATTTAGGCGTGTAGCCTGCAATTTTTTCTAGGGGAGCTTGATTTTTATATATTAAAAGCAAATCAAAAGTTTATTTTCAGATTACGAAAGCTTCAATAAGACAATAAATTTATACATATTACACATGTACATAAATACATAATATTATTGTATTTCCAGTTACTTCCTTTTTGAAACCTGGACCTTGACAGAGCGTAAATTTAAAACCACAGCTTGTGGGAAATGTACGAATAAGTTAGTTATAAGAAATCGGAAACTGTTCATGGAAGTCCATTTGTTTGACTGTATTTATCTTCTGTACTCTTATATAAAAGAGTAAAGATGAGTGATTTTTGGGCAAACTACTACAAGTAGAGTCGATAAATTTTAGTTATAAAATATAATTTTCTTATAAAAGCAGTACATAAGAAAGAATTTTTGGAAATAAGTATCGTAAAAAGGGTGGGGTAAGATTTTTTTAAAGGGTAGTGTATCTCGCAAGTTTCTAAAGCTAGTAAAATAAAACTTGGCATATAAGCTTTCCTATTAAAAAAAAACTGAAAATTGAAAATTAAAAATTGAACACATAAAAGGGAAAGAGCAAAGGGAGCACATTTTTTTATGTTCGATTTCCCCATTACTTACTCAGAAAATATGTAAATAAATTAAGGAAGGATTTGTTTAAGCTAGATGCGTGAAACTCGGCATTTGAACTTTTAACTAAAAGTAATAAAATACTATATGTTTCAGCGTCTTGAAAATTACACTTCTAAGCGAAAGGAGGGTCAGTTTCTATAATATTAAAATATCCCACTGCTTATGAGATTTGGGCAGAAAACTCTTTTTCCTTTAGGCCTCGGTTCATCCAGTTAAGCAAACGAGAGTACAAAGTGGCTGATTAATTAGGTTCTTTTAATTATTTTAACATGTTGACGTAGTTTAATTCTTTTAAAACTGTATTCTTTCACATTCTATTATAAACATATTTCATTTGCTGTAATTATTAAACACGTTTAATAAACATAAAACAGACTAACCTCCGGTCCCGGCCAGAATATGTTTTTGGTGTTAAGCCATCATTTGCCGTCCGTAACATAACCTTTGATTTAAACTTCACGTACTATCAAGACTCAAGTCTCAGAAATGTAGCATATATGAAATATACTACTTCTACTACTACTACTATACTACTACTACTACTACTACTACTAAATATTAATAACAATAATAATAATAATAATAATAATAATAATAATAATAATAATAATATGTACTTCTGAAATACATATGTATCTATGTGTTATTAATTCTTTCATAATCTTGAAAGAAACTTTTGATTTGTTTTTAGTTTGTAAAAATGAAGGCCCTCTAGAAAAACTTGCTGGCTATACCCTGAATGACTATGTATTGGTTTCTGTACACGTATTGTGTTATCACTTACTAGTCTAGTGTTATTTTTAGAACAAGACAATGGTTCTTGTCTTGGAATATTACTAGTTTGGTTTGGTAGTACAGTGATAGAGTGTGGCCTATGATTTTATTTCCCTGTAGGGTATGCTATCTGCAATGCAATAAACTGTATATGCTTCTTCTTCCTAACAAGGCTGGGCGATAAGCCCCTGCAATTCCATTACAAATAAGGACGATATTATTTTATAAACTACTTGGTGAACCTTTGTTAATATAACGCTATTAGTTCTTACAACCTTTTGTTAATCTTATTTAACAATTGCAAAATGGAAAAAGAGAGAAAATATATAATGATGATGATAGTTTATTTACATAAGGTATACATACAACAAAAGGGAATCTGTTGGTCACTACTGTGTATCTGCTAAACCAGGGTCAAACTCTGTGTGTCACAAAGGTTAGTTTAACAGAGTTTAAAATAATAATAGATATTTTGTTTGACTTACAAAGATTATCATATTAGCAAAATGATTTGAAATAACACGCCAGACATAGGATAAGCCTTGGGCTATATCGCTTAGAATTGTTTTAAGAGTAAATATATCATTTATGCATTAAATTTCATTACTGGCTACTTACACGTTTCGGCCTCGTATTGGAAGTCAGCTTCTCGTGTTCTTTTCATATTCCACGATAACTGTTTTAATTGCACACTCCGCCAAATTACCTTTCCGACCTTACAATACTTTCTTGGAAAACTTCGGCTAACATATATCACCAGACGTTTCGAAAACCGACATCCTTTACTTCAGGATACAATGCGTTATTCAGATCTTCACCCAACACCTCACCGTTACTATCATTCTCCACTTTCGCTCCTATAATCTACCACCGTTAGATCCCTCTTTACTTATCATCGCCGATTACGTCATTCATGAACATCTTCCTCTCATTCACCCATCATTTCCAGCACAGTGATTACCATTATTTACTAACATGGGACTCATTCATTTTCATCATTGAATAGAGCAGCCTCTAGGCTAAAGATAAGCTCATTTGTCTAACTAATATCACCAACGTGTTGTCCTGTGTATGCATCTCGCCACATCATTCACGCCCATTACTATATCATACGTATCGTGCATTCTATACCTAATCCTTCGTTATGATCATTAATGATCTTTCCTTATAATATACTGCCTGATTATTTTCTTATTTATCTTCTTACTAATAACAATCATATATATGTAAAGTAACTTGGCTTCAGTTATCGCATCCTTATTGGTATGCAACCGTGCACATCACATGGCATCAGTTTGAGGGAATATTATTGATGAATTGGCAATGGCTTTCATGTTCTTGACGCTAATCCTTACATTTCCGACGATTTGAACTCACGCTTACTGAGTATGAGTGCATTCTGGGGATTTTTCGTAAAGTGTTTCCACACATTTGAATCACCCTGCTTCACTGTTATGCTCTATCGACATTGCAGATGTCTTTCTAGAGCATTTGAGTACAAATTCGCTATACTTAATACTCAGAACATCACTGTTGTCCGGCATCCATACCTGGCGATTATGCAACCACACACAACGGGCATGGTGTCCGCCATTTTATATTTGTTCCAGATATCGACTTAATACAAACGAATTATTGTTACCTGGTACAAGCTTATCAATTCATATCCATTTAGACCAAGTTTCACTTGGAAGATTATCCGGGACTCCCTACGTTCCTTTGGGGAACCCTTGCGCGTGCATGGTAGGATTGTGAAACATGCAAAATTCAATGGAGCAGGTATGACTTCTTCAGTGAATTTTTTACCCGCCCTCTTTATGTTGGTTAGTTTCCGAACTATTGGCGTCCGATACTCATTTTTCCACGCTTTGTAGATCCGAAACTATGTCCGATAGCCGAAAGTTCAAGAGAACTTTTTTTCTTGTCTCAGTGGCAGGAGTCACCTCTCAAGAGTTGTAACACTTATTTTGCAACACTCGATATCTATCTATCTATCTATATCTATATATATATATATATATATATATCTATCTATCTATATCTATATATATATATATATATATATATATATATATATATATATATAGTAAGTAAAGATCTAAGGGTTTACTTGTCCCTACCATAAATCCTTCATTGTAACCAGATTCCGGCGTTGCCGCTCTAACTCAGGTAGAACTGTATAAAGCTCTCAGTATGGCTAACCCCATTACGGTTATCATAGTAGCCCGAGCCCGTACAGACCTATAAACACATTACCCCACAGAAATGAGTGCCATAAGTCCATGCCTTCTAAAGGCTGTTGCGCCATGAATTTAGTTATCATTATTATTATTGCTAATATTAATATGTAATATTAGTAATAGGCTTAATAAAGATTCTGCCTGTTTATGTGCTCTGCTTGTAAGTATATTATTTCTAACTTTAAGATATAGTTATAGAGGTCATTATATAATTGATCAGTTTCTTTCTAATGTGATTCGTCACGTATATAAAAACTGGACAAACTACAAATTAGGATACTATACACAGGAAATTAATAATGATAGCTTTATTACTCAGATATTAACCTGCATACATTAATACTTATGAGATTTAGATACTTAATAGAATGCTTTTTAATCATTTCTTTCTTTAAAAATAAAGTTTTAAATTGTCATTATAGACAAATGGCCTGTCGATTATTATTATTATTATTATTATTATTATTATTATTATTATTATTATTATTATTATTATTATTATTATTATTATTATTATAGGACAACAGTGATGGCTTATTGCTTGCAGTGCCCAGTAGTAGTTGTTTCCTTTCATCTTCTCAGTTAGAACTTCAGACTGCAGGTCAAAGTGAGCTTCATGGATCACCTGCAAATGCATCTAAGAAGATAGTGTAGAATCCTTCAGATGATCTCCTGAACATGTATGGTTCTATCCAAAATCTGGAACTAGAAAACTGACAGCTCGGAAAAGGAAGAGATGTGCTATTCTCACAGACACTCTAGCAAAAAGTACTTTCGAAATGAAAAAGAAGCATCTAAAAGCAACCGAAAACGTAAAATCATCAGCTGAGAAGAATTTATTCTCAAGTCGTCTGTTTGGTTTCTGAAGAACCGTACGAAGAACAGGATACAGAAGAAGACAAGGTACAGTGTTTATGTTGTGAGAAGTGGTCTCATTGGTCGTGTTCCGAGAGAAATCCGTACTACATCTGTATAGTTTATAGACATTGACTGCCACAGTGAAAATGAGTGAAGCGATGTTCAAGCTGTAGATTTGATAGCATTAAATTTCTGAATCAAGTCCGATTGTTGCAACTTACCCCAGATGATGTTGCAATTTACCCCATGGGTGGGGCAAGTGTCAACAGTCGGACTTAGTTCAAAAAGTGGATGCTATCAAAACTGCCGTTCGATGTTTTGCACTTCTCTTTTTATGGTATGTAGTTAAGGCATGTACCTTTTAGTACACTCAATATAGTTTTTATATCTATAATAATTTTCGAGTAAAAAAACAGACCTGAAAATTGTTGCAACTAGCCCCATCTTCCCCTACAATCACTTTTTCAAAAAAAAATGTATAAAGCCAGTAAAGCAATTAACATGTAGGTCTATTTTCGAAGATAATATAGGAATTTTTCGTGCTGCTAATTATTTATTTTTAAAAAATCAGATGCTGAAACCAATCGATATAGCGCAGTTTAAGCAATTCAGTTTGTTTTATTTAAAAAGAAAACTCTCTATTTACAAATTTGATTGTTCCTATGTATTAGAGCAGTCTTCGAAAAATCAGTGCCTATTGTATTTCTAAAATATAGCTGGAGCCGCGGTGGGTCAGTGGTAGAGCGTTCACCCCTGGTGCATGGGGTCTCGGGTTCAAACCCTGCTCCCGCCAAGTGAACTTTGTGGTCGATAAACGCCGTGTGCGTGGATATTCTCGGGGTTCTCCCGTTTCCTCCCACTTTCTTCATTCCACCATTTCATTCATTTCTCATAATCACCGTCTCCTTCAGCCTAACCGGCATAACCGTGAGACGTAAAACTCAAAGATTTCATTTCATTTTCTAAAATATAGCTGTATTGATTTATTGGTATATATTTACCTTCAGTTTGTTTGAGAGAAAATTATTACAAGAACTAAAAAGTGTTTCTCTAGTAAATACGTTTACATAGTTTAGCTATTGACGTTACTAAACAAATTTGGTTTTTTTAATACATAAAATGGCGCCCGTATATATATAGGGTGTAACTTAATTAATATAACAAACGTCGTTAGGTGATTCCTGACACCGAAATAAAACAAAAACTATACAACAACCTGGGTGTAACACCCGAAAATTTGTCGGAAAAATGTATAAACCGCCATAACTCATGAACAAAACGTCGGATTGAAGTCGGGCAAAAGAATGTCCATTGTTTTTAGTCGTAGATTCGATTAGTGTACAGTGACGATCCAAGGATGACTTCCAAAGAAACTGGAGTATTCCTTTGAGTATTTTATCAAACGTTGAATGAAGAAATGATCAATCAAGTACAAGATTTAACATTAAAAAATAATAGTGCATCGTTCAAGTTAGAAGAACACTCAGAATTCGAAAGAAAGAGAGATACACATGTGTGATTCATCTATTTTGTCTCAGTACATAATGACGTCTCGGAAGAAGATTTTAAATGGAACGAAGTCTTTAACGTATCACACTTATATCTTCTAGGCTAATGGTAACGGATGATAAATGAACGGCTTCCTGTCCAAGAGTGTGTGAAAAAGGAAAAATAACTTTGATCCAGATTAGGTTTAAAACGACTGTGCATAGGACAGTCAGGCGGCATGTAAATAAATATAACATCGAAAAATCCAAAGATCATATGTGATGAACGAGTGTACAAGGAATTCTCCACATGACCCAGGGATTCCAAATATTGTGTGAATAGATATGGGGCAAAAGTAAGCTGCATTAAACGGTTTCTTCCTCGTAATATGTAATTCCGTGGAATATGGTACTTCTGTGCACAGAAGCAACAAAAGTGGAGAAACAAGGGATGTTGTACACGTTGCATAACGATACCAAGAAGTGCGCTGGAATAGTATACTTGATTTATCCGTTAGATGAATCTTCTCCCAGGAATACTTTTGATGGCGTTTTCCCCTTCCTTCGAGTTGGCAAACCTCAACTTTTCCTTGAGCTATGAAAAACTTCATTGCTATTGTGAATATACCAAAATACTATCCTAGTGTAGACCACTTACATTTTGATTTTATCATTGCCGGAGAAATTTTCTCAAAGGAAGCTCGTTGAAAGTACATTTTAAAAAAAAGGATAGTCTTTTTTCGACATTCTAATGTACATACCTTAGAGCTGTATGGAATACCTACACGGAGGAATACCTACGGAACTATCGTCCCTTGTGTGCCAATTGCGAGTGGCTTACAGAAGGCTGTCTTGAAGTTTTATTGTGGAATGGCTTCAGTTAGCATGGCTGAGTTGTAATAAGCATCTACGCAACTTGTGAGTGATATACATAGTCAGATGCTCTACTGTTACACGTGAAATTGCTGTATAACAGGATGGGAAATGTTGTGTTCAACGGTAGAGGGTTGTGTCCAGGTATTTAAGGTCGTGTAAAAGTGTAGACGTTGGTGTTTAAGTAAAATTGATTGTGTTAACCTGTACACGCCTGCGCGATGGAAGATTACCCTGTCCACGAGCTGGCAGATATGCAACTCATTTATGGAGTAGCAAAGGGCAATAGCCCAGAAGTGAGGCGTTTATATCGTGACCGTCGCCCTCAAAAGAGAGTAACTTTCCTTGTATTTTTCCACGCCTCCATATTCGACTTCGAGAGAGGGGTCCCTTCGGTTTCTCGTACGTGAAATCGGAGGAAATAGCCCCATATGGACAGCTGAACTTGAAGACAGCGTACGTCGAATGATCAAAACCGTCTTGAAACTATCATGTGTATGGCGTAAAAACCCACATGCAACTCTAGTAAACGATCAGCAGCAGAAATTTGGTGTGGTGTGGTGGATAATTTTGTGGTAGGAACTTATTTATTATCGGTCTGCCTGTGTGGGAGTACGTATCTTTTATTTTTACGTAATTTTCTCCCAAAATTGATAGAACATGTGCCCTTGAAGATAAGACAGCAGATGTGATTTCAGTATGATAGTACACCTGCACATTTTGACAGGAATATGCAGACTTACCTAAATGAAACATTCCCAGATTGGGAGAGAAAAACCTGTGTTATGACAACCTCGTTCATTCTACCTCACGCTGCTTGATTTTTTATTTCGGGGATACGTATGAAACTCCGGCCACGACAGTCGACGGCAATCATCTACGAAATTTCAGATGTGCTTGATCACACGCGGAAAAATTTGCTTCGCCGATGTCATCTTTGCAATGCGGTCAACGGTCGACAATATCAGACTGTCAACTGTTATTCTTCATAGCTGTCTCGTGTACACATACTGCATTGCACAAATACTGTACAAGGTACCTCTGAGTATTTCAGTTATCCTACCTTCTCCGAAACAGAATAAATCGATAATTTGAAATTGTATTTCTTTCTTTCCTTGTGCAACACGCGCAAAACCTTGAGTATCGTCGAGTTTCATTCCTTCTGTACTCGTAGTTATTATCTTCCACGAATTTACGCATTACGGGGAGGAAATCCTTTAATCTAGTTTATTTTGGCTCAAATTATATTCACATAATTTGTGGAAATCACTGTTGTTATGTGAAGAATCCGTTATACTCTAGTTCATCGTACATGATCTTTTGCCCCTGACTGTCTTATGCACAGTCGTTATAAACCTACTCTGGATCAAAGTTATTTTTTTCTCATTTTTACACACTCTTAAGTTGAACAGGAAGCCGTTGATTGATCATCCGTTACTATTGGCATAGAAGTTATAATTATGATAAGCTAAAGACTTCGTTTCATTTAAATTCTTCTTCCGAGTCCAGGAATCACCTCCAGACGTTCATTACATTAATGAAGTTACACACTATATATATAATGATTAAAAATAATACCGATATTAGTGTCGATGAAATAGTATTTGGAGTCACTCAGACGAACAGTAACACTCCCGATGCAGTTTAAATCCATACTCAGATTCCATTGCCCTTTATGCTCAAAATGAAACTATTCTCCCCGTGCGAAGAACGGGTATTCTGTTAATAATTTATTATTAAACATCACACCATAAAATACAAAGTGTATCACGTAATGTACACGTTATACTGTTACTTCTTAATGTATAAATGGAGGATGAAGGACTATTATTGGATCAAAAGATCCAATATATTTCAGACAATAAATTTCTTGTAGGCTTTATATCTGGAGAACAACATATAGTGTACCCAAACCTAAACTATGACTGAACTCAGTATGATGTGCTTAGTGCCTGAATAAAACGAAAGCTCGATTTAGAGGCCATTCAAAAATTCTGTTGCCCTTGATCCAAAAAATCTAATATATTTCATTCAATAAAAAAAAAATCTTGTACGTCTTACATCTGAAGAACTACATATAGTGCAGCCAAACCAAAACTATCACTTAACTCAGCATGATGTGCTTATTCCGAAAGTAATACGAAACCTTGATTTAGGGACCGTCCAAACGTTTGTAGCCCCTGATCCAAAAAGTCCAATATATTTCATTCAATCAATAATTTTATTGTATGTCTTATATATGGAGAACTACATATAGTGTAACCCAACCCAAGATATCACTTAACTCAGTGAGATATGCTTATTGCGTAAAAAATATGAAAAGTCGATTTAGGGACCGTCCAAAAATTTTGTGGCCCGTTATAAAAAAAATCCAAAATATTTAATTAATCGAAATTTTTCTTGTACTCCTTATACCTGGAAAACTACATATCTGGAGAAAACTCGATTTAGAGACCGTTCGAATATTTTATGGTAACTGATCCAAAAATTAATATTAGCCAAGATCATAATACTTTGATCCATTTTTTAGATCATTCCTAAAATTCTTGTTTTTATCCAATCTTTCTTTTAAACAGTATCACTCTCTTTGTTCTCAATTTGAAATTTATCAAGCAATTATAAAGCATTGCTTATTATCCAATTTGTATTCGGTGTAGAGCTTCAATTTTCTCAAAGTTTCAAATAAGATAATAAAATATGATTTACTATCGGAATTCGTGTCAGGTATTATTATTACTTTTATTGGTGTTTTCCTTTCTTTCAATTGTTAAAACAAGAAACTACCTTGCACTGTCGTAAAATATGTGCTCTTTTCCAATAGCATAATAAGTGCTCATATAATTTTGAACTTTAAAATTAAGGATTGAATCAGTACAAGAAGTACAATTTGGATAACGAATGACTTATAATTGATGTTTAGTGGCGTACTGAAGTAAAGGGATTAAGGACTTTGAAACCCCCCTTGAGCAAGGTATTATGCAAAATTAAGCACGTTTATCATATTAGCACGTTTATATATATAAACACTTGATATATTTTATAAACTTGTGTTCCTAAAGCCCCTGAACCCCCTAAACATTTGCGTAGAGTACTGATTGTGTTTATCTTATTATTTTAACCGTTTTATGCTTTGAACGAAATTTGAAGTGCAGGAACCCTGTGAAGGTGACCACCTTTACTATAAAAATTTCTTTAATGGTTCTTAGTTTTTCTTCAAAACAATCAATAACGAACGAAAAATAAATGATTGAGTTTGATTTTAAATCGAAATTTGAAATACCACCAAAAAGTTGGCCCACCCAACCTTATTTTGTAAATGACTCTTAATAATTTTCAAAACAAACTATTTCCTCTTCAAACCAATCAATAAGAAAGGAAAACATGTTATTAGCTTGAGTATTGAATCGATATTTAAAAGCAGAAAAAACAGTATGAAGTTGACCACCAAATGTATCCTGGAAATAGATATATTTTACTGGTTGTTTTGAAACAAGTGATTTTTTCTTCAAAATAAGCAAACCGCCCCGAAACAAATCACCTTCATCAACATTATTTCTTAATTATATTCTTATGTTTTTCGAATCAAATTACTTTTCTTCCAAACAAGCAACAACAAATCCATATCAAACGATTGATTTTGGTCTTGAATCGAAATTTGTAAGTAAAGGAATCAGATTGAATTTGATCACATTCTAAATTTATTTTGTAAATCTCTTTCTCTATTTTTTCGAAACAAGCGATTTGCTCTTAAAATCAACCAATAAGAAACGCTTGGCTTCGGTTTTGATTCGAGACTTTAAAGTGGAGCCAATATGAAATTCCATCACCCATTTCTCTTGAAAAGACTCTTTATGTTTTTCGAAACAGACTATTCTTTTTCAAAATAATTAGTAGCATACGCATATCAAACAATTGAATTTGATTTTCAATCAAAATTTTAAGTGGAGGAACAAGGGTAAATTTGGCCATATACCAACTTTATTTTGTAAACATCTCTTTATGTTTTAAGAAAGATACGATTTTTACTATTTTTCTTCAAAAAAGTCAATAACAAACGAAAAACAAACGATTGGCTTCCGATTTCAATTCGAAATTTGAAAGGAGGCAACTTAACATAGGTGCATTGCTTCGCTTAAAAAAAAAAAAATCCAAACGCAAATTCTAAGCCTACAGTTTTAAAATTGCAGTTACATGTACATACTTCAACTTAGTATACATAAAAAATTACAGCATTATAAAAATATCAGACAAATAATATTATTTATTCGGTATTGAAAACCTCGAATCAACTATTGGAGTTATTTAGCGTATTTTTTTTTAATATCACAAAATTAAAGGTGTATTTATTACGGCATGGATATATTACGCACAATATTTTTATACAATTTGTATATATATATATATATATATATATATATATATATATATATATATATATATATATATATATATTTTTTTTAAAAATAGACCATTTAGAATTATTTATCCTTACAATTTTTTATATCCACAAATTCAAGGTGAGGGATATGCGATATTGATATTTTCAGAAAGTGTTGACCACCCTACAGAGTGTCGATCCTGTGCCGTGTCGATCCTGTGCCGTGTCGATCCTATGCCGTTTCGGTCCTGTGCCGTGTCGATCCTGTGCCGTTTCGGTCCTATGCCGTGTCGGCCCTGTGCCGTGTCGATCCTATGCCGTGTCGATCCTACGCCGTTTCGTTCCTATGCCGTTTCGATCGTATGACGGTTCTCTCCTATATATCCTTGAGAAAATAATTGTTACTTAATATTGCGTAATTATAAAATAATGTATTTTTTATTATTTCGATCGTATGAAAGTTCTGCTGTCGATCCTATGCCGTGTCGATCCTGTGCCGTTTCGGTTCTGTGCCGTGTCGATCCTATGCCGTGTCGATCCTACGCCGTGTCGATCCTATGCCGTGTCGATCCTATGCCGTGTCGGTCCTGTGCATGTAACCCGCCTGCACCCACATTACCATAATCCTAGCGCCGCCTATGATCTCAAGTGTCTTTGATTTCGAGGTTCTGGTTCGATTCCAGTTAGGAACATCATTTTCAGTAGCTGGCTCAGTGGTAGAGGTAGCTACTGACGTCTGGTACGAGGATTCCCTGGTTCGATCCCAAGCTATGTATGTTATGCCGAATAGTGTTGACCACGAGAGAGAAATTTTTCACAATACACAATATATTCCTACAAGTATAATGCCCTAAATGTTTGTTATATCACATCAAAACTTATAAATTGATAACGTGATTGTATGAACACAATGAAGAGTATTTATCACCTTTTATAGGTTGGCAAGTCATTACAATGTACTCCGACAAGAATTGTGGCTTAAATGTTTGTTATATCAAATCCTTTACACCACACGAACCTTTAAAATTTATACCATATGAAAAGCCTTGAAAACGCTTATAACTTCTTCTAACAGCATTTTGTAGATTCTATCTGGCCCATTTTGTATATTTTTTCTTAAAGTAATTAATTATAACTCAAAAAAGTGGGAGTCAGCTTAGCGAAAATCCTTAAGCCGGGTGCTTATTGACAAGAGGAAGGCCAGCCAAGCCAAGGCAGAGGTAGGTAGGAGAGAATACGAAGGAGAGACCTGAGTGCATTGGCTGTCTCAATCACACTGGAGAGACCTTTATCTAACACGTGTCTGAACGAATATGTGGTACAAGGCTTTGGTGTATTGCTCACAGTACAGAACCTCGGTTTGGTTGCCCTGTTCCTTGTCTATGTACGGCGGGCTTTACCCTCTCTCTCAGTAGACTTTCCGAAGACACGTCCATGCCTCTTCATGGCCAACTGGCTAAAGTATTTGCTTTCTGTTCTAGAAGAATTCGTTCTCCCGGGTTTGGTTCGTGGGTATGGTGGAGAATGCTTTCTTCTTGTACCAACCCAAATACTCGTAGTCGTTCTGACCCACTTTAAGCTGTATTTCCATCCCATATAGTTTTAGTGCTGGAAAAGGGAGCTTTGAAAAAAAAAAACTGCTACCATTCCAATCAAATTAAAGCAAGACAGCTCTCTCCTGCATGTAAATAAGCAGAGATTTTTACGTTCGAAATATCTTCCCTTGCCAGTTTTTTTTTTTTTTTTTTTTTTTTTTTTTTTTTTTTTTTTTACTGGCCTACCACCACTCTTTAAAAGTCTATATTATCCTAAATATAAATCGAAAAAAAGTATTTGAACACCCAAAGATAATTCACGCTTCCTTGATTAAATTCAACTCATGGTTAGAGTTTTGGTTACCAGAATTTTTTAGACAAGACTGTACACAATATGCTCTCTTTCGTTCTCGTCAGGCTACTGTAAAATATTGTGGTTACCATTCGCCGAGTTCCAGCTGCTAGTTTCACTCTGCCCAAACGTACAATTGATGTGGAGTCGGCATACTGTGATTTCCACAAACTTGATTATTCAAAGAACTCCTGCAGTCTCCCAGGATCTCTTTGTCTGATTACTCGATTTAGACCAACTCTGCCTAGGTGGCGCTTATGATATGCCGAAATAACTTAGTTTCAAGGAGCGCTATACTACACACAAACCTTCTTTTTTGACCTTTGCCGCTTCAACCTTTTGCTTCAATGCTTTTGACACATCTTGGGAAAGTTACAATGTAAAAATAGAACCTCCCTCCAAACTTGTGACACACATCAAAGTAATTTTTGTTCCACACTATGCTCCCTTATCCGGTGTTTAATAATAATAAGAATGTAAAACTTCCGGCTCAATACGTGCCACAACCCTTTAGGGGCGTAGAAGAACCTATCTATGCAATAAGCTCAGCGGGAAAAGTATGGCTTAGAACAAGAGAAAAGAGAGCTCAGTTCAATGTATGAATGGATTCAGAATTCCAGATGTATATTTTTGTTTGCATTTTTTCTTTTTATTTACACAGTCCAGTAAGTGTTCTTACCTGAGAGAAGGATTAGCAAAATAGGTCAACACCTCGAGACAGATAGATATCTCCAACAGCGTGAACTGTTCTCTTGTATCCCATGGAAAGATCACAGAAAGGGAGTTCAGCTGATCAGCTGTATTCAGCTGAATTTAAAAACATCGAGGGGTGTAGTGATTCCAGCGACGAAATGACCTCTGATCATAATCTTTACTTCCAAATATGATCTTTATATATATATATATATGCAATATTTTCTTCATTCTGGGTCGTCATTTACATGACAGGGGGTGGTAATATCCATCCCCCCTTGAGTTTGAGCAGTTTTACCTCACCTTTAGCAAACGTGAAAGGACACTATTGTATTTCTGCTCTTTTTAAAAAGTTTTTCGAATTCACTCTCAATGACAAATCAAAGAGAAGGAAGCAACGTTGCCAATCAATTCATTGGAACAATCGGTACAACGAAATGATAAAAGAAAGATAATTAGAAAAGAAAGAATGGGACAATCAAAACAAAACTAAAGACTGATAAGCAGAAAGATACTTTCCTTCTCCAGTGCTAGAGCGTAGGGATGCGCACGAGACAAGATTTGAGACTGTCTCGACTCGAAAATGTGCCGTAAAAGTGATGCCTCGACTCGAAAAATATATATTTTTCTATTGGAAGAGCTGTGTCTCGACTCGAATTTTGTCAGGAAAATTCTGTCTCGACTCGACTCGAACGCATCCCTACTAGAGCGTGTGTGTTTGTTGCATGAGGTCCCGCATACGATTCCTGGTGAGAAAGCATCCAACAAATTACAGTGGTTCAGAACTCTTTCCTGAAACCTTTCAACACTATAAATATAGGTATAATAATTGTACTAAAACTGGATGCTAGTAATATATCCACTGGATCAAAGCAAAAGTGAAATTAGAAACGTCATGCATATTTTCAGCATCTAAGGTCACAGAGTTCAGAATCAGAACAGAACGCTTATGGATTAAACTTTTAACATAATAAACATCCATCTATAGACATTTAATAAACAAAAAGTTATTAAGTGTTTTGCAAACTGTTTGCTAACAAATAACTCTTTAAACTGTTATTAACGAAACATTTAATTAATTAAAACGTTTAGCAAATTTTATCTAATTAAACATTTCGCAAAATATTTCCCCTGGAAACCAGTAAAAACAATCCAGTGATTAAATTAATACTGAAATCAAGAAATACTTGTACTTAAAATACATCAATAAACTAGTAAATTAGATCGTGCTTGACGCTCTTATCTATTACAAAGGAACCACACTGCATATGTTAGCAGTATTCTGCCTGTTAGTAGATCCTGGGACTTTTATTTATTTATTTATTCATTTTTTAAGGTTTGGGGCTGGAAATTTTTTCCACCTTTCTCGATCTTTAGCTTCCTCTTTTAACTTCCAATATTTTCTTGTTTTTCAAATCATCGGTCAGTTGGGTTCTTCTTCCTGCTCCTTCGCTTTTTTCTGTATTTTCTTCTATGGCGGTATGAAGAAGACAATTTCTTCGAAAGATATATCCAATCCAATTGGCCTTCTTATGAAGGATGCTGGCTAAAACGCCTTCTTCTTTCCTACCCGCTTTAAAACATCTTTGTTAGTCAATCTATCTCTGTCCATTTTATCTTCTCCATCTTCCTCCAACACTCCATTCCTATGCTCTCTAAATATTTCTTCTCCAATTTCCGTAAATTCCAAGTCTCGGAACCGTACAGTGAAATACTTCATATATAGCACTTCACCAGTTTCTTCCTAAGTCAAATTCCTTAAGCTTGCTAATTAAGAGTGATCTTTTCTTGTTGAATGCCCCTTTGTTCAACGAGACAATTCTTGACCTGATCTCTTTGGTGCAATAAATGTCTCTCGTCAAAACACTTTCCAGATATTTGAATGGTCGACCTCTTCTCTTTGTTCTACTCTGACCCGTAAGACCGTATTTCCACGGGATATTCTGATAAATTTTGATTTTTCGACGCTGATTTCGATTTCATATTGTTTACGAATGTCAACTATTTTGTCCTGTAGTCCTTTTTCAGATCTAACTATAATAACCGTGTACCATCTGCATACCTGACCTTATTAATGATCTGCCTTCCAATCCTGAAATCTCCTATTCCCATTAATGTTTCCTTCATTAAACATTCACTGTAAATGTTGAATAATTGGTGTGATATACTCCATTCTTGTGTGATATACTACATTCTTCCAATTTCCACACTATTGGTTTCTTCTTCATTCAAGCGTAACTTCACTTGTTGTCTTACGCAGGTTGCGAATGAGTCGACGGTCTCTCTTTCTTTAGGTATTTTCAGAATTTTGATCCAATTGACGCGGTCGAAAGCCAATGAATGAAGCCCAAACACAACTCTTCCTTTACATCAAGAATTCATTCTGATATAATTCTCATCAACCCAATAGCATCTCTGGTTCCTTTTTTTTTTTTTTTTTTTTTCGAGATCCAAATTGATCTTCAACATCTCTTATATGTCAGTTTCCAGCTGCCTGTTCAGTATGCGCCTGTTCAGTAATCTTCCCAGTGTGGAACATAAGGCTAAAATTATATATATATATATGCATAAGGGCGGATCCAAGGGGGGCTATTAGGGGCTATCCCTTGACCCACAGGTATATACTGGATAAAATGGACTTCAATTCTGTTTTACACTGGATAAAGCTGCAAACTATGGTTTAGCCCCTCTTTGATCATATCCTGGATCCGCCACTATATATATATGGCTGTCCTATGGATGGGATAGGTCACCCGAGATTGCACTAATTTGTTCTTGGGATTGAAAGTATTCAGGATAATGATTCACCATGTTGTAAGCCACTCTTTTTTTTTTTTTTTTTTTTTTTAACTGCATCCCACTAGTAATGTCGAAAAGTAAACTTATAGTGGAATATTATCATCATTGATACGAAAAAGTTCGAGTAAAATAATTTATTCACGATGGCTATACAATTCTCGCCTCCGTCATTGGACGCACTATTTATTTTTTTACTCCACGAGCCTGAATTCAAAGGAATGGCCCTGTGTATATTTACAATTGCATTATTCTGAATCGAAGTGCTTTCAAACAGACACTTAGTGCGCTGCGCATGTTCAACAGTGTTGCTTTCTGTGTTTTAAACCTGTAGTTTTCAACCTTTTCGAGCATTATACCCCTGCACGGCGCAACCTAAGAACCAGAAATCGGTTCGTTGTTAAAATCAGTCTCGAAGAATCCATGTCATTATTTATATAAAAGTCTGAACTTTTGATAATGTGTAAAATGCATAATGGCTGTCGTCCAATAATAAGAAAAAAGTTAACAGGTCATAAAATCTCAAACGCCCCGTAAATAGTCGTATCATCCCGCAATTGCCCGTTTTTATTCCAGCACTCCCTTCGTAAACGAGAACACTCCCTGAGAGTGATTAACGCCCATGTTTAGAACGACTGATCTAAACCTTGTTATTATACATAAACTGCAAATAAACTTACACATAAAATACGTATACTACAATGTTTTGAAAAGACTGTAAATATTTCTCTTTACTTGGAACTTAAATGTTTATTTCCTGTATCTCAACTGCATTCCTTTTCAAGTGTTCTTTAACTGATTAGTAGGAAATGCGAAAGTACACTAGCTATTACATTATCTTTCTTTTTTTAAAAAAGAAATAACAACAGCAATAGTAGTAATAATAATAATAACAAGAAAACATAAGCAACGAAGGTCAGATAAAATCCATCCATGCCTTTGCAATGAAACAAGTCGAAGGTTTGGTGATTTCACGCAAACTAGATCCAAGCAACCATGTAAACAGTTGATCACGCACATATACAAGTAATAAAACCAATCATCACCCATTTGTGTATCAGTGTGCCACACAAAAAGTACAAATTCTGTATATAATCTACATACCATTTAGTGAAAAGAAAAATGTTCAAATATTAGATAGATAGATAGATAGATAGATAGATAGATAGATAGATAGATAGAGAGAGAGAGAGAGAGAGAGAGAGAGAGAGAGAGAGAGTAGATCCTATTCAGATAAACAAAATAATATGGGTGAGACAAATCCTCATGTGTACAAAAGGGTAGGAGAATTTGACTATTTCCATATGTTTTTCTAAACTTTTGGATGTACTGTAAATATAACAAATTTGGTGTCTGAGGATGTCTTAGTTTACAAATAGGAATATACAGGGCGTTTTAAAACAGCAACGTTTGGAAGGTGATTCCTGTCACCAAGATAAAACAACAAGTATAGACCAACTTAGGTGCACAAATGCTTCCTTTCGGAGTTATAGCCTACCAAATACATGAAAACATGTACTTTAAAGTTCCATAGCTCCAATACTATGGGACCTACTGGTGAAGACTTTATTTAGGAAGTAGTGTACGCCCTATCCAAATATCCATGTTTCAGAATCCTGCGGTACTTCTGCAACAATTTTTATAGAGGCAGTTGGTGAATACTTCAAACTATATGCCCATAGCGAAACTTCCCCGATAAACATTGTTGCTTGAGTGCCTTAGGATTCTGAAACATTATTTTTGGATAGCGCACATAATATTTTCTAAGTGAGATCTTAACCCAACTTACTACATAAGTCTCATACTACGTAAGTCTCATACTACGTAAGTCTCATAGCTTTGGAGTTATGGACCTTTAAAGTTCATTTTTTCATGTTTTCGACAACCTATAACTCTGAAAGGAAGCATTTGTGCACCCACGTTTTATGTCTTATCTCGGTGTCAGGAATTACCTCCCAAACGTTGCCAGTGTTGTTTTGAAACACACTGTATATATTTCACCTACATGAATTCTCGAAATTTCACTCAGAAGAAGAATATTACTGATTTTGTTGTTGTTGTTCTGAAATTTGAACATAAGGGCACGAAATTTGATATGGTGAACACAGGGTAGGTGATACTTTTTTCTTTACTCGCTATATTGAAAAACAACTTTGGAGTGGGTGATTTCTGGAACTCCAGTAAATTTAAAACTTCAAGTTGCAGAAGCCAGAAGTTAGAGGGTTGTATCCCCTTCATGTATTTTCTGCTGGATATACAAAGGGCACTTCGGTTAATTATTTTATATAGTCATAGATTGGACTATGCTAGGCAATGCTAAAAATAATCTTCAGGAAAAAAGTGATACAGAAGAGAAAGATCTCCGCGGAAAGTCCATGTATCGCATCATTTTTCTTTACTCACACTTGTTTGCATAGCCAAAGCCTACGAGAGGAGTAAGTAGCAGAACAGGTTTGCAAACAAAATACACGATTCATGCGCATTATCATCATACTTGACTGATCGAGAAAGGGAGGAAGAATCAAAACAAAGTGTCACACAACTCGATACGTATCTAATAGAGTTATTTACGGAAACTGAATGGAAAAGTACCCTGCATTGACGTCAAGAAGAAGCAAGCCCATGGTTAGGACATAAAGAATCATAGACGGTTAGGCGTGAGAGACGAGAGGTGTCATGTCATGAAGTAGCTATACTGAAAAAAGAATTGACTAAAATAGTAATAAAGAAGTGAGCTTCGTTCCAGTGTGTTAAACTACGATAAATTCAACGTGTTAAACTATGGAAATTCAATGAGGAAACTGAGAGATCTGGGATTTCCAGTTGTAACAGAGGGATAAGAAGAGGCCTTGGTTCTACAGACGCTCAATGCATATCAAAAACTGTCGTTATTTCTTACAATTTAATTACTATATCGGAATCAATAGTAAAGCCGAAAATTCTACGAACTTTTACTACGTCCGATTTTAGTTTAAAAACAAAAAAGAAAAACTTATAGGATTTATAGGATTATATAGCTATAGGATTACAAGAGGTTTTTTTCTTGTAATCCTATATAGTTTTTTTTTTTTTTTTTTTTTTTTTTTTTTTTTTTTTTAAGTTTCCTATGGCCGTTCTCGCGCTATTGGAATCAATATTGGAACTAAAAGTTGTAGTATATTTCTAGTTTGAATCAATATATTAAGTTAGAGATGAAAACTTATGTTTAGGACACTGAATTCACACCGAAAAGCCGATTTTCGCTATCTCTTCACGGTTTTGCTCTATGGAGGTTCAGATTGAAACTGGAATTTGTAATGGATTTCTAGTTTGAATCAAATTTATGTTTAGGACACTAAATCCATATCGAAACCTAGATTCTCGTTATCTCTTACTGGTTTTGCTCTATTGAGCTTCAGATTGAAACCGGAAGTTGCAGTTGATTTCTAGTATAGATCAAGAGATAAAGTTAGAGATGAAACTTATGTTTAGGACAATAAATCCACACTGAAAACCCGATTCTCGCTCTTACCGGGTTTGCTCTATGGGGGTTCAGATTGAAACCGAAAGTTGCAGTGGATTTCTAGCTTGAATCAAGAGATAAAGCTAGATATAAAATTTATTTTTAGCTCACTAAATCCATACTGAAAAGCCCATTCTACCTATGTCTTACCAGTCTTGCTCCATGAAGGTTCAAATTGACACGGAAAGTTGTAGTGGATTTCTAGTATGGATCAAGAGATAAAAGTTAGAGATAAAATTTATGTTTAGGACACTGAATCCACATCGAAAAGTCGATTCTCGTTATCTCTTACCGATTTTGCTCTATGGAGGTTCAGATTGAAACCGGAAGTTGTAGTGGTTTTCTAGTATGGAACACGAGGTAAATTTAGAGATAAAATTTATGTTTTGGACACTGAATTCATATCGAAACGCCGTTTCTCGCTCTTTTTTATTTGTTTTACTCTATGGAGGTTCAGATTGAAACCGGAAGTTGAACTTTTTTTTTTAAACTTCCTATCACCGTTTTCGCTCTATTGAAATCAACATTGGAACTGAAAGTTGTAGTATTCTAATTTGAATCCAGAGATAAAGTGACAGATAAAACTCATGTTTAGGCCATTGAGTCCACACTGTGTAACGTTAAATTTTCTATTTCAACTTGTTACATTTATAGCCCATAGTTCGAATCACAAAAATTGGTAAATACGATTAAACATCTTAATGGTTCTGACTTTTATTCTTCTTATTTTATGTATAATTATTCTGTTGCCATAGCAACAAAAGACAAATACCTATCTTCTTTTTAACAACTGGCATTCCATGATTATTTATATAAAATCCAAGGATCTTATAAAATAGAGGATCTGCCCTTACAACAAAATCCTGAAGCCATACGTCACAGTTTCGCCACCCCTACTCTGCCCACTCCGTCCAATAGGATCGCAATGTGTTGAGCCAACAATCATGGCGGAAACGAAAGTAGCCAATCAGGCGATGGAAGAAACGAGAGTAACCAATCAGACGTGCCGATGCTCGGCTGTTTTTTGGCTTCATCGATTTAATAGGATGAAGATACATATGGGCAGATCCTCTATTTATAACATCCTTGATAAAATCAACATATATTCTACAATTTTTTTCTTCTTCTTATCAACAAATCGTGCACTTTTAAGCGCCGTTGCCCAAAATAACTACAAGAAAATGGAAGTAATTTATAGGTTAGATATACAATCTCGTTGTAACCGAAAACCCGATTCTCGCTATCTCTTACCGGATTTGCTCTATGCAGGTTCAGATTGAAACTGGAAGTTGCAGTGGATTTCTAGTATGAATCAAGAGATAAAATTTATGTTTAGGACACTGAACCCATATCGAAAACTCGATTCTCGCTATCTCTTACCGGTTTTGCTCTATAGAAGTTCAAATTGAAACCGGAGGTTGTAGTGGATTTCTATCACTTCCGGTTTTAGTAGAGCTATGAGGGTGGAGATGGAATCTTTCTTGAGACATTGAATCGATTTTGTTTTATAGCTATCACACTTGAAACCGGAAATGGTTGATTTCTACTTACGGTTTGAAAGAGGGTTAATAATCTTTGTTCCGATACCTGTTGACAGACGAACGGATAGACACACCTGTTCTATAAGCCTTCCCATCCTTGCGCATGGTTTGGAAGTCTAAAAAGGAAGATAAAAGCAAGTGTTTTAGATTTGCAATCAAATCGTGCGCTTCTCGTATCTTTTTTTTTTTTTTTTTTTTTTTTTTTTTCTTTTGCAGTCACTTTGTTTGTCACTTCCTCTGTCGTGATGCAGTGATTTCCCCTTGAGAACGCAGGGTCATCCCGTCAGTCAGTCATTTATTTACCTGCAGTAAGTGAGTTCTATTCCTCACCGAACAACCGCCATCATTCATCCTTGAACTCAATCGAGTTGTCGGAAGAACACTTTATAAAAAGCAAGCAAGCTATGTAGAACAGGGACATTCACATTGGCTACCTGGAAGAATGAACGAGCGAATGATTTTTCTTTCTTTCTTTCTTTCTTTTCCTTTTAAATGTTAACTTGTTCATACTTCAATGTTATTCGAAATACTACATTTCACTTTCCAACCAGAAGTAAAACAGTAAATGTGTAAACACGTTTCGTATAGTAGTTAGATGTTCTTGTTTAGTATTAGTACAAGGATTTGATTCAATAACACGCTTTTGTACAGAACAGCCAATCACGCACAATTTCTAAAACACATTCATTCATCTGTAGCTTCTTAGGCATCACGAAATTCGTAGTTGTTCATAGTTTAAAAAAAAAAAAAAAAAATCTTAATCAATTTCACAATGCCATATTATTCTTAACACCACATAGGATATCCAATTCCAAATGATGTCCGGTACATCCCTTTCATGTATATGGATATTTTGGATTACAAATGGACATATTGTGCTATTTGCATATGCTCATGAACGTCCAAGCAAAAATCATCTACTAATAGTATTGGAATGACATATAAGAGTTTAGTAGACACTGGCACGTACCCAGAAACTTTTGTTGGAAAGGGTCCAAGCTTTGCGGTCGCTAACGCTCTCGCCTTCGGTGGGAGCGGGCCTGGGTTCGATTCCCGGTGGGGGCACTCGGTCGAAAAAGTGTAACAGCTTTTTCAGGTCAGCCACCTTGAATGAGGTTTTCCTGGGTTTTCCTCATCGCACCAGGCAAATACCGGGGTGGTACCTAACTTATATGTCTCAGGCCGATTCCTTGCTTCCCCAATCCTTTCTTCCTTCTCTTTCCCCGGATAGTGTGCTCGTCGAGGGACGTCATTCCTCAAACGTGACAGGCTAAATGGCCATAAGATGCCGAGAGCCCAGAAATCTAAATCCTAAATCCTAATTCCCAAGCTTTGCCAAGGTGGGAGGGGGAGAAATACAACAAGTCACTACATCTATGTAATATTGAACACGTATTATTCTGGATTATTAAAAGTAATTTTAAAGTACTTAGGAATTTGGGGGGTCCAGACCCGATGGATCCCCCATGGTTGCGCCGCTGAGTAGACAAGCCTAATGTGATAAAGATTAGTGTCGCTCACGAGACGAGACGAGAAATTTATCTAATCTCGTAGGCAACAATAGTTCACTCAAATCTTAGATCTCACCAGATTCTCTCTACATGGTTCATAATATAAAAATTGATAAAGTAACTTTATGAGCACAATGAAGAGCGTTTATCAACTTTAAAGATGATCGGGAAAGTTATTAGGCCTACTCAATACACTCCAAGAGTAAGTTTGGTTTAAATGTTGTTATATCATACATACTCTTCGTGGACTTCTTGTGATGCGAAAGGATTCAGATAACTTCTAGACTAAATTAAGAAAGAAACCGGGGCGTAAAATTTGTACTTAAATTTACAAATGAGACGAGAAAAAAATCTTCAAGTATCGAGACGAGTCAAGGCTTCTACAAGATTTTACGAGACGAGTCGATAAAATCTTATTTGTCGTCTCGTCTAGTCTATCTAGTCTCGTCTAGTCTCTAGAGATCGTCTTATAGAGATCTAGTATTTTCTAGGATACTACACTTTCCCAACATCAAACATCTTTAAAAAAAAAAAAAAAAAAAAGATCTGGAGTGTGATTGTTGATTAAAGTACCTACATTATTTCCACATCAACCTGCATCTTCCAAATTAATGCAGCCTTGGTGCTGAAAAAAGATGTTAAAAGCGTCAATCGGTATTTTTTATGTCTAAATTGTTTTCTTCCTTCACTTATCTAAACGGAATAATATCGTAAGAAGTAAATGTTATCAATGAAAATGACGGAATTAACCCTCTAAAAAGTTATTTTCATATGTACGACGGGTTATTTCTGAATTAAAGCGCCTGAACGAGGAGTTTGACAGAAAATACCACGTGAGAAATCGTGGAAATGAGCACAATAAATGTACAAGAACATTATAGTTATATAAAGGCCAAGACTGACTCTGCAAGGATGCTAACCCGAACTATTGTAATACGTATTCAACAAAATACACTTGTTAATCCCGAAAATATATAAAATAGGTGGGAAAATAGTTTTATGATTATGAAGTCTTTAACATCCATAACAAAAAAAAAAGATACAGCGTTATATTCAAAGAGAATTAGAATTCTATTAAACTAATTTGATTAGAATTAGAAATTAGATTTTTTTGGCTTCGGCATCTATGACAATATTATCCCGTCATGTATAAGGTCCCTCGGTGATCACATTACCCGGGAATTGTAAAGGAAGAAAGCAACCTGGGACCATTATGTTACGTACCATCCCGACAATGAGGACAAACTCACTCAAGTTGACTGGTCTGAAAAAGCTTTACACTTTTGCGACCGAGTATACTCACTGGAATCGGAACCGAGATCACTCAAGCTCAAACCTAAGGCGAGAGCGTTAGCGACTACGCTAGCTAGGTTACTTAAACGAATTTGATTTAAAGTTGTAGTAAACATTATATTAAACGAGCTAAGATACCAGTTCTTCGCACGGAAAAAATATGTTTATGGAATTATTCTTTGGAAAACATTTAACCTCTTTTACCCCCTTAGGTAGGGATGCGCACGAGACGAGTCGAGACGGAATTTTTCTGACAAAATTCGAGACGAGACACATCTCTTCCAATAGAGAAATTACATGTTTCGAGTCGAGACATCACTTTTACAGCACATTTTCGAGACGAGACAGCGTCAAATCTTGTCTCGTGCGCATCCTTACCCTTAGAATACGCATTTCAATCAACGTGAAATGATCAAATTTCGGGTCGACCCAAGTGCTAAGTATGTTTAAAAATTAATTTTAAACGGTTGATACGTTTCCTCGGTTTGGCTATTTTTTGAATACAAAATGGGAAATTTAAATAGTTTAGAACAGTGGTTCCCAAACTCTTTCAGCCGTGGAGTCTTTTCTGAAGCAAAAGTTTCTTTTGGGCCCCAAAAGTTCTGTCTATGTTCTCAATTTTATTAAAATTTATCATGCCTATAATGAATTAAGTAGGAATGCATTGTTATTCATACACTAGCGACAATTACGGGTTAAAATAAAAAAAAATATGTATATGTTCCGTTAGTCAGTCACTTTCTACTATTACAGAAGCGTTCTCAAATCGATAGAAACGCAGAAAATATAATGAAAAATCAGAAAACAATAAGTAATATATATAAATAAAAATTAAATATTGCTATTGTGGGCTGAATTTGGATTTAAACGGCATCGCAAGTCTCACTGTTCATCTCAGCGACCACGGAAACTATGGATTCGACACTAATATCGATCATTTTGGATCATTTTTATATATCTCCCTCCTCTCCTCCCCTAAGTTGCACCGTCAAAGTGAAAAGATAAAAATCATCCCAGGCTCGAATCTAATTTATGTTGAAATTCGATGAAGATCGGTCGAGTGGTTCAAGAATTATTAAGTCACAAACGTAGTCACTTCCCTTTATATATATTTAGATTTATTAGAAATAGTAGTAAAAAAAGAAGTAGAAACAATATTATTTGTTACTGAAATCTACAAAATGTTATGGCCCCTAACAGTATAAGAATTAGTTTGTTAAGATATTTGAAAACGTTACAACGTTACGTGTACACCCAAATGTGAATATTGTGCCTGCTTCTTGTAACAAAGTTTGTTAGTTTCTGGCGTCACAGAAGTCAATTGAAGACGCCTAATGACTTCTGCGTCCAAATTAGCTCTTTATTTAGTTGTTTATAATCGTGTACCTCGAAAAGGCCGTATCACAGAGCTACGTAGTCAAAAGGCAGTAAGAGCAATTTAGCCATTGAACTAATATCGAAAAATTCTCCCTTAATTGAGCCCGAAATTCGGGAAGTGGTTTTCTTTTAAATTAAGCCTGACATTTATTATTCGCAACCATGTTTATAAGGACCTCATTATCTGCTGCACTGAGGACTGCTACTAACTTTGATGTCACTAAAAATGGATTTAAAATCCACTCAGAACTCCTCCAAATAAATTCCTGAGTATCCCTTGGAAAATATTAATTCAAATTTTGAAGCAAGTTATTCTTTTATTATTGTTATGTCATTTTCTTCTAAAAGTTCAAAGTGAATGTGAAACATATCTGACTCTTATTCTCGACATTTTCTAGAAAGAAATCTTTTTCTTCAGCATCGAATATTGTCTTTCCTTTCCCTTGTACGGATGTGATGAATTCGTTTATTTTAATGAAAATGTCTGCCAAGTAACAATTCGCACAACTATTTAAATAAACTGCTAGCAAACTGTTTAGATCATTCAAAAGTGAAGAAACTTGCGTTCGAGTAAACGGGATAACGCTTTACCTTGTAGCAACTATTGCACTTCTATGTGTGTTCTTCCCATATCTTCGCAATATTTTGAAAATGAAATGAAATCTTTTAGTTTTACGTCCCACGGTTATGCCGGTTAGGCTAAAGGAGATGGTGATTATGAGAAATGAATGAAATGGTGGAATGAAGAAAGTGGGAGGAAACGGGAGAACCCCGAGACAACCCACGCACACCGTGATTGTCCACCACAAAGTTCACTTGGCGGGAGCAGGGTTTGAACCCGGGACCCCATGCATCAGAGGTGAACGCTCTACCACTGAGCCACCGCGGCCCTTCGCAATATTTTGAGTAGCCTACCCTGCAAAGATAGTGCCGTAACAAAGTTGATAATTTTGACGGCGTTATCTAATACCTCCTTCATTACCGCTGTGACATTTTTCGTTATGAGGACGCGTTGATGTGGTGTTCAGTGACTATTTGTGCAGTTTGTGAAGCTTCCTTGATTCTTGTTACAATGGCACGACCTACCTTTGCTCCAATGCAATTACCTCATGGTATCTAGTTTTCACTCAAGAAGATATCGAACAAGAAAAGAAATTCACTTCTGCTTGTAGAGGATGGAAGTGGTTTGCAGAACAGAATTTCTTCACGTAAATTCGTGTTGCACAAACGTCTTTAATACAGATAATTCGACAACGTCCATGGAGACATCGAGTTGTAGCGCAAATTTTGTTTGACTGATTCGTGAAATTAGGGTATCGTTTGGTAGATCCTGGATATCAGTATTATTTCATAAGGGTATACTGGATATCAAGTTCGCAGTTTACTACCATGCACTTTACTATGTACTTACACTAAAAGTAGTTTCATAAGTCTCAGCAAGGATGTGAGGTTTACCAGTAAATGTTAAGTCATGAATAACTAAGTACGATGCTTTTAGTGTTTTCTTGTTATTTTTCTTCACATGAATTACACATTTGGTGTGATCTGCATGGAATTTGTCACGTTTTCTTTTGAAAGAGTCTAAAGTTTTACATATGAAGTCAATGGTTTTCGAAATGCCGTTTAAGGTTGACAGGGAGCATAGAGCTATTCAGAAAAAAACTTCGTTATTATTCGCACACTGTGCATGTCCATCAGCAAACTCAGTGAATCCCATGTCCAATTATGAATTGTTCATACGTATCGTAGACTTTGAAGCAGAATGATGTCCAGCATATTCCGAACTCAAGTCCAAGGAATTTCCACTATCTTCCTCCAAAATGAGACAGCTGTTTGTTATGAGCACTGGTTCAGAGCCCGTTTGAAGTCACAGTTCTATTACAACGACAGTTTAGCTGCTAATAACTTCTACAATAACCAAATAAATCAAATCATGTATAATTTTTACAGGTTTTTCCTTATCATGAATTGTCACATGAAGAAACTGAATAATAAACGCAACCTGCCCGGTTAATCTATATATATAAAAGAGAACGCACAAATCCTTTGTTACCTCATCACGCTAATACGGCTGAACCAATTTCTTTTATTTTTGGGGGGTTATTAGGATTTGGACCCTAGATGGTTTTTATCATATCACTTTAATTTTTAATTACCAGTGTCTTGAGATAATTGACCATTCAAGTGTCCATAACGTACAAATCCTTTGTTAGCTCATCATAGCTAAATCTAACCGTATTTATATGCAACCCACATGACCGTGTCACTCGGCGGGTTAACATAAATGACAGGCGATATAATGTTAACATTCTTCTATGGTTTTTATCATATCACTTGAAAGCGAAAAAGTAAAAATTATCTAAGTAACAAAGTTTATTGCGTTCCAGGGTGACCGCAGCGAAGCGGGGTGAACGCTGCTAGTAAAGCATAAAAGAGATTTCGAGAATCGTCGAGAAAGTTTACTTTGTAAGCAAAATAGATCGAGATAGTTTCAGCTTCCAGTGACTAGTAGATATATTACTACTGCTTCATCTCGCGCGCTAGCGAGAAAAAAACAAACTGCTACTATCACAGAACGTATTTTTCGCTTGATATAAGTAGTCCTGTTTTCCCGGTAGATGGAAGAACAATATTTGATTTAGTTTAGCAGCTAACTTTATTATATTATTATTATTATTATTATTATTATTATTATTATTATTATTATTATTATTATTATTATTATTATTATTATTATTATTATTATTATTATTATAACTGCCGCGGATGGAGCTCCAAGGGCTCTGCAGAGCACAGGGAAAGGTTAGTTTAGAATTTGCCACATTTCCTCTCCTATAAAGGCGGAATTTTGAAAATCAATGGAGCATGAGCACGTAGTCACATATTTTTAATGAGGAATTTATACGTTGTCACCCATTCTTAAGATGAAAGGCTCGTGATATATTTTATTTTTGGCTTGTGGTTTTAATCCTCATTTCTCCGTCAGGATGTGCATTTTAATAAAAGTAACAAGATGAAAAGCCGGCCAGATCCAAGTGTTAAATTCAAAAATTCATTTCAAATGGTCCACCCTTTTCCCCGTAATGATGAGACCCAGACAACTTTGATGTCAATATTTTATACACAGAAAAAAAAAGTACAGAACCTACCCCTTTGCTCTGTTTAAAACGGAATTTCAAAAATCGCTGCAATATGTATCAACTTGTTTTTAATGAGGAGTTTATACCTAGGTATATCCAGTTTCAATTTCCTAATATGAGGGGCTCGTGATTTTATCCCCCACTGCAATTTCCTTAAGATATACACTTTAAATGGTATTTCACTTTCTTTGTGGACCTTCCGTAGCCCGGAAGCATTATGATCACTTGTCGGTGAAATTAAGAAAGGAATCAGGGAATAAATTGTGTATATACATAAATTGCCAAAACGAGAAGGGACAATCTTTTCAAGAGTAGAGTCGAGAAATGATTCGAGAATCGAGTCGAGACGAGGCTTCTACAAAATTTACGAGACGAGACAACCTTGTTTTTATCTTTTCTGATGGGAAACACTACTAAACGGCGTGACAAACATCTTGGCATTTGAAGGCGGCGCTCCAAGTTCCCTTTAAATGCTGCTAGCAAATGAGAGGCCAGCAGTATTGCCACGTTTATT
The DNA here is from genome assembly GCF_964235325.1 of Thermobia domestica. Taxonomy (NCBI): domain Eukaryota; kingdom Metazoa; phylum Arthropoda; class Insecta; order Zygentoma; family Lepismatidae; genus Thermobia; species Thermobia domestica. The sequence continues at coordinate 205,530,205 of NC_137462.1, read as the reverse complement.
TTGCACACATCCACATCTATTCCCTCTCACCTAATCGCGCTGTAGTTTGTCCGCTTAGCTATAGCCACACTCCTTTACCACTTGACAACGTCGCGTCAGAGCTTGCGTTTTATTCGTTTAGCTGAAATGCCAAGATGTTTGTCACAGCCTTTAGTGCTAGACATACCATATGCGTGGGTTTTCTAGGTGTTCTCCAGATCCTTTGACTTTCTTCATTCCACCATCATAATCATCCATCTCATTATCATCGTCTCCCTTAGCTTCGGTGCATAATCATGAGACTACTCATAATGGTTCCCTCGTTCTCGACCTACTTCGGTTTCCTTCGATTGTACCTTATATCAAGTATCTTATGATACATTTTCTAGGCAGTAAATATCCAAATCAATGCCTCTTCTTTTCAATTACGTATAAATTTATTCTTTGGGATCCTAACACCTTTTCAATTCATTTCCATTTCGGTTCAGTTATTTTTCATCCTTCTCTACACCCATATTTTGAAAATCTAATATCTTTTGATAGCTTTTTCTTGGTGTCTGTACTTCTGGTTCATTGAATACAATATTTCACATAAACCATATGAGTGTTTTTCTTAAGGACTCATATTATTCAAGAACCCACAAAATTCCTTCCGCCATTCATATCTTGTTTTTGTTTCAGATTCTAATTTTATGTCTTTATTATAACAATAATATCCAGATACCGAAAATCAATAATTTATTCTGTTTCCTTCTCTCCTGTTACCATACTGATACTAAATACTTCGCTTTAACCATCTTTGGTTTTAGCTTTGTATTTTCGAATCTTGAAATGTGCACTTTATCCTTCTAGAAATAGCACAAATACCATTTTCCTACAAAAGTCTCGATAGTTGGGTAGTGGTGCTTGATGAAATACCACCAAATTATCTTGCGTCGGTGTTAATAATTTATAGACTATATTTTGATTTGATATCAGTTTAGCATTCCTTTTAGAAGCGAGGCTATATGAGATGTGGACCTACAGCTTAACGTGGAATCCGAACCGCATGAGCTTCCCCCCGGATCTCCCACGCCAAAGGCGCATGCGCTAACCGCTTAGCCACCAAGGAGCTCCATTTATAGACTAGAGTTCGCTATACTTGAATTTAAGTATGTTCTGCACAATTACAATTACCTTTCAACGACGCCCACAGGATATTTTACCAACGAAGGAAGAAAAGGACGGAGCAGTAAGATCGAAACACAAGAGCAGTCGCGAATAAACATACGCTTTGGTGTACGTGGACACACAATTTTCATGTATTTTTTGAAGTTGTGCACATTGCATAACTTATTAACTTAAGCAAATACTATGATAGTAATAATACGTAATTAATATAAACATAATTAATACTATAATGTGAGAGAAAGCAAAGCTAATATGTTTCGTCATGTATTTCAAAGAACTGTACCTCATTTGAATAAGCAAGGGTGAGCAACTCCTCTGCGGTCGATCATGCTTATGAATGAATCAAGCTGGGTCAACGCCGGGAATGTTTCTGTCAGAAAACTGAAAGTATGCGCAGAACTAGGCATGCTTGCTAATCATTCGCCGATGGGGAATACCTTGATATAGCACAAACAAATTAAATTTGATTTGATACTTAAAAAAAAAAAAAAAATGCCGAAGCCTTGGTTTTGCTTTCTTAATACCCATACTGTAAGGAAACGTTTAGCCCGTTTTACTTTGTATATATATATAACGATGAATTCGCGCGTTATGTATACTAGCTTTGCAAATCACGGATTATATCTTCGTTCGCAAAAAGAAAGAAAATAAAAAGAGGAAAAACAGCCGTAAGGGTAAATTCCGATTTCCAAATTATGTGAATTGGACAGAGAAATCATCGTCATTATCTCTTTCATTATTATTACGTAAATTATATATATATACCAAAACGGTTGTAGAATTCGGACATTGCTTCCAGACAGACAAAAATTGCTCAACGCTTTCTATATGCTTCTCTCCTCCCTCCCTTGCCTTCTCATTATTTCCTCTGATTCTTGTAAGAAACGTGATTTTTATTTATAGCTTGACCCAGTTTTTCTCCTCTCTGTTTCTTGTTTTTATTCATTCGTTCATTCATGGTTCCAGAGGTATACTAGTAATGCTATAGTTAGAGGCCAGACCAGGCAAGTTTTCTGGCGTATTTGAACTCTATATAAATGTACGTACGCTCTATGCGCTTGTGCTGTGCACCTCTGAGTGTGCTTGTATCATAACTACCGTTATCTGTTCTGTTGTTACTGCATTGCATAGTTTTCGCTTTCAAAATTTCAACGTAGTCACGCTGAGATGCCAAGTGGAGAGAGGATTTAAAAAAAAGAAAAAAAAGTAGGCCCGTGACTCCGTGACCACTTTCGATTGTTCTGCAAATAATTTCCTCACTCGCCAGAAGAAAAAAAAAAGTTATACGGTAACTTCTGAGGTTGGAGTATACAAAACAGAGGCTGGTTTGTTTTTATCAATGCACGCGATCATCGACCTTCTTCTGTTTGCTTGTTGTTGGTTAATTAGCCAAGGTGCATGCTCTATTATGCGTAGACGGAGAATGCATTGTATTGTTTAGAATTGGCATCACTTCGATTAATGGTCTTTCCTTTATTATTATCAGATGGTTCTGTAGGCCAAAGGCAAACAGATAAATATCTAATTTGCTCTCAGGACCGTATTTTAAATATCGCTGTTACTAATTGTGTTGTGCGAAATGCAATTTACTGAACCAACAAGACATAATGCCATGGACCCTCAACGGTCCGAAGGATATCTGTGAAATCAGTGGACATGCAGAGTGCTGTATGAGAGAGGCGTGCTCTTTACTTCTTACAAGAAGTCCTAGGTTTGTTTTGTTTCTTTCATCGTGACGTATTAATTAAATCTTTACGTGGATATTTTAAAAAGTAAATGTTGACTTTACGTTACCAGATGTCAACTTCGAATTCAATATTCGGAAAGATGGTGAATCGTTAGTACCAGTGCAGGATCAGTAACCCGGAAGACCCCACCGTGCGAGGGGGGGGGGGGGCAGAACCCTAAGGGGCCCAAGAGCTTTTCAAGTCCCCCTGCACCTTGCCTGTAGATACTAATTCTTAAAACACTTTAAAAAGAATGAGATTCACTAACTAAACAAATTGATCTTGAGAAAGCTCTACGCACTCTTGAAGAGAACCGAGAGGAATTGAAGAAAATGAGAGAAGAATACCATCAAATAAAACAAGAGGCCACAGCTGTTGCTGCGAAGTGGAAAGTCAATCCTGTGTTCGTAAGAAAAAGGCAACCCAATATGAAAAAAAAAAAAAAAAAAAAAACCACTTCGACGAACTGGTAGAAGATAATCGGTTTTCGGACATAGAGGCTTGCTTCAGGCTAAATGTTTACAATATACTTCTAGATATCGCGTACAATGAAATAGAGAACCGTTTTATATCGTTACAGACAATTCTTGATGAATTTTCAGTCATATTCCTCAAAGTATTTGTGAACCTTTGAGACGAAGAAATTTTAGTTAATAAGGCTGAAAAACTACAAAAGAAGTACTAGCAAGATATTGGCCCGTCTCTATCGTTAGAATTAATTTCCGTTCATAGGCTACTGGACTTAAAAACTATATCTTAAAGATCAACACTATTCTTGAATTTGCGGTGTTACTATACGTCGAATTTAATACTATTGCCCCAACTTATCCTGAAATTTTGACTACTCTTGCTTTATTACTGACTTTACCTGTGACTGTGGCTTCCGCTGAGAGGTCATTCTCGTCTTTAAGAGGATCAAGAGCTATTTAAGGTGTTCAATGACATAGAAGAGAATGAGTGACTTGGGAATGTTGGCAGTCAACCATGAGAGAGTTTCGACCATTGAAAAGAGAAATCTTATACGGAAGTTTGCGGAGATGACGTCGAGAGGGAAGGATTTCTTGTAAAACATAAGTGTTTGAATCTCTACTGCATAGTAAATAGAACACTAGGAATATGGTAACGGTTGTGAGGTGGAACTGAGGATGTGTGTGAAGCGTCTGGCTGTTGTTAGTGTGTTAAATGATTGTCTACAGTCAGAGCCGTAGCTAAGGGGGGGCTAGCGGGGCGCTGACAACAAGGGGGCGCCGAACGAGCAAGGAGAAAGTAAAAGTTGTGTTGGACATGAATAAAAGACGAGTCGCCCCCAGAAAGTATTGGCGCTCTATGAGATTAATATTGCTGTCGGTTATCAATGAAATACGTAGATTTCTTAAAAATTTTCTTGCTCGCTTCGCTCGCAATCCAAAAGTTTAAATAAGTCACAACAAGTTTTTACTTATTACTTAAAGAGTTATAGATGATTTCTTAATGACATTTGTTGTATACAAGGTGCCGAGTAATGACTTATAGTGTACGCAGGAGCATATTCAAACTCAGAAACGAGTAAAGTCGTGTTCGGCGTTTTGACAGTGATGAGTTTGCTTAGTTCAAAACGTTTTTCTACCCCTGGGGGCTCAGTGGTAGAGCGTTCACCTTTGGTACTTGGGGTCCCGGATTCGATCCCACCCCGCCAAGTGAACTTTGTGGTGGACACACACCCCGTGCGTGTGTTTTCTCGGGGTTCTCCCGTTTCCTCCCACTTTCTTCATTCCACCCTTTCATTCGTTACTCATAATCACCGTCTCCTTTAGCCTAACCGGCATAACCGTGAGACGTAAAAATCAAAGATTTCATTTCATTTTTTTCCTATCCAATCCGATTAATCACGACGCACAGTGGAGCCAAGGCGCTGAATTCTTGGCAAAAATAAGAATTCGCAATATGAAGCAGAAAATTGAAAGAAAACCAATTAGTTTGGTGTGTGCAGTGGCTACAATAATGTACTTTCGACATTATTTTATCAAAAACATAGAGTGTTATATCATAAAAGGAAATATTCCTTATATTCGCGCCTAAATAATATAACAGATTGATTGGCATAAACAAACGGGTGGGCAATATGCTTTGATTTGGCAACTTACGATTGACTTACATTCTTACGCATGAAAGGAAAAAGTGTACTTATTCTTTTTACAACTGAAGAGTAATAAAATTGAAGAAAAGTTCTTGCTTCTCAAAATTATTTCCAAGTTGTGGAGGATTCGTTATGACAATGAAGATGCAAGGACGCTTCAATACATAAAAATTATCTCATCACAAGTTCTCGATATATTATCAAATTTATTAAACATATTATGATTTACAAGCATCAGTAACCTGTTCAGCTTGTTTCATATATTGCATCGTGCATTACGTGGGCTGATTTCAGGGCTTGATTGGAACACTCTGAGCTGGAGCGAGCGGAGGCTCATTACAGTTGATTCCAATGTCGCTTCTGTGCACGCATCGCATCACAAAAAAACGCAATACTGAATTGATCAACACCATTTTAAATATGGTTCTACCTTATGGTCCATAGATTGTTTGGCAAACACTGACGTTTCAAAATATCGCCACCATTAATCACACATGTTTGACTAGAGTTTAGTTCTGTTGGCGAATGCCAGAGAAGTATGATTGGATGTTGGTAACAAGATGGGTCCTAGGGAGCGAAGCACCAAGTAGGTTTGGCGGCAAAATTCCCAGAATCGATCTATATTCAACTTTGTCATTGCGTGCATGGGGATCACACGTCTAATAATCTAACACTTGCTCTCACATTCATCCCAGCTAAATTCAAAAGCAGCATTGCATCCAAAATTCGGTTTTCCTCAAACATTTTCATGCGCTATATTTCCCAAAAGTGCAAATATGTGCAGGTTTTCACTTTGCATACAGTAAGAACAATGTTTCCGCTACGATATATTAAAAAATCACAGACATAACATTATTATGCTATATTTTTTACTAAAATGCCATTCTATCGTTTGACTACAGTTTATATGCTTTCAGTACCACAGCATTTTCCAAATATGATATTAAGTAGGGGATTACCATAGGGATATGATACTGATATTAATATCATTCCAAATATGATTATTGATTACACATTACCTCAACATTCTAAATATACAAAACGATACATACTGTACATGTCGGTCGTGTCACCATGTTTACCAGTCACGGAATATCTACATGCAATGTAGAAATAGTCACATTCAAAGTCAATTTCCTGTTTTCTGTCACTAAGCAGCACCTTTCCTGCTTCGGTGGATAACCAAATTTACACGTCCCATGAATTCATTGTAAATAGCTATCACTTCTTTTCCTGCAAACTATCTTATGTGTACACTATTAAGGTTTCATTATAGCAAATTATATCAAGTCAATCTTTTACTTCATTCTTCGAGTTTTTGCTAAGAATTGCCTGGTTTGCCCCACTGTGCGACGTTGAGAATGAAGGTATGAAAGTGAGAAGAATGAAGAGACACATTCAAGCTGCTGTTTGCGCGGGATTATTAAAAATAAAAGTAAACGAGGGAAACAATAATATTTTCGAACTTCAAGCAGTTGTAGAATAAGGGCTTAAGGGATCAGAACTTAGCCCGACGAAGTTCGACTTTTTTACACACACTAATCACTACCAATGATTTATTTTAAAATTCCATTGACATATCAAATGCTTCCAATTTGGAGGAATTTATTGAGGTCATTTTTCATCAACTTTTTATATCGGCACCATATTATTTTGTGTATGCGTGTAGTTGTGTGATGTTTTTATCTATCTACATACATACAAAACATAAGTGCACACATTCTTCATATATGTACGTGTTAGTGTATTTTAATATGTTAATTAATAATAAGTACCTTAAATTCGGAACTTTCATTCATTAAGAAATTAAGTAATTACTGTAATTTCAGACATATGTAGTAGCCAAAGTATATTTTGGATTTTAAGTACAAACATTGAACATATTCTTCACCTCCATCGATCAATATTTAGAAATTCACAAAGAAGGATCCTTTTGAATTTCTATTACATTTCACAAAATATTTTTTACCGTTAAGAGATCAAAATTAACATACTATTGAGATGGTCACATACAGAATAAAATTAAAAAGTTTACAATTATTACTGCAAATTAATACTGTCACCCATTTGGAACAATTTAAAAGCACATAGTTTTTAATGTATTAAAATTTCATTTCTTATCAATAGTATGAAATGTTGTAATTAGTAGTAACTTTCCATAACTGTTCTCCTAGCGAATTTGTATACAACCAAAGGTAGTTTTGTCAAGTTTAACAAAAAGTCCAAAATAAGACTCTTGAAAACAGCTCTTATTTGGAAAAGGATACATAATGTTCGTTTTTGGTTGTTGTAATGGTCTTTCCAAGAAGATTAATAAAAATTCAGCGTAACAACAAAAGCTCCTTTTCTTATATATATATATATATATATATATATATATATATATATATATATATATATATATATATATATATATATATAATGATTGCTAAAGTGAGTGTAGGGGCGCTGAATTCTACTTCGCCCCGGGCGCAGAAATCTCTAGCTACGGCTCTGTCTACAGTACGTCAGGTGAGGTAGGACGAAAACGGGTGTTGAAGTAGGTGGACGGTGATGAAAAATAGAAGACCTTTCTGAGTTTCAAAGAGGCCAAATTGTAGGTGTATCTGAAGCATAGGTGTCCAAACTCGCGAGCCCGACGCTCGTGAGCTCAGCACTCACGCTTAACTGGGCTCGGGCTCAATAATTGAGCGCGAGCAAGAGTGAGCCCAAGCTCCAATGAAATAAGTGAGCGCGAGTCCGAGTGAGCGCGAGCCCAGTTGGGAAAAGTGATCGCGAGTCCAGTTGAGACAGGTGAGCGTGAGCCCGAGTGAGTGCGACCCCAGATAAGATTAGTGAGTGCGAGCGCGAGTGAGCGCGAGCCCAGTTGGGAGAAGTGATCGCAAGTCCAGTTGAGACAGGTGAGCGCGAGCCCGAGTGAATGCAAGCCCAGTTCAGAGAGATGAGCGCGAGTCCAAGTGAGTACGAGCTCAGTTGAGAGAAGTGAGCGCGAGCGCGAGTCCAGTTGAGACAGGTGAGCGCGAGCCTGAGCGAGCCCAGTGGAAAATGGCCACCTCTGATCTGAAGTGACCACTGAATTAGATGTATCACGAAAAACAGTGTCGAAGGTCATGGCAAACTACAGAACTTATGACGAAACAACATCGGCTAAAAGCAGTAGTAGTGTCGGAAGAGAAACCTCAGCGACAGGAATCACCAAGCATTGAAGAGGATTTTCACCAAGAACCAAGGAGGAGAGGAACTTCAGTATTCAAATCAGCACCCTATAAAAGCCTGCTGTGACTACCACCGTCCGGCGCGAGTAGCATAATATGTAAAGCTACGGTCAAGTTGAAATTTCGAAATCCCTGACCACCGTCAACAAGGCTTTAGTGGGAAGAAAGTGGTGCTAGGAACATACAAGGTGGAATGTAGATGAATAGAAACGCATAATATGGTCCTCTTTCGTTTTCTTTCCAACAACGGGAGAGAGAATTATTCTTCGAATTGTCTCCTCCCTACCCTGAAACATGGCGGAGGCAGCAGTTTCCTGGTCTTTAGGCCCTGTGTTCTTGTGATGACATTGGCACGGAGCATCAGTTCCACTAATAATGTGAACATTTCAGGTGGTTACGTGCACCTTGTGGTGCAGATATTGTTTCCAGCTAAGGGTACAATTTTCTAGTATGGTAATGCACATTGCTAGAGCTGTCGAGGCGTAATTTCATGTACACTTATGTCCAAAATGATTGTCGCATACCTATAACCGTCTTCTTGTAATAATATAATTTGATAATGATTTTGGAGGGTACTCTTAATACTGATACTATGTGTATAATCCGGAAATATATACTTGTGATACATTTCATAGGAAAAGAATTATAAATACGAAAATTAGAATGAGTAAAACAAAATGTTTCTAAATGGACAAGAAAGTTTTATTTTCTTTTTATTATTCTTATTTACTGCTCTTTTGACATGAAATTTGTCACATACATGTCTTTAGTGATTATACACGTACTAACATTATAAGAAATACCGGGCGAATTCGTTATCAAATTATATTCCTACAACAACATATTTATAGACATGCGACAATAATTTTGGACATGAATGTACAAATAGTTCAACTATAAAACCTCTCTTGGCCAGCCCCGTCTTCAGACATCAACATATTGAACACCTGAGGTCGGTACTGGGACTCAAGACTCCGAAGCAGGTATCCTTCTCCATCCATCCTCGCTGACGGAACTGAATACAACACTACTCGAGGAAAATTTCCCTGAAAACAGTTCATGACTTGTATCCCTGCATTCGGCATTTGTCAAATCCTGTAAAAACAAATCAAAAGTTCGACTTTCCCATTTAGGTAAAATGGCAATTCACGAATATGTATTGGGATTTCCTGGATTTTTTCATTCAACGGGCAAGTAGTTTGGAATATTGTCACAGAGTCTTATTTACCTCTTACGTGTAAATGTTTGATCATAATAAATCTTGACCTGGACTTTTATCATGTCATTTTTCCTAAGAAGGTAAGAGCGGGAGTTCAAATTTTATGCCAAAAGTAGAATATCTCACGGGGAAAATAGAGTAACTCAGGAACATCTCTGTATATAAACTCCTCATTGAAACTAAGCCGATGTGTTTCCCAACGATTTCGAAAATTCCGCATTTAAGGAAGAAAAGCGTCAATTTCTATTATTTTTCCCTTCCACATTCAAATCGAGATTGTTTCTCTCGTTACGGGAAGACGATTAAACCGTTTGAAATAAATTTTTGAACATAGTTAGCACAGTCCCGGAGCTGGGTTTTTATCATATTCCTTTCTTCGGGGCACGGTGACTCAGTGGTAGAGCGCTTACCTCTGGTACATGGGATTTCTGGTTCGATCCCCGACCAAGTAAGTTTGTTGTGGATAGCGTCGTGTGAGTGGGTTTTCTCGGAATAACCCCGTTTCCACCCACATTTTCATTCCATCAATTCTTCCATCATCATTCACTTGCCTTAATCATCCATCTCTCTCAGTCTAAGAGGCATAATCAGTGGGACTAAACGGAAACTTTTCGTTTCTTTTTTTTTTTTTTTTTTTTTTTTTTTTTTTTATCTTGAGCTGCCATTTTCACGGGGTCCGGCGAGTAAGGGGATGATTGATGTTGGCATAGTTTGCAACATTGCCTAAAATTACGCAATTGCGAGAACGTGTTATAATTACCAAAAAAAAAAAAAAAAAAAAAACATTAATGTAATGGAACAAAAGCAAAGTAAAGTAAGAATCATTTTTTTTTTTATTCCACAAATACGTCATTTCAAGCAATAGGTCTATATAGTAATTTCTTTCCATTTTTTATGTCTGCAGAACGAATTAATGTATTAAGGTTGGTTTAAAGGGACAAATTTTGCCGATAGATGGCACTACAGTCTTCGTATCTCTCCCATGTATTTTTTATCTTTCACGAAAATTCACGATTTCTCATACAAATTTCAACCTACGGGCTCCAAATTTTTAGAAAAGGAACTTTATAATCTAGCATAGGCAATAATCCGTGCCCATTCTTTATTTAGAATTTTCTTCATTGTTGAAATGGCTTGATTGCTGAAATGGATATCCAAATCTTTAACAATGGAACTGTTTCAACAATGCAGAAAATTCTAAATAAAAAATCGGCACGGATTGTTCCCTTTAATAGATTATGAAGTTCCTTCTCTAAAACTTTGAAGTCTCTAGGTTGAAATTTATAAAATAAATTGTAAATTTTCGTGTAAGGTAAAAAATACATGGGAGAGATACGAAGACTGTTGTGATATCTATCGGCAAAACTTTCCCTTTACACTAACCTTACATGGCAAGGAACGGCCTTATGATCTTTGGATCCATTAAAACTCTCTGATTGGATGTGCTATTTACCTAAGCGCTTTTTCGAAATAAAGCCATTTGGAAAAGTCAAGTTTTGGACCCTTTGTAATTTTGTTCCTATTTACTTGAAAAACGTCATATATGACCATAGTATCAGACACTAAGATACTTTGGATATACATAGTCCTGTCTGTTTCACTTGCGATATCACTGTTGTAGAGACTTCCAAAATTTTAATATTTGTGATTGTAGCGTCTTTAGTTTGTAATAATGAATAATAAATGTGATATTGTTTTCGTTTTAACATGTAGATATATTTGTTTTTTGTAGCTTAGTGTTCCTTTTCAGCCAGTGCCATGCCATGTGGAAGGGGCGAGCGGGACGACGGCCCTCGGCGCCGAAGTAAGGGGACGCAAAATTCGGGAGAATGTGCATGTGCACATATATAAAAAATTGAAGAAAAAAGTAATAAAAAGTGCTCAAAAGCAGGGTTTATTTTTGAAGATTTTCTTACGATTCGCGCCAACCATGATGGCACTTAGCGTCTGATCTGTCGACCTCACTCATATGTGCGGGGACGCCGTAGAATGCTCTCTCACTGGGCGCTGATTTTCCCCCCGGCACTGTTTCCAACACTGTGGTAATGTGAAAACTGGACTTAGAATTTAAAGTAGAATCAGAACTACCGCAATGCATTCAATCGCCGGAAATCAAGCTTGGGACCTCGTGCAGAAAAAGCTCGCAGACTAGCCACTAAGTTAACGCAGAAGGCATGTAGATTTGAAGTATGTAATAATCTGACATACACAACTTCATAATAGCATGGCTTTGCATAGGTTGGTATTGCAGAGCACATCAAACCATTTCCTTCATCAACATTTCCATCGTACAAAGTTTCAGGGAATATAGTTCAAAAGTTGCAAGAGCAATTCAAAATTAGCTGTAAATATGACAATTGTGTCCCAGTACAGCCTCCTCAAATTCTGGATTGCCACCCGGGACAAAATTTTCTGGAAGAAACCCTTATCCTATGTATAAGTGATCCACAGTTCGATCCCCATTGCACGTGTGGTAAGATTTGTTGGTTGAATTGTAGTTTAGCGTCCCTTTCGGCACCAGGGCTGTATAAGACGTAGACCTACAGCTTAACATAAGATCCGAACCACATGAATGTCCTACCTGAAATCGAACCAGTGTCTCCTACATTGAAGACGCGTACGCTAACCATATAGTATACCCACGAGAGTATTATTATTATTATTATTATTATTATTATTATTATTATTATTATTATTATTATTATTATTATTATTATTATTATTATTATTATTATTATTATTATTAGGTATTCTGCTTTTTGGCAGGTTCTGGGACTAATGAGGATTTTTTTTTTTTTTAATTTTAGATTTTGACGTGGAAATGTTTCTTCCACTTTTGTCGATCTTCAGCTCCCTCTTTTAACTCCCAATATTTCCTCCAATCTTTCAAATCTTGGATCAGCTGTGTTCTACTTCTTCCTATTCCTCGCTTCCCTTCCATCTTTCCTTCTATGACGGTGTGAAGAAGACAATTTCTTCTCAAGATGTGTCCAATCCAATTGGTATTTCTACGAAGGATGGTGGCTAGAAGTGTCCTCCTCTCTCCTACCCGTTTTAAAACATCTTTGTTTGTTGTTCTCACTGTCGATTTTATCTTCTCCATCTTCCTCCAATACCACATTTCGAAGCTGTCCAAATATTTCTTCTCTAACTTCGAAGTGGGTACACGTTAATATTTCACGTTCACTGAACTTGACATTGAAAAGGAACATTAATTCCAAGTAAATAATATAAAGTTTCGGCATCTATATTAAGAGCTTTATCATGGTTTGTCCTGGGCTTTGAACCTGGTATCAGATACCAAAACAAATTACTAACTATTAATAGCTGTTTTGTTTGGTTGGTAACTTCAAGTACACGACTTCGTTATAGTTATCGTCTAAGGAAGCAGTATAATAATAATAACAATATCTAAGTTAGAAGTGCATTTAGAATGTTGAGTTGTTGCGGGAACTATCAACGAACGGCGGATGTAGATTTCCCTTCTACTCAACAACATAATGGCAGTGTCACTTCCTTCGTTTCCGTCTGGGGAGTCAGAAGTCTTTGCTTCACTCTGATAAAAGCAGTAACAAAAATAAAAAGTGGCCGTGAATGCAAGGGCCTACGTTATGCGACAAGATTAATTTTTGTCATGAGCAGATTTCTCATTTCCTGTTATGATATTGCCTCAACCTTTTAGTTTGACCGACAATTGCTGTTACGTTTGCCAATTATGATATTTCTGGCCGTTGACAAGTCTTGTTAGAGAACATTACATCAAAACTTGTTTTTGATACTCTATGAACATTGAACGCGGACAAGTAGAGTAAAGATTTTGGTTCTAATTAGGACAAAAACCGATTTTGAAGTTGACACGAAATTACAGAGGGGAAAAAAAGAATTAAGGTTCTGTAACAAAAATACTGTAAGGTGGTACGTTCGAATTATCATCTCACAGATGTTTAAAATAACTTGCAGCTTGCAACAGTCTTCAGGTAAAGATGTTTGCACATAAAGATGTCGAAAAGCATTTCGGTTCTCTTCGAGAAACACACCGAATTATGGTTTTAGGTTTTTATGAACAACAGTATGACGGTGTATATTTCGTTTTTCTTCCCGAAAACACATTAAGTGTTCATTTAGACTCCGAGATGGAACCCAAAACATATTACCGTTTACCGATTCGGTTACCATTAACAAACTTACTTGTTAGAAATAGTAAGCTGTAGAAGAGGAGTCCTCCCATTACGCCTAATCCAATATGCGACAAGCCTTAATGGCTTATCACCCACTGATTTTTCCCAGATAAGAAATTCCGCCATTTTAGGTGAAAGAGAATTTCCATTTTTGCTAAGCTCATTTCACCTAAAATGGTGAAGAGGAATTTCTGTACTAACGAGGGAATAAGTGAAATCATAAAATGAAATTTCGTTGCTGGTATTGAAATATTGAATAAGGTTGTGGATATAATATTCTAAATAAAGAATGTAAGCCTTTAAGGAGCTATCCTTCTGCTAACATTATTTTTTTTTTTTTTTAATATTATATCCACAACCTATGTAAACAATGGATTATTTTAATACAACCAGGAGAAACACAGTTCAAATAATAGTTTAAAATTACACAGCTTGCCATTAAAAATGCAAATCCGAGAAGGAGACAAGATGACAGGGACAAAGTTAGATGATTAAACTTAAGTGATTAACAGCGTTAAATGATTAAACTTACCGCTATGAGTGGCGTATGACAATATGGCGACAACGGACCAGAACTGGCGACGGTCACTTAGTAGTCTCAGTATCTTTGGACCCACCATGGGTAGTCAGAACGCCTGCAACACGGCAAGTCACCGAAAAGTGATCATTGGATGTTTTGGTTATGGCAAGCCATGTACAGTATTTTCGACACGATGCCACAGCTCATGAACTACAGTTGGTGGAGTTTGTAAGTGTGAGAGACGTTCTGCTACTGTAGATCAGACGTGTTGAATCGGGGAACGGACAGAATGGCAGGGGACATAATGGCAGGAGGACAAAATGGCAAAGGACGAAATGGCAGGCGGACGAAATGGCAGAGGACGAAATGGCAGGAGGACAGAATGGCAAGAAGTTAATTTGAATTGTCGGGTTTCAAACTATTTTGTTTCTTACTTGATAAATGAAGATTTCAACATAAATTTTCGATTTATTCATTATGCTCCAAAATTCGAACTGCTAATAATACTTCAATTCTAATTGACAGTCATCTACAAACACCTTACTATTGCAAGCTTTCTATTCATACCAGCAGTGTCTTAACGAAAGAAATTAGTTTTAGTCGTTTTCTTATATATATATATATATATATATATATATATATATATATATATATATATATATATATATATATATATATATATATATTATTTAAGATATTTTCGGGTATTACTAGAAGGAAGCAGCTTTTATCCTTATTTCTCACTGTGATCTGTATATGCTCAAGTGAAGACAAACAGTTTCAAAAGTTATTCAAGTTATTTGCAAAACATTTTAAATAACAAGCAAAAAAAAAAAAAAAGAAAAGAAAATATACATACATCCTCCATATTAACTTGCGAATAAACTAACCTCGGTATCGTACTAAGGATCAAATACTTTCTGTGGCAAAGAAAACGAATTAAAATTGGTCGATTCGACTCGTTCCGAAGTTTTTGACGAGAGGATATGTAGGATGTGTGCTCATTATTTTCTGGTGACTGTCTCTAGTATTTTTAAGTCTATAAAATATGCATAGGGACAAATTCAAGGGAAGCTCGGGGCAAAAATCATCGGAGGAAACAAATTGTAGAGTACTCACAAGAAACACTAGAACTTTCGGTAGACATAGGATCTCCCGTTTTCAAAATATAGGATATGAATAATTGTATATATGTCATATGATTAATTGTATATATGTCATATGCAATTTGATAAGGTAATAGTATGGACACAAGAAAGAGCATTTATCAACGTTTAAAGGTACGCAAGTCATTACACAATTTACTTCATTAATAAATATGATTTAAGTGTCGTTATATCAATCTTTCGTGGACTCGTCGTAACCTGGAAGAATTCTGATAAATTCTACATGAATCTAAGACGAAAATCAGGACACATTTTGTACATAAATTTACAAAAGGAGATGAGAAAATTTTGATTCGATACAGGATTTTTACAAACATTTACGACATAAAACAAGAAAACCTGAATTCTCATCTCGTTTTGAGGGCAACGCTATAAGCAAGCAAATTAGAAATCAAATATGCACGATCATGGTTCCTTTAAGCTGCACTAAGCTGTAAATATACCCAATATCGCATTGGGGGTGAAAGTGGAGCGATTAAAGTGGAATGCCTGATAATTTAAGGTTCCTCATAACTCCAGTAAAATTCAGGAAAAAATCTCTGAATAACGAAAAAAAAAAGAAAACATACAAAATACATTTTCAGGGTAACTCTTACAGCCATTACGTTATTATAAGATTAATGCTACTTCTGAAACTGATTTGATTGAATATGTATTTGGATAACGAAACTACTTTCATAACTTTTTCAAAGTATCAAGTTTGAGAAGAACGAAGTTTGTCTTCCACTGTTGTTATCTCATTGCTCATAGATACCAGTGATGAAATAATTGGTCGAAAATCACGCGGCCGCTTCTTACATCAATTCATGAAGAAAATTAGTTCCAATATTAGGTACCTAAGTTCAGTATTCAGAAAAAAAAAAGCCTCTTGCAACCATGCATAGCACATTTTAATACTTACACTTGAAATAAAAATATGACTGGATAAAGATGATTTCCTTTGTCTTTGAATTTCATATGTGAATAACAATATAGGGCTTTTCAAATAGAGGAGGGGGAGGGGCAGGTTTTATTAAACAAGATCGCACGTCTGATATGTTTTAACTATAGACAACTTGTACTTGCAGGCTAAACTCAGTCTTCTGAAGTCAAATGACAAATACCATTAAGATGTTCAAGAGAATAACGTATCAGCATTATTACATACTACAGACACAAAGATACCACTAGGCTCCCAAGTTTCAAAATTATATTGTGTGTGAAAGCAGTTAGTAGATTTAATTCTTTGTCACATGATAGCTAGACCCTGAGAGAAATACCCTGGTTACCCTAGCAGACATCTGCTACCTTAAATACAAAATGTTAACAGGGTTGCCAGCAACATACGAAATTTCATACCATACAGTGTTCAGTTTCATACCATACATACATAATAATCTACATCGATCCAACTATAATTTATACCCACCTAGAATCTAGGGACGGTACTACAAAAGACCGAAAATACGAGGTGTTTTAAAAAATAATTTTTCAAATTCAAGTCCAGCTCCCATACCAATGAAGACACAAAAACCGGAAGTGACCTTATAAAAGTCGAAATCCAAGTTATGCAATAGTAATCTACATCGATCGAACTATACTTTATACCCACCTAGAATCTAGGGACGGTACTACAAAAGACCGAAAATACGAGGTGTTTTAAAAAAATAAATTTTCACTTTCATGTCCAGCTCCATACCAATCAAGACACAAAAACCGGAAGTGACCTTATAAAAATCGAAATCCAAGTTATGCAATAATAATCTACATCGATCCAACTATACTTTATGCCCACCTAGAATCTAGGGACGGTACTAAAAAGACCAAAAATACGAGGTGTTTTAAAAAATAAATTTTCAATGTGTAGAACTCCGTATGGTATTAAATTTCCGATGTTGCTGGCAACCCTGTTAACAATTTGTATTTCACGTAGCAGATGTCTGCTAGGGTAACCGGGGTAGAGAAATTCAGAGGGAGTCCACGGGAAAATTCTTTCGTCATAAATATACGTTGTACTACCGTACTTAGAATTATTATAAAACCAAGATATCAATTGGAAGATGGTTAAAAAGAAATAAATTTAAGAAAAAAGTTAAGACATGGATAACTGATATTTACCCTCTTTTACGCTCTTGGTTCAATTTAGCTGTATTTATATGGTTTGGACATTACAGGCAGAAATGAATAAATCGAGAACCGTTTCCTACTAACAAACACAATAGGTAAAACCTAAAAATACGAGCCCTAGGAGTTATAATTTTTGCCAAATTAACTTCCTGCCATTCTGTCCTTGTGCCATTTCGTCCGCTGCCATTTCGTCCGCTGCCATTTTGTCCTAAATTCGTTGAATCGACGAGAGATCGGGGGAACTCACCGGCTAAGGGAGCAGAGAATATTGGCTCAGTCAGAAAGTGCAACAGATGTGCAACATGAGGGTGTGCGTTACCGGCTGGAATGTGTACCCGGGCAGCAGTGATGATTTCAGAAGAATTTCTTGGGGAGGGGGATAATTTCGAAACACTGGGGTGAAAAGTAGTATTGAAAAAAATACTGGGAATCTACATTGAGCATTGAGGATATATGGTTATGGAGAAATTTTGTAGCTCCAGGGGAAATTTCCTCCCGGGGCATCCCCTGAAATCATCACTGCTGGCAGGACCTGACTAAGGGAATCACAAACGGCTCCAACCCTCGTCAACGTACTATTGACTGCTCATATGTAGGAGACATGGACGGGTACGGAACTCAATGACATGACACTCGGCGCCGGATCAACAACGTGGCGATGAAAAATTCAGATATCGCCCAGCCTAGTGTCACGTTAGCACCAGATACGGATGTGATAATCATAATGATACAGACAGAAGAGGGATTTGTCTCAAAAAGGATCAATTGCCATTCGTATCTCCATGCGCGACGTTCGAAACACTATGCTGTTCAGTCAGCGGAAGCCGCAGAAATAGGTGTCGTTCAAATATGTCCCGCTATGCCAGGCAACAGCCTCCAGTGCTTGTGCTAGTGTGCCTCTGATTCGCCAGAGCCATACACACAAGTTATGTGTGTGTGTTGGAGGACGCAGTGGATCAGTGGTACAGCGTCCACATATGGTGCGTGGAGTCTTTGGTTTGTTCCAAGCTCGCGAAAGTGGGCTTTTAGATGGGCAAACGTCGTGTATGATGGTTTTCTAGGGGTTCTCTATTTCATCCCACTTTCTGAGAATTTAAAATGCAGTGCGGGTATGTTGCACAAAAGATTGCATTTCTATTTGCATAATGACTAAAAACCATTGGAGAGCTTCGCTGTAGTAACGCGGGGGAGGGGGGCATGGAGAAACTTTGATCCCCTCCAACTTTATGGAAAAATATATCAACTTATGTTGTATTATAGAGAATTATACACAAGAATGCTCAAAAACCGAATGAGGATATTAATAATTTCCTGCAGTCATAATTTCCTGCAGTCCCCCACTCGACTGTGGGGTATTCGCAACAGCTCCCGGAAGGTCAGCTCCCACAGCAGACAACTCCTAAACCTGACCATGCACAAAACACGGAGCACACACACATACATAAATTAAAAGTTCAATATGCACGTCGAAATATAAACTAGGTGACTTCTTTGCAGACACCTCATTTTAAAAACGAAAGGTAAGAAAAATGACGGTGTTGTCAACTTTTCCACATAAGAAATAAAACTTTTTACATGCAAAACTATGTATAAAAATGGATTTATTAAAGGTATTTAGCATCTACTTTTCAGTGACGGTATGTTTTAATCATTGGAAAACCAGAGACGGTATGCCTTCATCAGTGAAAAACCAGAGACGGTATGGCATACCACCGCATACCGTCTCACTTCGACCATTGCTTTAGCCTACTCAGCATAACGTGAGATGTGAAATGAAAGATTTTATTTCATTTCATTAATAAGCCATCTGTTCTCACGGCCTGTGGTACAGCGCGGTCGTTGGGATCTGGCATGTGGTTTCATAATGCCTTTGTGGAACAATTGAGTTCATATGCACTATACTGTGGCCGCATTTCGTCCAGTACGGTCACCAATGTCGCGGAAGGATAAACCACACTCGCGATCCGCCACTATCCATCGACTATCAAAGGTCGAAACCTGCTGAAAGGTCTGCAACATTCAACGATGAGACACAATTTACCGTATATACACACATTCAAGTCACACCGACCTCCGTCTATCACTGGACTGTGGTTTTCTGGTCAGCCTCCACTTGCTGCCACTAAATAGCATGACCGTCTGTTCTGCTACTTCCGATATCTTCTTAGTGTTGCATTTTTAATGGCGACAAATGTATTATTATATGTAAAAACAGTTGTTTTAAGAAAGAAGCTGTATTATGCTCTATACTACAAAATTGCTCTATTGTGCAGAATTAGATGCTTTGTCAAAATCTCTCACAAAAACAAGGGATTCAACAAATGTTGACAAATAGTTTCTGCAAATACGGAAAGCAAAACGATATAATTGAAAGAACAGTATGTTGCCAATCAAAATTGCTATTTGATTGAAATGCGAGTTGCTACCCATATAATATATCTATGTCCACAACAAAGTGATTGTTGATTTAAAAGCAGAAGAAAAAGTAAAGCAAATTATCTAATCCACGGAACAATTTCTTCATTTTAAAGAAATATACAGAGCACAAAGGTCGATAAAGTGACTGTGTCTATTGTATCACAGGTACATGCACCTCCAACTAACAACTAGCATTCCCACGGGAACTCAGGAGTTAAATTGATAACTTTATCTAATAACATTTAAAAATCAAATATAAATAGTATGCACGTGATTTTATGACTTAAAAAAGGTGCCAGTGAGACTGTTATTGACAGGAAATGTTGACAAAATTGCCTATTATCACCCATTTATCAATTAGCATTGCTTTAAATGATTGACAATGTTAATACCGACACATAACAAACACATTCAAAAAAGGGAATAATCTCCAAGTTTTTGAAACTTCGCCTTTATGGTTCCTTCTTTTATTTGTTTATATTTTTCTTTTTAAAATTCAATGAATATGTAACGTAAACTAAAGGCAATGAACAACGTCAAAAATTTATAAACTTACCCCGGGGATATTTGTAAAGTAAATGAACAGACATTTAAAACTTTTGTTTCTTACAATTTAAAAATCTCTGGTTGGAAATTTTGGTGACACCGTAATCTAGTGGTTAGAGCGTTGGACTCATGTCTGCGTGGTCCCGGGTTCGATTCCCAGCCGGTGCTTCCCAATTTTCGGCGTCCACCCAGCGTCGTGAGGCAAACTGGGGAGTCACGTGAATAAAAGACGTGACGGTCCCTAGGTCTAGAAAGCTTCTGATCGCGCTAGGGACAGGGCGTCGCAGCGCACTGATCACGTGCTCGCCACTAGGCTGGACATAGTTCAGCCGGTTGCTGGCAGATGGCTTTTTCCGTACTTTTCATAACAGTTGAGATCATAATGAAAGGAACGTAAATATTGTAAAATCTTTTTCAATACTTTATTTATTCTTGTATTACTCGAGATTTCTTCATGGTTTGTTATTAAAACACTTACCAACATATCCTCATTTTATTGTCCTAACCCTTCAGAATTTCATATCAGCCCCCTCCCCCTTCCGTTACGAAATCCTGGCTAAACGAACCAATAGACCTATATGTTCCAGTAAAATAGTTTAGAATGATAGAGCCCCTCGTGTGATGATCACAGTATATCATGTTACGGACCCCCCCCCCCTTCACGAAATCCTGGCTACGTGCCTGCATATAGTGATGCACATTAACATATGCACATTCCGTAAGTGTATTTTCATTGCTTCTAATGCTACATTAATGAAAATGCAAGAAGTAATTTGTGGTTAATCTCCAAATCATGGTGGGGGGCGCGGTGGCTCAGTGGTAGAGCGTTCACCTCTGGTGCTTGGGGTCCCGGGTTCGATCCCAGCCCCTGCCAAGTGAACTTTGTGGTGGACAAACACCGTGCTCGTGGGTTTTCTCGGGGTTCTCCCGTTTCCTCCCACTTTCTTCATTCCACCATTTCACTCATATCTCATTATCACCGTCTCCTTTAGTCTAACCGGCATAACCGTGGGACGTAAAACTCAAAGATTTTCCAAATCATGGTGACTACAAGAAATGTTATGAAGCTGTAAATTACTTGCTATTTATCGTTAGTCCTGTTTCGCTCTGGGAACAAACGACGGTCGTGAAAACACGCAGTGAAATAATTCCCTTACATTATGTTTACGGATCAAAGACAAAAAGAAAATAAAAGCTATACATAATATGAAATCTGATAACATAAATTCTGAACAATTACAAAACATTTGTTTTGGGCTTAGACTTACGTTTAGGTGGATCTTGGGAAGAATATGGTTTGGAAAATTTAATAGATTTGTTTATGTTAACAATGTCAACTTTTCTAAACAGTGGACATATTCTGATGATGAAATATAAGCATGAAGGACAGGGGAAAAAACGAAGGTTTCAAGATTTGCTTTTACAATCCTGGTTCCTCGAACGAACAGATGTAGGATCTTCCAGAGCGTTAAGTTCTTAGAATCTTTTCTTTTTTCTTCACTGTATATCCACAAAAGCACTTTTTACAGCACTTTACTGCGCATATACTGTACACTATACAGGGGAGTGTTGCATGAAACCTCTGCGTGTTACAGTGAAACAAAGATGTGTAATAAATTCGACCATTTTCCAATTGTGCACCAAATACGTGATATATCAGAGGCCCAAAATCACATTTTATTGTTATTAATACATATATTTGTTAGTGTAACTAGAGAACTCGACTCGTTGTTTGGTAATCTCATATAATTTGAAGCCAGGATTAAAAATGGAAAGACAGAAGTCAACCTGTCTGTTTTTCGTCTATTTCTCAAAATGTATTTTCAACTAAATATTAGGTTGGCAACGTTTATACAATATTTTATAAAATATTGTTTTTCAAGCACGGTACCAAATTACTGAGGAACTCAAGCAAGCACCACATATGTCACCGAGATAGCTATTGAACACGGGGAGCTCTATAATGTATTCACGAAGTCACATGACTTTCCAATTAATACGAACAAAAATATTTTTTAAAAAAATAAGTAATTGTGAATATTTATTCCTGTACGCAAATATAGAACGATCGAATACAAATTTTAGTTAACATGGAATCTACAACCCTGATTGATGTTCATGACGGATTTGGCAATATCAATTTTACTAACAGAAGTAAAAACTCCGTTTCTTTTCTAGGGGCCTACCTACTCATACAAGCCAGCTTCTTTTTACATCAGATTCGAAATTTATCGATGTCAATCATTGGACCAGATTTGAACATGTTACCAATTTTTGATATAGATGTATGATAAAACGTTGAAAAAATGGTGCTCGTGTGTAGTTAGCCTCCTTACGAAAAGAAAAAAGAAAGACAAATCTATATTTCTGTAAGTGAAGCCGTTCAAGTGCTGAAATGGTTGATCAAATCTCATAAAATGATTGATACCTAATTTTTAAAAATATATACAGGTATACGATAGGGGAAGGTAATTACTATACGCAGCTTTTTTATTATTATTATTGTTTTGTTTTGTTTTGTTTTCTGAAGTGAGCATTACTCTGAGGGATCTTACAGTTTAACATAAGGTTACTTTCTTTTCTCTAAGTAAATCCTATGGCTCCGTGGTTTTTGCATTGCTTGTTAGTTAATTTCGTGATTTTTTTTTTTTTTTTTTTTTTTTGAAAGAAAAGTTTGATCAAGGTTTTTGCCCTGCAAGAACTGGTCTTCCTGAAGTGGGCAAAATCAGTCACAATAGGATGAATAGTTAAACTGTCTAATATTCAATATTAATCTTTACTGCATTCAAATCTTGCATTATTGACAGGGACCAGGCGGCTAGGTGGCGATCGCCGCCCAGACAGGGCCAAATCAAAATTGGTCCAAATGAAAATTTAATAAAGAGAGGAGGTCGGGGGAAGAGAAAAAAATGTGGAAAACGTGTGGAACAACTAAATTTTTGTGTACAGTCACGCTGGCAATTTGCATGCATCAAGCTCTTTGAGCGATTCATTAAAATTTTGTTGCGACTCACGTCTCCTATTAACTAAGAATGGGTCATGGTTTGAGTCATGTCGGTCCCGCAATATAAAAGGAAGCTGAAAGTACGTGTAGTGGCCTGACAATACAATTCTTGAAAGTTTAGTTTCTAGGCCCAGGAAAAATAATTCGAAACCCAACAGAAAGATACAGATGGTGATCAGAAAAATGGAAACACCTGAACGAAATTGCAATTTACCAGATTAATATGGTGTCTGGCCACCTTTCGCCTTCAGAACAGCCTTGATGCGACGTGGGATGGAGGCATAGAGGTCGTGAATGGTAGCAAGTGGAATTTTACACCATTCCTCGTGCAGGGCATCGGCCAGTTCTGTGAGAGAGGATGGAGGTGGAAATCGTCGCCGGAGTCGTGTTTCCAAGACGGACCACAGATGTTCAATTATGTTGAGATCTGGGGATTGGGCGGGCCAGGGGAGGTGTTGAACTTCTTCCCGATGTTCCTCAAACCACGCTGCAACAACGCCAGCTGTGTGAATGGGTGCATTATCATCCTGGAGGAAGGTGTCATTGTCCGGGAATAACATCCGGACCATAGGATGCAAGTGGTCTCCTAAAATTGCGACATAATCGTTGGCAGTGATTCGTCCGCTAAGTGTGACCACAGGACCCAATGAAAACCATGAAATGGTGGCCCACAGCATCACTTAGCCACCGCCATGTTTCACAGTTGGGCGGAGACACTGCAGATCATAAGCTTCTGGGCGTTCTCCACACATAAACACGGCCCGTCGTTGGGAATAGGGTAAAGGATGGCTCATCCGACCATATCACACGTTTCCAGTCCTCAACGGTCCAAGTTGCATGGTCGCGGCACCATTTGTGGCGTGCGAAAGCGTTATGGTCCCTGATGAGCGGTTTGGCCCGTGCAACACAACCCCGTAAGTTCATGTCATGTAATTAGCGGCGGACTGTGATTGTCGAAACAGGGTGGGGGAGGTGCTGATTGAGTTCCTCCGTCACTTGCTCCGAGTGGCACGACGGTTCTGCGTGACAATGCGCTTTAATACCCGGCGTGACCTGTCACCCATGATTTTCTTCCGCCCACTGCTCCGCTTCCCCGATGTGGTTTTCCAGTGTGTTGTGTAGGCCGTCATCACCTTCGACACTGTCCCACGCGACACACCTAACACAGTAGCCACTGACGTCACACTCACTCCACATAACCGCGCACCAACAATTTGCCCTCTTTGAAAATCTGAGAGGTCTCCCATTTCACACTACCTCCGTCTGCTGCAGCCACTGGACACTGCTGTTCCACTGCGCCTGACGTCCGACCTAACACACCACCACCAGCGGTCCGGCGGTGCGGGCGCCACGACACCTCTGCCAACCCATACATCTGACGTGTTGCCAACTATAGATGTTTCCATTTTTCTGATCACCATCTGTATCTGAGATCACTTTTGTGACTTATGATATCACGACGTTAGCTGTCGCCTCTGTAACAGGACCCCGTGGTTTTGACATTGTTGAGTCACTCATGAGTGTTTGCTTTCATCTTTTAGTAATTGCGAATTTTATCAGTTAAGTCGATCTGCAGTCAGTTATTCAAATTCTGTGTTACTGTGAGGTGGTATATGTCCTTATTGTGTCGTTTCGAAAATTATCGTGGGAACGGAGTTTAGTGCTACTGTAACGAGTGGATTATAATTAAGTCTACTGCATTGGTAAGTGAAAAATTACGAGTAAAACTGTGGCTGCTGTTGATTCCAGCTTCACGGTTGTCGTTGTGTATTCATTACAGTAAGAATTGGATATACACTGATCAAGGGCGGATCCAGGACCGACTTCTGGGGTGGGGTGGGGGTGGGTTGTCATACTGCTACTTTTAAGGGCTCCAAACTTTGGGATGTTTTTTTATTTATATATATAAAATAAGAAAGTTTCCTCTTCTGGGGGGGAATCGCCCCGATCGCCCCCCCTGGATCCGCCCCTGACACTGATAACATTTATAATATATAAAATTATGTAAATCGAAATGAAAATCCATTACATTTTTTTCTGTTAGCAATATTAAAATTAACTACTGATAATTTCTTTCCTGATTTTTTATCATGTCGCAACCATAGTAGGTAATTCCATTACGACCACCCTGAATAGGGGGCGCTGTTTTGCAGCATATCGTACCCATTGTTCACGAATACTGAAACCGCCAGTGTTGACTTTAAATTAATTTGTCCGTATTTTTTTATCAACAAAAAACAAATTTCAGCCATCGCAAGGCGAGATAAAAAAAAATGCTAATAATTACTGTATTATTCTCATAAATATTATTACATATCATATACCCTGATTTTATATTATGATTTTTATGGTATAATGTACGATGTGGCTACTAAAGAATAGTGTGCTTTTATTGCAGGAAAATAGTGGGCAGTTGGGGTAATGGTGATTGAGAAGATTGAGAATTCGCGGCCAACACAATATTCAGCCACCGCAGCGGGGCCAACTAGTAGCCAGCCAGTTCGGCCCTGATATGAACCCAGAGTTATGGTTTGAGGTTTAACACTGCAGTGAAACAACAATTCGTTACACACCGAAAAAAGCAAATTGCGCACTATATTTTCGGCAGTCCTTACCTATGGTGGATACGCAAACGTCGGGATAATTTATTCAAAAATAAATAAATAAATAAATAAATAAATAAAATAAAAAGAGTAAAAGATCAATTCCTAGGATACACAGTAAAGGACAGACTTGAAAGATGTAAACAAATATTTGGTTGTAATTGGCCAACACTGGAAAATGTGGAAAATATTTGATTGGTGGAATGCCTGTCCAGTGTCCACGGTATTTAATGGGAACTTTTGAAAACACACACACACACACACACACACACACATATATATATATATATATATATATATATATATATATATATATATATATATATATATATATATATATATATAGAATATAGACGGAACTTTTGTGTCAGATCTGGCTCGAAATATGCACAAACTCCGCATGAATTAAAATACAAAATAACAATAGAAGCATTTTTCGTGTATGATGTGCTCTTTAGGCTAAGGGAGACGATGAGTAAGGCAAGTGAATGATAATGGAAGAATTGTTGGAATGCAAATGTAGGAGAAAACAGAAGTACACCAAGAAAACCCACGGACACGATGTTGTAAGATTACAAATAAAAGTACAATAAAGGAATATATGCATCCGTGGAAGAAAGAAACAAAAACAGAAAGTTAAAAATCAAATTATATATCCATTCACACATCACTCAAACTATATTTCCTTTAATATCAGACATTTGGAAACAAATTGCAATTTAACAGTTATTTTGTTAAGTATTCACCTTTCAATAGACTCGACAAAACAGGTAAGGACGCTATAAAATTCAACCTTTATTTTATTTTATTTTATTTTATTTTATTTTATTTTATTTTATTTTATTTTATTTTTACTATGGCGTGTCAAACTTTTTCGAGTTCTTTTTTTTTTTTTCGTGATTCAGATGGACCTAAGGAGTTCTTTAACTTTAGATTTGGACTCATGACTTTCAGGATATGTATAATCACGAGTAGAATATCATTATGGGCAAAAGCCACGATGGGCAATCACCACGATGAACGAAAGCCACTCAACGAAATCTTTTATAACACTGATAAAGAGAAATATTGCTGAGAAGCCTTCGCATCTCCAACTCAAATTGTAACGTGCGGAATCCCCAAACATATTCAATATATTAAGCTGATTACTGTACAAAAAACTGGATGGCCATACACGTGCATCGACTCCCTGTGACGTGTTACGTAATATTTTAATATTATTATAGCTTACTTCATAAATTACAGACAAGAAACAGTTCTTCAAAGACATGTCCCTGGAAGGCTTTCCAGGTAGTCGTCGCCTTTTGTAATGTCGCAAGGGATTATTTGCAAGTGATTTCTTGGTGCATAAACATCGAAATTCTCTGACCCAGACAGATGAAATATTTATGTGTTTCTGTGTTTCAAACTTTCCATCATGTGATATTATTCAAAAGATTGAATATTTAAATAATGTAGAAAACGGTAATGAAAAATGTAGAAAACAGTTTTTGTTTTGAATGCCATAAGGATATTAATGTAGTACAGTGTATCAATATTTTAATGGAACATGCTTTTATACAAATTCTTTATTTTATCCAATGTAACGTGTTACTGGAGTCAAAATTCTATTCTGTATAGATTTACAAGCATCGTGACTATATGAACAATCACAGTTTGACCAGGCTATGTAGTTTTAATCTTTCATTAATCATTCTATATTATAGTGTTTAATGGAACTGGAATAATATTATCACTTTATGAAGCTTATAAACAATGAATTTACATTATACTTCTATTTAGTAAATGAATGGTATCACTCTCGCTGAAACACCATGAATAACAACAGACAATCAGAGAAACACAATTGAGTTGAGAGTATTTTTAGAAGAAAAGTGATTTATGCGCCCAGGCCCCTTTCAATTAGAGCGAGACAAAATCCATGACCTTGTTCCAGCCATAGCACGCAGGATCAATCATGCAGAACCCATGATTGGTACTTGGAGCCAGTTGGTCACGTGATTCAGCATTATTCCACAGGTCCTTCTTCCTTCTCATTTTCCCCAACTCTTTGTTCATCTGAGTTTCCACATCCCTCCTCCCACTTTCCCTCCAAGCACATGTGTAGATGAAAAGGAATGTACAGCGTGTGTCCATGCGCGTTGTCATTTTGTCTATGATGTGATGGACGTGCAATGCAGGAAAAGTCTTATCACTAGATTTGTATGTTGCACGCAACTATTTCCCACATAGTAGCATGTTTGCTACAGGAAAGAAGGGGGGGGGGGGTTATCAGGACATTCGTATACTCATATACAAACTGCACAGTAATCTTGAGATATAAATAAAATACATACAGCACTATTGTTGCAGTTACCAATGCTTAATTGCCATGGTTCTGGGTTGAATTTCCGGTGCAGACGTAAAATGTTCTATACTAACTCAGCATCGCGAGGTGATTGAGGAACTACTTAAATTAAGAGTCAGCAATTCTAGGACTATACGTTTGCTAGCCATATGGATTAAGAAATAACTATAAAAATAAAATATCGCCAGTAAATTCGACCTTGCAGAGAGTTTAATTCAGTCTTTATTATAACTTTTGTCTGTGAAAGATCCTGGTTTATATTACCTTCCATCTTCGTCTACCTAAAGGTTACTTTCCCCGCAGGATTTTTATAGCTTAGGTCTCTGATTGCCGATATCCGCATTAGTATAGCTTTCTGCTTCCATCTCACGAAAATTATCTTACATTAATAGACAACTGTATCCCTATACTTGAACAAAGGTGAAGTATGATAGATCTGCTAGTCATGACAACACACATTGTCAACTAAAATCTTAACTGTCGCCTTTCGTGTGCAAATACAGGGAAGTTTATATTTTTTGGTAGTTAGATACTGAAGATAAGAAGTACGAGTAAATAAATAAATAAAGCTAAAAATACGAATGATGAAAGATGCCTCTCTAGGAAGAAAAAAGAGCACAATTTGTGGATCTCTGAAGGAAGAATTAAAACAAAGATATTCATCAAATTTAGAGTACATATTATATCGTATAAATGTCATGAGGAAATATGGATAGTGCGACAGAATGGAAAATTATTTTGGATGGAAGAGAAAGAATTTTTAAAAGTTTTAAGAAATGAAAGAAGAGAAATACTTGAAAAGATGTCGAAAAGAGGAAAAGAAGTTGATTGAAACACTTTTCTGGAAGATATATTCAGAGAGATGTGAAAAAAGACTTGTAAGAAGCTCACAAAGAGAGGAGTAGCACTAGAGAAGATTGGAAAATATGACGCATCATAGGTATTCTGCCATTAATGGCAGGTCACTTGCCGCAGCTGAGAAGCTCTTTCAGAATTCCTCTTTTCTCCTCCATCATTTCAAAACTCTCTCATTCGTTTTTCGCTCGACCCAGCTAATTATCTCCATTCTTCTCCATACCTACATTCAACATTAGTAATGATGAAAAACGAAAACATTAACAAAGGGCCGTGTAATGAATACAAAGAAAAATGTATATCAATACGAAAGTAAGTTAATTTCACATAATGATTTGCTACTTCTTATGCTCCACATTTGTGAGGCATTAGAGGGTAATTTGATGAGTTATTATGTTGTTACTATTTTTATTTTATTGTAAGTTGGCATTCAGTCGTTACGTTAATTTGATGTTTCGATTTCAAGCCTTAAGAAAGGTGACAGATTGCTAAAGAGTGTCGTGCTACTACTGGCGCTAAAACCTGAAAATTTAATACCATGAGTGGATTTGGAAAAAAGAAGAAGAAGAAAAAGAGAACTAGATCGAAATTTAGAAGAATAGTTTTATATTAGTTAAGTATTGGTTTACTATTTTAAAATTAAACCTAGGATACACGTTTAAGTGTTTATTTATGTTACGTAATATAAGTTTTATGTAAGTCAAACAGTTTTATGATGATCCATATAATGAGATTTTAAACAACCCAAAGATTTTACAGCAGCAAGTCCAGATCCCAACATGCATCCTCTCATGACTGAATTTGTATTTGAGGACATAATCATATAAATTGCAGTATCTCCCTAAATTAATAATGATGACAACGTTCCCATATTCTTAGAAAAGTAATTTGTTTATGTCACATCTGCAATATGAAAATGCAGGAATGCTGCGAAAAAAAAAAAAAAATGAAATCGTATACTGTATATGAAGCTAATAGTTTTGAAAGCATCCTATCAACATACTTCGATTAACAGAGTTGTCCAGCTTGGATGTAGTTCAGCGAGTTTGTTATCATCATTTCGAATTACTATGTATGTTACATAGCACATATTACTATGTACACTCATGTCCAAAATTATTGTTGCATGTCTATAAATATGTTGTTGTAGGAATATAATTTAATAACGAATTCGCTCGGTATTTCTTATAATGTTAGTATGTGTATAATCGGCAAAGAGATGTATGTGGCAAATTTCATGTCAAAGCAGTAAATAAGAACAATAAAACGAAAATAAAACTTTCTTGCCCATTTAGCAACATTTTGTTTTACTCACTATAAGTTTCGTATTTATAATTCTTTTCCTTAGAAATTTGCCCCAAATATACATTTCAAGATTATTTACATACTAACATTATAAGAAATACCGTGCGAATTCATTATCAAATTATATTCCTACAACAACATATTTATAGACATGCGTCAATAATTTTGGACATGAGTGTACATTAATTAGTATGTTTAATTACTATTTGAGAACGTTCTTACTTTGTACACACGGAAAAGAAAGTATTTGACAGTTGACAAATTTTCTGTTGCCAAAAACTCGGGAACGAATGAATTAATTTGAATCTTTTTGTTGTTATTCATAGGATAGTTATAATTTGATAACTGGCCAAAATCGGTACTGTAATAGGTTAATTTATTGTTGAATTATTAAGAAAAGAATTTTGTCAACTGAAGAATACTCTTTTTCGTGACTGTACTTACCGTACATGTATCTATGTAATCTATGTATGGATTTATGTGTTTAATGGAGGCCGCGGTGGCTCAGTGGTAGAGCGTTCACCTCTGGCGCTTGGGGTTCCGGGTTCGATCCCGCCAAGTGAACTTTGTGGTGAACAAACACCGTGCCGGGTAGGTTTCATCGGGGTTCTCCCGTTTCCTCCCACTTTCTTTATTCATTTCTCATCATCACCGATTCCTTTAGCCTAACCGGCATAATCGTGGGATGTAAAACTCAATGATTTCATTTCATTTTTTTATGTGTTTAAATTCTGCTTTTAGCTTATGAGTTAGCTACTTACAGGATTCAAACTTGAACTATTGTAAATTGTTTTGTAAAAAATATTCAAGCAATGTTACCACGCGCATGTACGAGGTGGTACCGCGAATTAACTTCCTATTTATTTGTTAATTTAATTAGTCTGTTAACTCTTTGGAGTAGGAGACCCCTTCCGCCGAAGATTTTCGTTTCTATAAAACATGCCAAATTATTCGATGATGAAGAAATCGAATTTTCCAGTATCAAGATTTTGACAAATTTGCAAAAATATACTTACTTTTTTTTTTTTTTTTTTTTTTTTTTATGGATGTATGCATCAATGTTGATCGTGAAAGAGATGTTCGATAAACTTCTATTTAAATATATATATCACGATAGAATAAAACTCAGGTAAGAACTAAGAAGTTGTAATGTGTATAAGACTAAACTGAAGGGAAGAGAACAGGGCGATTCGCCTTCAAATTTGTACACTAGGGTTGACACTATATAATATGATGTGAATGATGATGCACATTTTGTTAACCTTAAATCAGTCGCATATTAAAGTTAAAACAGCACCGTGCCGTCACGGAGGGGGGGCAAGCGTATATAAAATGGGAGGAAAAGTAATAAAAAATTTTCACAATCAAGGAAAAGTGGGGTTTATTTTTGAAAATTTTCTTACGCTTCGCGCCAACCACGGTGGCACTTCGCGGTTGGTCTGTCGACCTCGCGGGTGCACCGACATTGCGCAAATTTTCCCACGCTTATCTGTTGACACAGATAAAGCCTTAATGAGCAGGCAACAAAATTGGAAATTGCGAAAAAAATCTTGTGCAACGTTGCCATCATTACCATAAGTATATCGACTAATAAAAACAGTCACCAAAATGCAAGTCGTTTTAACAAAAAAAAAAAAAAAAAAAAAAAAAAAATACAAAGTAATGGATAACAATAGCATTTTCAGTCATCTATATATTATATGTGTGCAATGGCGTCGTTAGAGAGGGTGACTGGGGAATGTGTCCCAGTCATTCATTTTCCGTATCATATCTAACTGTAAGATTAAAACTGTAATATCGTGAACAGACGTTCGACCAATCAGAAATAAAGATTTGTCTATATCTTCCAGTTTTGGCCAATCAGAAACAAGCACTTGTATACATATTTCAGGTGTGTCTACCACATATCTTAATAACTATCCTTTCACCTTTCTATAAATGATACTTAGATGTATTAGAGATAAATAGGGCCCCTTGGCAAGAAAGCTCGCCCCCTTGAGTGATGCAGCAACTTATATCTACGTGTACCTCCTACATGCAGTTAGAATTCTAAAGCAGCATGTCGAATGTTGTGTCTCGCCGCGGTTTTCAACGAACTTAAAGAGTTCTGGTTTGGCCAATGGCCACCAATTAATATTGCTACCAAAGTGTTTACCATCCTCTTAGGTATTGATTAAGACCAATATCGTCTCTCTATGAATTACCGTTCCCATGATATTGGCCAAAAATGGCCGATTTCCAGAGATTTAAGGAGCATTATTTGAGGAACCGTAAGTCATAGAGAGGTCATATTGGTGTTGGTCAATATCTAAAAGGGTGGTAAATATTTTGGTAGCAAATAGTAACCGGTGGCCACTGTGCAACTGGCCATCAATTAATATCAGTACGAAAATGTTTAATGTTCTATTAGGGATTAACACTGATATCATCTCTCTATGACTTACCGTTCCCGTGATACTGACTAAAAAAGTTCGAATTTCTAGATATTTAAGCAGTCATATCTCGAGAACTATAAGTCATAAAGAGATGATATTTTGTTAATTTTTGCGAGAAAGAGAAGAGGGTGCGGATAAAAAGATTTACCTTTACATCTAGGAACAATTACAGCTATCCTTCCCGCTAGATCTCTCCATTCTTTTAAAGTTCGTTCTGGCAATGCTCTTAGAGCATTCTCAACTGTTTTATCCTGAAGATATTTAATTCTTCTCTGCAAAGCTTATTCTTCTCCGTTGTGCACTCTCCCAAATGTCACCAGCAACTGTATGTCAGACCTCCTCAGGTTCTGTTAAAACCCCGAACGAATTGCGGATATAATAAACCAATAATAGAACAAGCCAATGAGGAACGAGAATCACAACGAGCCAATCAGGATCGAGAATTAATCGCAAGTTTTAGTGAGGAGGGTAATATAAACAGGAAGCAATAAACTGGAGAAACATAAGTGAAACTTTCAGAATGGAGTTTACATTGACGAAAACAGAAAAAGGTGTACCTTGTGTATTAATGGGAGGCTTTAAGTATCGTTTCTTTCGCCAAGGAAAAAAAGGCTCAAATTGGAGGTAAGTTAATGTAGTACATAATTTTTGCATGTATATAAGCCTATAGCTTGCTAAGTTATGCAAAGCCTACATTAGTATTTTCAGTAGTCAGCTTGACCTATATTTTAGTAAGTTCTGTAAGCCTATATTAGTATTTATGCTAGTCAATAGGATCCATATATACTTTGTTAAAAGATGTAACACACTATTAGTATTAATGTCGGGAAGTTGGACCTATATTTTGTTAAGTGATGTAACCTATATTAATATTTATGCCATTCAGTTGCTTCTATACTTTGTTAAGTAATGGAAAGTTACATTAATATCCATGTCAGTCAGTTGGGTCTATATTTTGTTAAAATATGTGTCTAGTCCCTATTTTAATATTTATGCCAGGCAATTTGTCCTATACTTTCGTAAGTGAATAAGTAAGCCTGCATTAGTATTTATGTCAGTCAATTGGACCTATACTTTGTTAAAAGGTGATGGAAGATATAACATTTTTGCCAGTGAAATAGTGAATACATTTTTCTTTAAATAGTAAGTTTAGAACACGTGATACGATTTAATTATTATTTCCTTTCTTTCAGATGTACTAAGAAAAGCTGTAATGCTAGTATAACAATGGATGAAAATACAAGTGAAGTTTTAGAAAGGAAAGATATTCATAATCATTGTGAAGATGAAGATGGTGTTCAACGGCATTTTCTTAGAGATAATTGTAAGCGACGAGCCACTGAACAATTGAACGAGAAGCCAAATAAAATTATAAGGCAGGAAGTTTCAAAATTGGAACATCATGACACACTTGATCATAAAGAAATTAAAAGATGCCGAGACGTTATTTATAAAAATCGAAGAAAGGTGACTCCTCGTCTACCCAGAAACACCGTAGAGGCTATACAGCAAATGGTTCAGAAGCAGGATGATATAGCAATTGACGGAGAAAGATTCATCTTTGTTGATGATGAAGCTAATATAATTCTTTTCACGTGTAAGAAAAATATCGAGTAAGTATAATTTCATTTATAACCATTAACTTTGAAATGAGTTTCATTTACAGCATCAAGAAGTAGAATAGGAAGTAGTTGCTTGAACAGAAAAGTTCCTTTTTCCGTCTTATTTCCAAATTATAGTAAAATAGTTTTTTTTTTTTTTTTTTTTTTTTTGATTCTCACAAAATATATCGTAACATAGCATTTCACCTAACGATATGACACTACAGTCTTGTTTACTATTTTCTTTTCTGACACTAATCTTATTTTCTTTTCAGTTTTCTGTGTGAGTTCAGCGGGTTAGAAGTATTTGCAGATGGAACTTTCACTTATGCTCCTAAGCATTTCACACAGTTATATACAATACATGCATATAAAAATGGATATTATCTACCTCTATGTTTTGCATTTTTGCCGAAGAAAGACAAGAATACGTATGTGGCCATGTGGAAGATGATAAGAAACTTAGACAGTAGATTCGACTTGAAAATCATTTACGTTGATTTTGAAACAGCTGCTCACGAAGCCATCAAGAATGTGTTTCCAAATTGTGACATTCGTGGCTGCAGATTCCATTTGGGACAAACATGGTGGCGGAGGATTCAAGCCGACAATGATCTGCGACAAGCATATATGGATCCAAAATCTGAACTAGGTATTATTGATATTATTATGGTCTATTATTCTTTATTATTAATTTAATAATACCATGTGGACTTTGTTTTGTTATATATTAATACAGAATACAGTTGAAAATAGAATCTTATTCTGTTTGACTGAAGAATCTTAATTCAGTCACCATTCTTAAAAGCAAATAAACTGCTGTTCTAATAATGTACGAAATGAAGAAATTATAAAGCCAACAGTAAGATCCATCAATTTCACTACTTTCCCAATGCTTGCTTATTCTAACAAATTATTATTATTATTATTATTATTATTATTATTATTATTATTATTATTATTATTATTATTATTATTATTATTATTATTATTATTATTATTATTATTATTATTGCTTTTCTTACAGGTTCATGGATAAAGGCATTTTTTGGGTTGCCATATTTACATCCAACAGAAGTATCAGATGCCTTTACTCAACTAATATCAATGACGCCGGATGATACAGGGCATAAATTTTCCGATTACGTCCTAGAAAACTACATAGAAGACGGTTGCAAGTAAGTAGCTTCCTTTTGAATTTCATCTATAGTAGCACATGCTTCAATAACTCTTAATACTGCAAAAACTGTTGTCCTAGTTTGAACACAACATTAATGGTTGTGCTGATATGGTATTTTCTCTCAATGCAACTTAATTATAGTGAAATTTTCTTCTGTCTTCATGTAAGACGTAGATTAAAATGCAGGTTTTGATAGTTGTAAACAAATTACGGACCAAGACTATAAATATTTCTTGAATCTAGTGTTATAAATGTTTTAGTGTTTTATATAAATTGTCAATAATTGTGTGCATGAACTAAGGATCTTTTTATTTTATTAATTTTAGGTATCCACCTGTCATGTGGGCGTCTATACCATCCACGATGCGTCGGACGACAAATGGACCAGAAGCTTTTCACAGACATTATAATAGTCAATTTTACTTCCCTGCTCCTGATATTCATACGGTGATTTCTGCTTTGTTAGAGATCCAAACGGAAACTGCCATGAAAATAACGTCCATATTAAAAGGAATTTCAAAGGCCCAAAGACCAGCAGAAGTCAAAAGGAGCGAGTTTGTCATGAGGAAGTATGCTGAGTTCAGGAATTCGCAGAGAAACTATGAGAAGGCACGTATGACATTTTTAAAAGCTGTAGGATTTAAATTTCAAGCATTCAAACTGTAAAATGAAATTTTCTGTAAATAAGTATGTTGCTTTGTAAATATTAGAATGCAATAAAATATATCTCATAAAGGAATAGCTTTATACATTTCATTTCGATGCAAAATTTCACACAATTCCTTAAATCCTGTTGTTGGCAACGTCGCGGCGGAAATTTGCGCAATTTCAGCACTTTCTGCTCCTCGTTAATAAGACATAAATTACTTAGATTATCAACGATCTAATCTTTAGAAAAATTTGCGCAATGTCGTTGCACCGGACCTCGCTCATGTGTCCGAGGGGGTGAGGGGGCCTTTGTCGTATACTCTCGCCCTGGGCACTGATTTGCCACAGCATGACACTGAGTTGAAACAACTCTATGTATTCCACATTCCAGTGCATGGAGATATCTGTAATTAAATAACTTTTTTATGTTCCATCTGTTTTACGTGTATATTTGTTAGTTTAACTTACTTTTCAAACACATTGACTGCATTCATCATCAGATTGAGAGTTCTATTTATTTGGAAAATTGTACAATTATTGTAATCCAATTTTAATTATTCCTTTTTTATAATTTTAAATTTCAAAATGAAACAATCAAATATTGTAACAATTTATGGTTTCATAACATAACTGTTTTCTTTATTATTATTGTAAGAAAATATTACTAACATCACAAAAGAAAACGAAAAGCAAATGTGAGATGAACATACAAAATATATGCAATTGAATCAACCAAAAAAGTCAGCATTAGCGTAATATGCACTAAGAAGAACAGTATAAAATTTTGTTTAAAGAATTTTTGGCTTATATGCAGATCCACTCATAGATGTAAAAGGAATGGAATGGAATGGAAATGAAATTACGTGATAGAACATTGAACAGAGAGAAAGGTTTGAAATTAAGTGATATTTGGAATGTTTTATTGCAATAATAATAATTTAGGAAAAGTTATATTATAAATGTGAATGAAACCGTAAATTGTAACAGTTTGTGTTTCATTTTGAAATGTACTAAATAAAATTATAAAAAAGCAACAATTACAACTATATTAAATAATTGTACAATAATATCCCAAATTAGTTGTACTCTGATTATGAACGCAGTCAGTGCGTTTAAAATAAATATAGCACTGATGTATTTTTTTAAAAAAAGTTACTTAACGCTATATTTATTTCACTTAGGCCCTATTTGTTTTATTTTATATGGAATCTAATGTAATCTTATATACATATGTGTGAGCAGCTTGAGCGAATATAATGCTAAGCGCCACTTCCGGTAAAATTGAGTTAATAGATGGAATGGGTTGTGATTGAACAACAGAAAAGTATGTAGGTAGTTTAATTTCTCAAATATACCTGCACATGGCAGAAGAAGCTTGTTTGGTACGTGTCATTGCAATCGAATTGCATGGGAATGGTCAACTTACATATATCCTTCTTATATATACAATATATATATATATATATATATATATATATATATATATATATATATATATATATATATATATAAGAAGGATTTGTAATGTAATCAATGATAATGTTTGCATAACAAACTTTCCATGACCCTATAAAGGTAGGTAAATACGAATGATGATATCATTTACGAGTACAAACTAAATACATAAAATAAATCAGAAAAACTGTTTCCCTCCCTTCCTAACAGAGTTCTATTTCCCGTGATTAGATAAGACTACTTGTAACCGTGGTAAATAACTTATAACTTCTTGTTGGAGATACGTACTTAATATTTTGTTTAAATTACGTAGTTCGGGATTATATATATATATATATATATATATATATATATATATATATATATATATATATATATATATATATATATATATAGAAAGAGAGAGAGAGAGAGAGAGAGAGAGAGAGGTTGACAAGAGTTTAATTTTAATTGTATTAAAGGAAATTGTTTTGAAAAGATAGGGAAATTGAAATTTGTGGGGATAACTTGATTACCGTTTCTCCTAAAAGGCGCCTGTAGTGTAAAGTAGCTGTATATTAAATGTAAAATAACCATATAATAATTGTGTAAACTCTTAACTTAATTCGCTAAATTCAATTATTTTATTAAATTACATTTATCAACAACTAAACTATAAACTCTTTAAAATCCAACAAAACAAAACTTTTATTAAAATTATACATTTCCAAACAGCTTCTGCAACCGGCACAGTAGAGGCAATGGCAGTAGTGTAATGCAATTTCATACTTTTCTTCAGTTTAATAGTTGGTGATAAAAAGTCCGATTGACAAATTGCTGCATGCTCGTAATTCCTATTACAACACAAGGAAGTGTCTAAACTATTACACCGATAGAATTAGACACTGAAATGGTCAAATATTCAGTTAAATAAAAATTATAGGTTTTAACTTTAATCTTGAGTAATACAGTAAACCCTTAATTATTCGCAGTCATTCTTCCCTTTCTTTTGTTTTTTTCTTTTTCTTTCTTTTTTGCATCATTTAGTTAGGAAATGTTTATTTTCAAAAAGTTTAATCACAAATAAAAAAGTGTTTTGACAAAAAACAAAAACGATTGACTTATTTCTTCGTAAAAAAAATAATAAATAAAACAGCAAACTTGTAAGTATACAGAAAACTACTGTTTATTAAGTCATAATTACAAGTGTAGTAGGCCCCCTACTGTAAATAAAGATTGTACAAAAGCATTTTTGTGTTGAGTTGTGTCATTTTTCGGCTATTTCGCGGAATTTGCTTATGTGCGGTTGCGACGCTATGCAGTTCCGTGGGTAATTATAAGTAAATACTGTATAATATATGTTACGCCACAATGTCATAGCCACATAACCCAAGTTTTCAAAAATAATTTTGAAATTTTCCGTTAGTAACTACAGGGTGGTCCGGAAGTGGGCTTACCCCCTTTAATTTCAACAGTATAGTGTTAGTTATGGTAGAATGTCTGTACACAGTTACCTTGAAGTCTTAAGAGCCATAAACGCCATTACGCCATTACGACATGGATGGTGATCATACCGATGTATGATCACCATCCATATTGTAACACAGCTGAATTCTGCACCAAGTTCTCGCATCTGTTTTGTGGAGATAGTCCGGAGTCACGAGGGTGAAGGCGTGTTCCACAGCTGCTAGTAATTCCTGCGTTGTGTGATATCGAGTGTTTCTTACTTGTTGCTTTGTGAAACCCCAGAGAGCATTTTCTGGTGTCGTCAGATCGGGACTTCTTGGAGGCCAGGCAAAGGGAGCTGGTGATGATGCACAATCTCTTCCAATCCAAGGGCCAGGAAACGTCTGATTCAGGTAATTGTGCACGTGAATCGCGAAGAGCGCTGGTGTTTCATCCTGTTGTATCACAACATTGTCTTTGATACCACTTTCTTCCAGTTGATGCACCAACCACTCATTACATTGCAGACAATGCCAAGCAATGTTACCAAACAAATGTGGGTAAAACCTAAAACCGTCAGAAAACACCAATTAGGGGTACGCTCACTTCCGGACAATCCTGTATGATATCTTTAACGTTCTACTCCAAACTTTATCCTAAATTTACTTCTTGTGCACTCATGGTCCGGTATTTGACAACTAGAAGAAATCAATAGTGGCAGTGTTTCAGAAAACTGCAAGCACTCTGTTTGAATCGTTACACCAACACATTAAACTTACTTCATATTTAGTCCTGTTAGGTTAATATTTAATAATATAAGTAAAATTAATGTGATATATTCCAGTTACTTTTCTTCAAATTGAATGTAATACAGTACATTATGAAAAAAATAACAACACAAACAAGTATTTTGTTGACTGAACAAACAAATAAATAATAAAATAAACAAACACTGGTATTAAGTTTTCCAAACACGGAAAAATCGTCTTTCATTGATTACGTCAAATTTTTATTACAAGTAAACGTTGCATTTACTTAACGTTCGAACTCAAAATAAGTTTAACAGATTTGTTCCATATATTTCCCCTAACTCTTATTTTCTAAATAGCAATTAGTAATTTTTATGTGAAAATTTTACAACTTGAGAACCAAACTATTGTGGAAGTGATTTATGCAGGAATTTGTAAATCTCAGAAACCTAGCAAGGAACGTAAATGGTACTCTGTTTTATTATTATTATTATTATTATTATTATTATTATTATTATTATTATTATTATTATTATTATTATTATTATTATTATTATTATTTTATCATGAACGAAGGAAAGTAAATTACCAAACGAAAAATAGCCTATTTCTAAATCGTCTCACACGAAATAACTAGAGAAGGAAGTTTATCTAGTTTTGCTATATTCATAGAGAATTATGGCACAAAAGCGTGATAGAAATGCTAAATTCTGATAACAAAATAAACAATTGTTTTCGTCAACGATTTGAATAGCCTCTATTATTTAAAGAAAATACTTATTAAGGGTTTAGAAGATCGGAATTTACGAATAATTCACTCAAATATTGAAGAAAGTAAGTGACATACGGTAGTTTCAATTTTCATATTTTATAAATTTTGAAAATATTGCAATTAGTATAGTGCGTGTGAAATTTAGGAGCAAAATGGGAATTTCTGTCTTTCGAGACGGTATTTTATAAGGTTCTAGGTTGGCATCACTGTTTCACATGCTGACTAAGCAGGTCAAGGTCTATCTCCATGCCAAGTTTAATAAAGATTGGGTACGGTACAAGGGCGCCCATGTTGTGGTTTCCAAGGGGGGGGCAAGTATAAGCGACGTTTCAAAAATAGTTTCATATTTTGCTGTAACTAACGTAAAAATTCTATTGGATTTTCGATATTGTGAAGTACAATTTCCTCTAGGGGGAGCAAGCCTGATGGGCGCCCTTGGTACGGTATTAGATCCAGGTGAAAAATGAGGTCAAAGTTGCCCTGTTGTGCTACACTCTGTTCAGTTCTTAGTTATCTTCTTAACAAGCATTTCGGTGGATTTTTCTAAAGTGCGACCAATCATTGGAGCATTATTATAAGACAGACATTTTTAATGAAGCTGTTTCAAGACCAAGTGCCATTTTTGACCAACATTCTGACAAGTTTGGTAAGCAAAATGGTTGGATTTGAATACATTGTACGTTTTTGTTAAGAAAATTTAAGTATATTTATAAACCCAATTTACTTGATCTTAATAAAAAATAGAACGTTAATAAGAGAAACAAAGTGGGATAAGTTTTTTTTTTTTTTTTTTAAGAAATTTTAAACTCGTTTTAAATTATTGTTATGTTAAAACTCGTTAAGTCCAACATAATATACAATTTTCTCAGGCCATTAGAGTTCAAACAGCATCCAAAAATAACAACTAATACACACTCTTATAACACATTTGCCTATATTATTGTCTTCAAAAAATACTACTTTCCTCATGAGCAATTTAGACTTTTCTCCTATAAAATTGGTCAAAGTGTTCTTAACGGGGTTTAGCGTAACAGTTCTCATTTTCTATAATTGTGATCAGGGCCGGCGCTAGAAGTTTTGCGGCCCTGGGCGGTACTTTCACATGCCGCCCCTTTATTATTTTCTTTCACAAATTTTGCCGCCCCTGTATTCTTTTCTTTTTTCAAATTTTGCCGCTCATCAGACTTGCCGCCCTGGGCGGTGGCACGGCTCGACCCCCCCTCGCGCCGGCCCTGATTGTGATAGACTTTTAAAGAGTGAACTCAAACATAGAACGAAAATAAAATCAATTTTGAATGCAATTGAGGAGTAACTTTACTTGTCTGAATGCCCTGTCCGAGGACAGGTTACAACTCAGTAGAGTAGGAATAGTATTACCAATTGCTTTCCCCTGTGCTGAACAAACTAAAAGAATTAAAACTTAAGAACTAAAGTGGATGAATAAATTGAGAATTATAATTAGCGATACCACGTCTAACCCTACAAGCTCAAAATACATAAGTTTAAGTATTGGTTGAGCTAACAACGTTACCGATACACTAGATGGACTTTAACTTCCAATAAATGCATCACTACAGAATCTGATCAGTGCTGACTATGTACTTTCAATAATCACTTGAGTTCTTTGTGAATTCTGAGAGATGTCATCCTCACAAGCCACGGCTTCAAAAGTCTCCACAACACATCAATACTCTATATTCAGCGTTTTAATTGTAGTTTCAGGTTGTCTTCCGTAATATTACCTGTGAATACAACTGACATTTTTCCGGTGATGGTCAAAATTAATCCACTGTGGGACAAAACTCATCGGCAGGAAGTCAAATAGAATCTGCTGACTAGATTAGAATGGAAAATAAAGTTCTTTTCTTTTCTATCCTTGTTTCTTTTTTGTCTGTATAGATAGAACAAAAGTAATTTAATACTGAAAAATGTCAATTTCGAAATTTTAAAGGGGCTACACGTCTCATTATACCCACATTCTGAAAAATCATTTTTTGCATGTCCGTTTTTTTGTTTGTCTGTATATGCAAATACCTACTGCTCAATGAATAGGAATCAAATTTAATATTTAAGGAGGCTTTTAGCCTCCCTACGCCTTTTAATTTACTGATGACCAATAATTTCCACATCTCTTCTAAAGATTGAAATAAATTTATAGCGCTACAGTTCACGAACAGTTTGGACGAGATAGATGGCACACAAATTCCGTTGATCTTGATGGCTGGGTCAGCGCATCGCCTCCTAACATCATTATTTCTGGCATTTTAAACCGGAATTCGATTCTTTTTCAATGCAAATAGTGTTCAATTGCCTCGTGATCCTGGATCATGTGCCACCAAAATTGGACTTCGGGACCAAAGGCATACCTGCTAACCTGTCTAATTATGGGAAAGCACCATAAGGAACTATCTTGTTTTATTTATTTATTTATTTATTTAATAGTACAACAACAAGAAGTTCTGGTTTACATTACATTCCTAGATGTTTAATATGTGCAGAATGTGAATTTCAAACACAGGTATGAACATGTTATTGTATAGTAAATACATTCAATAACGATCTAATGTGAATTTTCGATGCTTAAGTATGCAAGAATTGTTGCATTTTGTATGTTATAAAGGACTCAATGGTAATAGCTCTTTCACCTCTTTTATGAATAGCGCTGCTTCGATTCCAGGCTATGTATAGCTGTTGGTTGATAACTTTTGCGTTCTTTTGCAACAGGAAGTTATGGAGAAACCATTAGGAACTACTATTCCAGCATGAATTCAAGCTCTTGTACTGTCAGGAGAGTATGATTCTACAACCATAAACACAGAAAATGAAGGTGATAGTCTACTGGCTACAATCTAGTTACCCCATATGAGGATATAAAAAACATGTCCGCGGATGTCCTCCGTTTCCCCCCGCTTTCTTCATTCTATTACCCTTCATTTGCATTTAGCATGAATCTCTTTAGCGAAACATAAGTGTAACATGTTAGATTTCAGGGTTAATCTCATTTCATTTATAA
Source organism: Thermobia domestica (assembly GCF_964235325.1). NCBI lineage: Eukaryota > Metazoa > Arthropoda > Insecta > Zygentoma > Lepismatidae > Thermobia > Thermobia domestica. The sequence continues at coordinate 205,486,453 of NC_137462.1, read as the reverse complement.
AATAGAGTAAAAAATGCGTGTGGTATTTTTTTTTACTAATGCTTGTTTTTTTTTTTTTTTTCCTTCTTTTCAGATTTTCATTTGAAGGATGTTCCATTATATTTTGAGTATCAAATCCCGAGAATCAAGGAGAAATGTTTTAATTTATCATTATGATAGATAGTCATACCTTTAGACAGACGAAGATGAACTCACGACAATGATCACGAATAAGTGAAGATTATCAGCTCGACTTCGAAAGCTTCAATGTAAACTTTAAAAAGTTTTTACAATTACTTCATTTGGACAGCAATATGACTAATATCAAAGTTGACACTTTCCTCCAAACATAAAACACTTTCATCCAGCGATCTAAGAAAGATAGTCTGTGATTTTTGGCAGCAGGAACAGTGAAATGGCGACCAACGCAGAGAAAGCGCAGGTAGGGTGGTGGTATGCAGAACTTGGTTCCATTGTCGCAGTGCAACGACGATTCCGCCAGGAATACCAGAGAGAACCCGCTAATGCGAAAACAATTCGAGTATGGAAACAGAATTTCCGTCGACTGGTTCAGTGGCTAAAAAGCACGGTGGTGGTCGCGAAAGTGTATACGAAGACAATGTGCAGCGCATTTCGGAAACATCGCCTGGATATCCTTCGTGTGACTAGTGGGGCACATGTTGAAGTGTTCTGATTTTCTTGATATTTGTATACAAACTTAATGAATGTACCTTCTTAGTGCATTTTAGTTCATTTGGATATCTCAAATAGCGTGGGATAAATAGGGAGATTCAATTGGGACACCCTGTACAGTATTGTGTTTATATGTGAGGTATAAGTAAAAAGTAAATATACTGTGCTTTATCTCTGTTTTTGTTCTATACCTGTTTCTGATCCATTATAGCAGTGTAGTGTACAAAATCTTTAACCTTCAGGAGTCAAAATAATTATATATAGGCCTATAGCTATTTTCATATGAAATATCTTTTACAATCTCTCTGAAAGTCTATGGTATTGGTCTCATTTACTAATAAATACATCCATCTCATTGTTTTTTTTTTTTTTTTTTTTTTTTTTTTTTTAATAATTTTCGGTAGAAAGATAGTTGTATCAATATGAAGTGTGCAGGTGGGACGGCCACTTCATATATATAATTTTATGCATATATTCGTGCTCCAAACAGGTTTATTTTAAGAATGGTAGTTCCAAGATTTTTCAGACAAAACGCCTTGTTTCCTTCAATGTACTAAGTCTATCAGATTTTAGAACCACTACTACTTTTACGAGGCGGAAGATAGAAGAAAGGAGTCCCCACCGAAAAAATATCCCAGATTTTATAACGTAAAAGAACATTTTCAATTTCCGACGCCCTTCCCTTAAGTTACACTTGTTTCAATGGCCATAAGTTATAGGCCCACCTGTTACGATAATTTTTGATCTGTTCTGCGTAGGTTTGTTCTTGTTTCATGTCTATAGACCAATTATGAAATGAACTACTAGCATTTGAAAATAACTGTATGAATATTGTATTTTACTGAAAAAAATTGCTTGGGCTTCAAGGGAGTTACGTAACGGAATGGGCTTGGATTGTTTGAATTTAGATTGATTTAGTTGAACTTCAGTCTAGCACAGTTTTCGAGGGCAAAGATCATGATGTAAGATAACTACTTTGAATAGACCCTTCTTTATCATATTATCTCACCTAAAAGAGAGCTAGGTTAGAGAACATTTCATCCTGCAATAATATAAGAAAAAAATTAAAACTTCTATCCGAGAATAACTCAATATTTATTAAATACACTCTCTTCAATTTTCTTTGTGTCAAGGAACATCATTATCTTTTTTCGGAACCCCTTCTGATGCATTTGAATATTTTCGTATTTATTCCCATTTACGTATATGTTTCCTTCAAACCCTCATTCAAATATCCTAGTACCACTTTCCAGTTTTGCATGTTCCTTTTCTGTTATCAATGCAATGTCACCTCAAGTCTTCAAACACTTAATCGAGTTATGGCGGATCCGGATATCAAAGAAAGTGTGTTGATAATACGAATGGTATAAAGTGTTACTCAAACAGGCGCTGGAATTGAATAAAGAAGAAAAAGCAAATAGTCAATAGTGAACAATGTCATATTGAGATATTAATAATATTCAGATGTTGGTATGTCTTATCTATTTACAAAAAGATTAATAATTATATGCCCTATATTAAGAAGAATTTTTGATCCCCATTTACTGTAAGGATCCACATATTTGTAAAATTTAAAGAACTTACTTGTAATGTTTTATTAGATCAGTGAGTAAATAATCGAAATACGTTGTGTTCTTGCCTGTAAAATATGTCTCTAATACGTAGAAATACATTAATCAAAATTTAACCTATTAAGCACGGATTCCTCCATAAGCTAGCCATTACATTATTACATTACATTACATTAAAGTAATGTGGTGAAGTGAAGTATCTGAAAGGAGTGTGCTAACTCTGATGCGCAAAAATAGAAGGTCCGAGAGTTAACAGATTCATATACTTGTGAAATATATGTAAGTAATCTATCATGTTATTTTAGAACAGCAATGGAGAAGCAATGAAAACATTTCCAAATCTTACCTCTAACGTCCATAATAACGTATAAATACATAATTCAACACGTAAGATAAGTGTTTTTATACTGTTTTTTTCCACTTTATTCGTTTATGTGTATACCTACCGTCGCCGTAGCGCCTGCTCCCTACGGACACATCCCGTGCTGCGTTCCTGCCTTTATTTAGTTATCTAACTTTCGTGCTTTTCAATGGAAACCTAGCAGAATTTGGTTAGTGCATTTCGCACAATAATTTTTATGGTATAGTACACTGAAGTCCACGAAAGTGGACTCCAACGAGAAATGTAGCCCTACACTCCAAAAAATTATTATTTAAGGTAAAGAGAGTAAATTTACTGAGAAAAAAGTATATTTGCAATGAATTGATATGGATCCGTACAATAAATCTGCACCGACTTTCTGTATAGGTTACTTTGACAGAAGATTAAAGGTCGTTGGATTTAGTACTGAGTTTAATATTGGCTTAAGGAGAGTGGATGTTGATAGCACGAATGGTGAAAAATGTTACTCAAATAGACACTATCATCGAATAAAGAAGTAAATAGTTGTAAGTAATGCTGTAATGAGCATAGAGTAAATATTATTATCTACCGTGGTGATCAATGGTAATGAGGTATTAATAATATTCAGATCTTGGTAGTATCTGTTACGTATCTATTTACAATAAGACGAATTTTATATTAAGAAGAGTTACTGTATCTATTAGTTGAACAGAAGATTCAAAGTCGTTGGATTTAGTACTGAGTTTAATATTGTGTTAACAAAGTGTTGATTAGTTTATTTTCAATAATATATTCTATCTAATGTAGTATGGTAAACAAAGTCTTAATCAAATATTAGTACACCTTTATCCAGTTGAGAGTGTTTTTGACACCACCATCAAGTGAGTGCAAAAATCTGAATTTTAAATCTTGTTTGTCAAGTTAGTTTAACCTTAACTGTTCTTTTATTTAAATTAATCTTATATATATATATATATATATATATATATATATATATATATATATATATATATATATATATATAGTGTGCGTTTGTGTGTGTAAAATTCCTAAGAGTGTTGTTTTATTAGTATGTTTTAGTAGAAAAAGTTTTATATATAGTATCTTGTATATATGAAAAGATGTAGCTATATAAGTGGATGCAAAGTAGAGAGACATTTGGACGAAATTTATCACTTGTAGAGAGCATGAATATTTATGGAACGAACCGGTAATTCCGCTCAATTTGCATATTTGATTTTCCTCTTATTCAATTTTTATCGTCTGTACTGGTTAATATAATAATAATACTGACATAATAGAAAGCCTGGATACTGTACGACGTCGTAAAGAGACCAGCAATTCTTTGCCTGTGCGTTGGGTTTTGATATTTCAGAAGGGGTTATGTTTAATTGTAATACTTTTAATGCACTCGTAGATAAAATAATAATAATAGTTATTAATGCAATGAAATTAACTATTATTATTATTATTATTATTATTATTATTATTATTATTATTATTATTATTATTAGTAGTAGTAGTAGTAGTAGTAGTAGTAGTAGTAGTAGTAGTAATTGTTGTTTATGAAGGAAACGATAAAAACACTTTCTTAGTATATACTTTACAATTTCGGCATTTAATAACTCTTAATGTGTTTACGTAACTTTTCTTTTGCAAACACCTAAAGAACGAATGAATATTTGATTTGATTTTGGGTTTAGCGTCCCTTTCAGGAGCTAAGCTATCTAAGACGTGGATCTACAGTTTAATGTGGAAACCGAACCACGTGAGCTCCCGCCGGGAATTGAACCCGGGTCTCCCACACCAAAGGTGTTTACGCTAACCGCTTAGCCACGAGGGATCTCGTGAATGAACTAAATTTAATATTGATTTACCTCTGAAATAGCACTGTGAAAGGAATCATGCGAAGCCAAAGACGAACCACGTGTTTCAATTATGATTCAAAATGATTAACAATAAGTAGAGAATAATCAATTATAAGGTCATGAAGAATAGGTTTAAGGCGACCAACATTCACTGGAGATCAATAAATCAGGCCTCCGGTAGACTTTCGGAACTTCATGCATATTTTGAAGTTTCGTCGTCCGTATACCTTCGTCTTGGGATACCAAGGATCGATTCTAAATATGTAAAAGTGTGATTCAGAGTCTATGTGAATAATCGGCTATTTCTTCATACTGAAAATGAATGGTCGGATAAATTACTCATTTGCTTTAGAAACAATCGAAATTGAACGCATACTTGTTTCAATGCATCATAAAAATATTATCGTGTGTCTATTTTAGAAGTGAGTAAATAAATATACGACAAACGAAGCCAGTTAATTTTTCACTATTGCATAGTTTTTGTATCCGTTTCAAATTACATTTTTAAGTATGTAATGGGTAATTGGTATTTAATGGTAATTAATTGGTATTTAATTGGTAATTTGGTATGGTAATGTCTATGCAACCGAATTATTTTTACGTTATCTATTGAGAGGGGGCATGGTGGCTCAGTGGTAGAGCGCTCATCTGTGGTATGAGGGGTCCGTGTTTTGACTATGCATATCATTATATAGTGGTAAACATATATCCGTGGGTTTTCCTAGTGTTCTCCCGTTTCCTCGTACCGTCTCATTTCACCAACTACTTAATAATTCACTTTCATTAGTTAATTCGTCTCATTTAGCTTGAAGGATAGCACCGTAGAATAAAATTAGAAATTGCATTTAAAGAATCGATTGAGAAAATTCGATTAAAGAAATATGTTGTTGTGTTGGCAATATTAGTTCTTTTTCACTTCTTGAATAATCTGAATTATTTGTGCTGAATAAAGTATGTAAAAGTAAGTTAAATAATTATATATACATACATGCATATATTTATTTTGTGAAACATAAATAATTATATATATAATATTGGATATGTGGTTATACAATGGGATTTTTTCCTGCAATATTTACACCTAATATCAAAATTTAAAGAATGTGTTCAAAGTAAAACATCACTTGAAGTCCCAGAATCAAGGGATGATTTTTCGCCGGGAGTAGAGGTGCAAAGCCAGTTTCACTGCCATTTCCGATCTGACTTCCCTATTGTAGAACTACAGAGCCGCCACTGATTGCTTGCTAGATATTATATTACTTGGAATTTGGTGAAAGCTACCTGAAGAAATGAATGCGTGCTGTCCACAACTGGTGTGAGGAGGCTTAAGTATATCTTGTGTATAACAATGAACGTTTGTTTGTGTGTTTGCATGTTTGTTTGCCCGGTATACAAAATCCACACCGTTGACTTAGCATGCTGTAAAGTGATTTTATCGAAGAGACAATAGTTTGGAAGAGATCGTAGGTTGCGGGGTGAGCGTAGGAGTTAGATGAGAAGAGGTGAAAAATAAAATGTCCAAAACAAAGGAGATTAATGTAGAATCGATAGTTCTCGGGCAGGAGCGTCATTTCAGATTTTGCTTGGGGAGGAGGGCAAGACCCCTTGATATAAGTAAAATTTCGCGTTTTTCACTGATTTACTACTATTCTATTGATCAAATGTATATAAAGCTCAGGGGGGAAATTGTCCCCCTAAATGACGCCCCTGTTCTCGGGGTCGATAAGCTGAGTGATGTTCCAATGATAGTTAAGCCCAAGTTTACTCAAAACTGTGCATTTCAGAGACCCAGGAATTGCCAGGGGCAACACCAACGGCGTTGCTTGTCGATATTTGTTCTACTCGATTCCTTAGCCTATTTTCTGACAGAGGAGGCAACGTCGAAGGCCCTGTGCGTGTCAGACGAGACCGGGATTGACAGGTGCAACGCAAGCACTGATCTTCGTTATTTATTCTGCTGTTTTTTATTTCAAAACGCCGGACATTTCAGCTAGTATAAAGATAAAAACCTAACCGAAATTGCATAAAATAACTTGCTGATGTAATTGAAAGTTGAATTTTTGGAGGTTGTATAAACATACCAACACTTTAACATGCAACACAATTCACACGTTTAATCATGTTTGATTGAATCTTTGATACAATATATGATCTTGTTTAACACTAGGAGCATCATAATCTTGCTTATACTAGAAGCATCAAAGGGGTCATTTTGACCCCTGCTTAAAGATATACACATTAAACAGTATTACTTTTAACTTTTTTAAACTTTTGGTTTCATTGTTTGGTTTTTATTAATTATAGATTCAAATTTCATTATTTTCTTTCCTTATTTTACATTTATTATTGTTCTTAACGAATAACTTTATTATTATAAGTTTCTTAATCTATAAAGTTACTTAAAATGAAGTTACATAATATAGCAAATATAATTAACACTACTTATTGTTACTGTAAAATTTCTTAGTTTCCCTTCAAACATCATACACAATAGGAATTAGAATAAAATATAATAACCAATTAATTTAAACATGAACTTCTTTGCAAAGAGGGCATGTTTTATAACGTTCACATCTACATGCCTACTCATCACATTTTGAACAAACTACGTAATTTCTGGTGATCTTTGTACAGGAGCCACAAAAGTGCCTCTTACAGTGGAAACATTGATCTTGTGTCTTGTTTCCATTGCACTCAGCAACTTGACATCTCTTCCGCTTGGTTGTTTGAAGCAATTCAAGTACACACCGTTTGGTACGATTAGGGTCCTCCTTTAGTGTCTCCACTTCCGAACACAGTTCCTCTCCTATGCTAAAAGAAGTTGATGGCGAGTGATTTTTTTCTTCGTTACCAGCTTGTAGAGGACGAAAGCATTTATAGCTGCCAAATAAAGGATGTTATAGAAAATTTGTACTGGCGATCTTCTACTCGCAGCTTTGACGGAATACTTCCGTGCCATCTGGTCGATTACATGAACTCCAACCTTTTGCTTATTGTAATATAAAATTGTTTCAGGCTTTTTCTTCTTATTGCTGATATCGATGTCAACATGAGAGGTCTACTCAAAAGAAGGGCATTTTTGTTCTTCTTACAATTATATGCTGCGAGCGTGATATCATCTTCAGTCTTCAGTACAGTTGTACTATATAGGTCCTTTCCCTCGACTTTTGTTTTTACTGAATCTGGAACTTCTCTCCTGCTATTACGGATAGTTCATACCAAACTAATGTTATTTTTCTTGAGATATAGAGCGAGGCGTAGGGATGTGAAAACGTTGTCACATGTGACATTCCATCCCGGGCTCTGCGAAAGGTCTCACACAGCTTGGTGAATTTGTTGTACAGAAGCTTGTGTTTCCTGGTCGTTCATCAACCTTTCCTAAGTATGGGAAGTCATTTGTTACGTATGTGAGATCCACTTCCACTAGCATCCAGAATTTTACGCCATATTTTTCTGGTTTGTTGCCCATGAACTGTATGAATTTGCAACGCGTCTTCATTGGAAACAGTTCTTCATCCACGTACAATAAGGTTCTGGATTGTAGCACTTTTGAGAGTTTCCAATAAAAGCTTTCCAAACCATGGAAATCATACATAACTTGTCAGATTCATACTTTTCCATCCTAGTACTTTTTATATAGAATCTCAGAAACCTCATGATTTCTCTAAATCTTCTTATTGACACTGTATCACTGAAAACTCGTGGTCCCCATTTTTTTGACCAAAGGCTCTTTATGCTAATCCCCTTCATTCCTAAAACACCGCGAAAATATAACAACCCTATAAAGGCATCTAATTCTTGAAGTGAAACTGAGCAAGTTGGGTCCTTCAAAACTCTTTGAGCTTAGACTTCTGCACACTTCTTTATATGTCGCCTAACAGGTTCATCTATTAAGTCTAAAAGAACTAGAAACTGTGCCGTCGACATGCCGAAAAGTATATGGAGTTGGACTTGGAATTTTACGTAACACGTTATGATGTTTAGCCCTTCCACGAACACTTGAACACGTTTGTTCGACCCAAACTGTCTGATCTTTGGATAATTCAAAATTTTCAGCATCCATCTCGTCTTCCATACTTCCACTGTCACTAAATTCTTTGCTACTCGCAGAAACACTTTCACCATTTGACATTTCATCAATGCTGATATCACCAATGTATTCATCGTCACTTCTATCACTACAGTCACTACCAGAGTCGATTTCATCAATAGCCTGTAGTACCTTGTAGTATTTCTTCCGATGAAACTTTTTCTCAGCACTCATCATGTACCACACTAAAACCAACCCTCTAGAACACACATATACTGAATTATATCATTCGCAAAAGTAATAGTAATTAGTATATAAAAAATATGTATCATTATGTTTGCAATTGTAAAAATTCGCATTGTAGGCATGAGGGTCAAAATGACCCCTGTGAGGCTTCTAGGTAAAATGTAAAATATATGATCTAAATAAATATTCAAAAGTGTCAAAATATGATTAAGTTAGAATATTGGTAGAGTGATGAAAAGTCGTGACATCTAGTGGCCACATTTCCATAACTTTAGAAATTAAAACAAATCAATAGTTCAGACGGGTCAAAATGACCCCTCTGATGCTTCTAGTGTTAAATGGCCTTACAGGCGGCAAAACAAATTAAAATTTGCATCCCAATTTGTAAGTGTTGTATCGCACTCTCGACAGCCAAGGAAAAAAGTATGATATTGGAAAGCAAAGTAAGGAAAAAGTAACAGCAATTATATATATATATATATATATATATATTTAAAATTTTAACTTTGACATTCTACAGATTGTAAAATTGGTAGCTTTTTCGAATGTGTACATATAAAAGTTTTTTTTTTTTTTTTTTTTTTTTTAAGTTTTGAATCCGTAATGACTTGAAAAAACAGGTAATTGGAATTGCGAACCACGAAGTCAATTTCATTTTTTAACAATAAATCAAAATAACTTATTTCACACAAAGTCCAGTTTCTAATTGTAATTAACTACTACTCGGATCCAATTCGTTTACCATATTTTAAACCGAACATTGTTTTTCTAAGCCAATACTATGAAAGAAATATGAAAAAAAAGGACGGCAAAAAAGAGTACAGCTAAGGTCCCGTATTTTAGCTAGTAATCTAGTTTTTGAAAAGTTGGCTAGAATCTTGGATTTGGAGAGTCGATTGAGCCACATTCTTTACAGATAGAATAAAGTATCGAAGAGAGTATGGTCTCTGTCGCCAGTTCTACGGTATGTTTCCAATAATTTGGTTTGTAGTCAGTAGTAGATTGTGTTCTTGATTGCTAACAGACATCTAAAGGTAAATGTCGGGTTTTTAAGAAGACTAATCACTGAGCTTTAACTGTACGTAAGATTTTAAGAGAACCATTCTGTCTTAAAGGAAAGATGATAATAAACTGTTTTCTGTTGCAAAAATAACCCACTTCAGTAATAAATTATGATCATAGATGCATCGCATTTTGCGATACAATTTTTCGTTTGCATCACATTTCTAGGATTTTGTGAGTAAACTGCGATACGATATCGCTTAAATAAAACACTGATATATATAAAATCGACAAACTTTTGCAGCAATTAATATATTAGTTACATAAATGCATATTTTCAAGTATTTTTTTTTATTTCGTATCTATTTCTTTAAAAAAAAAAAGAAGAAGAAGCGTACCTACAAATCATACGCATAACAAATAATAATAAGGAAGTAAATTCAGAGTACTTTTTAGTGTAGCGTTATACTGTAGAATTTTAGAAGGAAAGCTGATGGATCAATCATACCAAACATTAACAATGGAAAGCTACAGCAGTTGGTGAATTTTAATAGTTCTATTGACAGCGAACAGTAAGCAAGTTGCTTACGTCTATGGGTTATTTCATTGTTCACAACATACCAATCGGAAATCATGCATAGTTCAATAGCCTTAGTAAAAAAGAAGTCAATCTCTAATTAAAAATAGTCATTGAAACCTTTCACAAGGCTAGAAGCACGTCCAAAGCATTGTTTCTGGCAAAAATCTGTATTTAAAAAAGAAACAACAAGATTGATCATGAAAGGGATTCTTTTTAGCTCAACAACAAAAAAGCACATTTCTTGACCCATTTTGCTCATTTGTTTGTACGAGGAAGCACGTTTCTCTCGAGACGTGTTTTTTCAGGAAATGCAGCAAGTAAATTCTTTCGCACATGGATCTTTGCTTCGCAAAAATAATCTTATCGCTGCACACCCATTGTGCTTTGGAGTCAATGGCTGATACATTGCCAATTAAATTTCTTGTTTCCTTTGCGATAATTTTCATGTTTATTTGCACTCTTGTTCTCTTAGTAAATTACGCTAACACCAAATGCTTCCTACTCCCTTTTTTGACACGTCTCATACAGCGCTCGCAGGCTTTGCATATGAACTGCGAGAATTCATTATGTGCAGAGCAAGGCAATACTAGGTTAACGAGCCAAGGGAACGTGATCAAATGCAAAATACGGTATCGATATTTCTGTTTAAATCTTTAAAAAAGAAAAGAAAAATCGCTTCTTTGTTTAAAGTCAAGACTGGAGATTTAGTAATTAACGTTGCTGTAAATATAGAAGTTCCCCGAGTTGGAGATGTTCAATAAGCTTTACGTAAGACCATTAAAAAATACAAATATCTTATACCAGTGTTTTCCAAACGTTTTGCAAGTTGGACCCACTTTTATTATAATTCAATTGATACTAGAGATGGCCAGAACCGGTTCCTGGTGGAACCGGTTTTCGGGTCTGAACGGATCCGGTTCTTAAAGATCCGGTTCCGGAACCGGTTTTCAGATCCAGGCCTGGAACCGGTTCTTCGGATCCACATCAATAGAGCGTCCCACCCTTAGATTGCAGTACAGGAGTAAATGGCAATGCTTTTCCTTATGCCCATTGTTGCCAAACTTAGCCTGAATTTTAGAAATAGTTTCTTTTACTAGGTATGAATAAATTATTGTAGAACATTGTATTCTCTATCAAATAATCTGATTTTCTCACATCGAGAAGAATTTTCAAGTATTGAAATACGTTGAAAGAGTGAAATCTTGCTAATGGCAAATTCTAACGTCGCGTTAAACATATCACGTCATAAGTTCGGAACTCTAAGAGATACAACATTGAAACTTATACAGCTATTAACACCATATTTGGTGCCAATGTTGGAAAAGTGTGCATTCAAAAAAACTTTTTGAATTTTAAAATAAAAAATAAAATGTAAGACAAAGTGCGTATACTATTGCAATGCAATATCTAAAAAGTTGACTAGTGAGAAACTTTTTTATTTTTCAGGTTAGATGGGGGTGCAAAGCGAGAAAAATATTGAGAAAGGATTGAAGTTATTTTTAAAACAAATTGCAGGTCGATATCTTCCTTTATTTAGGTTTTATGACTTTTAGTGTTAAGAGTCAACTTTCCAAAGCGCGCGCATCTGACCAGAAGAAGGCAGTGACAAATCTTGCCAATGTTATTTTCCTTATAATGTTTGTTTTAAAGATACTGATGTAGAGTATTGTGCTATACCGATGAGTGTTTACTGTTAATGCAATGCGAGCACGAATCTACTGCTTAACGGAAGCATATTCGCAAAATCAAATCTTGGACCTCACCTACGATAAACATTGCGTCAACTCCACTCAATCTTAAGTTCCACTACTTACTTCGCTTGTTTTCCTTGAGTTGCACGCACGCAAGCACGTACACACACACACACACACACACACACACACACATATATATATATATACAGGGTGGTTCAGTAATGTTGGACAGCCCTGAATAAATCGGAAACCAGAAGAGATATTAGCAAGAGTGTGGTGGATCCAGATACTTGTGGAAGGGGGACGTCTTTTGAGGTACCACACAATGTTACCAGGTCAACAGTGTTGCCAGCTCAGTACAAAGTTGTATTTTTTTAAATGGAACATATAGAAGTTTATGCCATCAAAAGAATTAGTACAGAATGTGAATACCAACAAGCCAAAGCACATCTGTCAGTGTTGCCAAATAAGGAAGTTATAAAGCTTCAAAGAACAAGAAATTAAAGTGTCCGTAGGGCAAAACTAGCAAAAAGGCAAGAAAAATAATACTACGGAATGAAAAGGAGTAACAGAAAGAGTAAACCAAAGAACGCACAGCATCCAGTGAGTAACAGGGTTGCCAAAGCAAAGGGGGGAAAATTGAAATTTTTGCAGTTGCTATAGGAGGAAAAGTGCCCATATGACATAATGCTGGAAACACCATAGAAAGTCTATGTAAGAGTCAGGAATCCTAATCGCGTTTGTTTGAAAGCGATATCTCTAACCGTTTTCGAGATACACCAAAGGTGTGCGGGGTTTGCAACACTGCATAATTGATTTGACGATTAGACCCGTGTGTTCTTACATTTTGTTGGGCGTATCATTTTCATTACTCGTTCCTGTAGTTTGGAGGGCGAGGGAATTATTATGCAGTGTTGCAAACTCCGCACAGCTTTGGTGTATCTCGGAAACGGTTAGAGATATTGCTTTCGAACAAACGCTATTAGGATTCCTGAATCTTACATAGACTTTCTATGGTGTTTCCAGCATTATGTCATATGGGCACTTTTCCTCCTATAGCAACGGCAAAATTTTCAATTTTTTCCCCCTTTGCTGTGGCAACCCTGTTACTCACTGGATGCTGTGCGTTCTTTGGTTTACTCTTTCGGTTACTTCTTTTCATTCCGTAGTATTATTTTTCTTGCCTTTTTGCTAGTTTTGCTCTACGGACACTTTAATTTCTTGATCTTTGAAGCTTTATAACTTCCTTATTTGGCAACACTGACAGGTGCGGTTTCGCTTGTTGGTATTCACATTCTGTACTAATTCTTTTGATGGCATAAACTTCTATATGTTCCATTTAAAAAAATACAACTTTGTACTGAGCTGGCAACACTGTTGACCTGGTAACATTGTGTGGTACCTCAAAGGACGTCCCCCTTCCACAAGTATCTGGATCCACCAAATTCTTGCTAATATCTCTTCTGGTTTCCGATTTATTCAGGGCTGTCCAACATTACTGAACCACCCTGTATATATATATATATATATATATATATATATATATATATATATATATATATATATATATATATATATATATGTATATATATATATAATATGACAAATATCTATTAATAATAAATCTCATTCCTGGTGATAAAAAGCAATTAGTTTTGTAATTGATTCATTATGGTTCGCATGTAGTCCTTAATGCTGTTTCAGATGCTGACAATTTTGACAATAAAAGTTGGTTTCGTTTGCAATTCCACTTCTCTTATTTACTTTGAATACACAGATGAAAATGACAAAAGCGTTCATAACAAATAACTTTATGAGCTCACAAAGCAGAATGAAAGGCCTCTTTATTCTCCCCCCCCCCCAATGCTTCTTTAGGAAGCAGGGTTTGATAATTCTGTTTGGTTTTGTTTCCTCGCCCAATGATTTGTATATACATGATTTAAAGTCACAACTTGCGCGTTTGTTTAGAACGGATATAATGGGGTTTATTTTCATTCTTCTTCTGTTTCCAGACTGATATTGGTGTCTGAGGTGTCAGAAGTGAGTATAGAAACTAGGAGGTTCAGTTCCTATTCATTATTGCATATGTCATCATCAGCATCATCATATTTTATAGGCAGACCACTTGCTGCAACTCAGAAGCTTCATGATCCACGGTCTTCGGTTAACTTCTTCGTCTTCACGCATTATTTTTCTATTTTGATATCGTCCAGTAATTGTAGTCTCTTTTCGTTCCCTCCCTCTTTTTCCTGCCACCATACCCTCTAGCACGTCCTTCATGATACAATCTTAAACATCAGAAGTGGGGAGAAGCCGCCTTCACAATATACTTTATTATGTAACTTGTTTGACAAACGGAATTGGATTAGCGGATATTTTGTGTACACAGACGAATGAGCGTTCTCGTACGTCACATTTTCTCGTCAGTTATCACTATCACCTTACTCCAGTTTTCACTCTTATCCAACTTCAGTAGCAGTATCTTACCCATTGCTATTCCTTAGTTTTCCGCACAATCGATGCAGGAAATTTCTGTTTAGAAGTGTTTAGCTTGCCATTTATTTCAATCATATGTTTTCTATTCGTTTCATATGTTCTCTCGATTTCGTATTGCTTCCAACAAAAATTTTATTGCAACGATTTATAAACCATCATTAAAAAAAAAAAAAAACTTCTAACACACAATTGCTAGACTGTTATTTCGTACCCTCCAATTCGCCGTTCTAAATGAATTTGCGCGATTGGAATGACAAAAGAGTTGAAAATATATGAATTTAAGAAGGATTTATTTACAGATTCATCACTCTTTCTTTCTTGTTCTTTCTTCGAAAGAAAACATACGGCGGAAGAAATGTGGCAACAGCGCGCTCCATTTACTCTGTACTGCAATCTAAGAGTGGGACGCTCTATAGAACCGGTTCTTCGGATCCAGGTCTGGAACCGGTTCTTCGGATCCAGGTCTGGAACCGGTTCTTCAGATCCAGGTTTGGAACCGGTTCTAAAAACAGAATCGGTTCCTCGCGGAACCGGTTCCGCTGGAACCGAAACTTTCTTACCATCCCTACGCTAAATGCGAGCTGCTTGCAAGCTGTGTACAGTATGCTAGATGAAATGGTGGAAGCGACAGGCAGGCGCCAGGCGGCGGCAGCTTGTCTCATTTGGCTAAATAAAGTGGGTAATTGGCAAACTCATTGGCTAAACAGGCAAACTGACCAACTCATTTGGCTAAACACCCACTGGTGGACCAAAATTTTTTTTCTGGGGGCACAAGCGGGTCTGGGCGGGGAAGGCACAAGTGCATGGTCCTCTTTGCATTATTTTTGAAGGTGAACTTTGTGCTTCCTTTACGGGTCTTTGGAGGCTTTCAGATCCAGGTCTGGAACCGGTTCCTAAGATCCGGTTCTGGAACCGGGTTTTCAGATTCAGATCTGAAACCGGTTCCTAAGATCCGGTTCTGGAACCGGGTTTTCAGATCCAGATCTGTACCGGTTCTTAAGATCCGGTTCTGGAACCGGGTTTTCGGATCCAGGTCTGGAACCGGTTCCTAAGATCAGGTTCTGGAACCGGGTTTTCGGATCCAGGCCCGGAACCGGTTCTGAAAACCGGATCTCCGAGAACCGGAACTTTGTGGCCATCCCTAATTGATACAACTTGTCCCTTTTGACAGTTGCTGTTTTTTTCCTTCCTGCACGTTGTCATAACAATCCGCCAAGAAGGACTGTTTCTATGGCAACAACACATTCAGCCAATTATAATGGCTCGTTTCTCTAGCTCTGCACCCTCCACCCTCTCCGCACGTTGCCAGTTTGAATATAAACAAATGCACATTGTTTTACTCGAATGTCCACTTGAGTAGTGGACCTGGTGGTTATTGAAAGCATTCCTTTTAGTTCATTTTTGTGTCATTTAGCATTCTAAACAATTCAGTTGTTCTGCTCGAGTAGGTTCAATATTCGACGCAAAAGCTGGCAACGCAGCATTGAGCACCACGTGCGCGCAGCGAGCTGTCACAAGGGACAAGTAATATCAATTGCAGTGTAGTATGGACGTTCTGTGGACAACTCTACTCTTGTCCCCCTTGAAAGCATACATACACACTGACCAATCAGAACACTATGACCACGTACCTAATATCTAGTATGTCCACCTTTGGCTCGCACGGCAGCAGCAATGTGGTTTGGCATGGAAGCAATGAGACTTTGATAGGTGGCTGTTGGCATGGCTACAAACCAAGTCACTTAATTCCTGTAAATGCCACGGAGGAGAGGCGATGAGCTCGGATCTGAGTTCCAATGACATCCCAAAGATGTTCAATAGAATTAAAATCGGAATTGCAGAAATCGAAGCACTGCAGTATAACGTTGTCCTATTGAAAGATATCATTCCTAACTGGAAATATGGTTGACATGAATGGATGTACGTAATCAGCAATGGACTGCTGATAGCTAGGCCCCGTCAGTGCTACCGCATGCACACGCACCCTCCACACGCATTACCAGGCCCGTGGATAACCATTTGAAAGTTACCCAAATCACATTAGCACCAGCCTGTTGTCATCCTACTGTGCAGTTGTCGAGCAGTTGTTTCACTGGAAGACGACGGATCAGTACCGTAACGCAAAATGTCGTCCCCTCACAGGATTATTTTTGGGCCCCCCTTCCCATGCCCATTAACTTCCTACTATATTAAGTCCCTGTAAAAGACTTGGTTAATAAATCATAATTAACATATTCATAAGGGCACAGTTTACACTCATAATCAAGAAAGAATACATGTTTGTTGGTGTATTGATGTTTACATAAAGAAACGAAGCAATGTAAGTTGAACTGAATATAGTAATAGGGCTAAGTATTCTTTCTGCTTAAATTTTTGCACAATAAGGAAGACATATTCAGCATATTGTATAGTCGGCAGCAAAATTATTTTCCCTTAACCTTCGAGTGCTAAGATGCTTTTTTAAACTGATGTTGCTAGAATGGATGAATTTTCACCCAGAGCATATTTTTTTGTTTCTAAAGTAAATAATCTTGTTCAGGGAAATGGACATTCAGTGTTCAGCTCACTTTTTGTAGCCTATAGTTCTTGACATTTGCTTCGCGGTGGGCCCCCAAACACTGCGGCCCCCCGCACTGCAGGCCCTGCGGGCCCCTCAGTTACGCCACTGCGACGTGATGAAGGAAGTGTTGTGATTCATCGGACCAGCAACGTTGTGCCATTGCTCGGCGGTCCAATGATGATGAGCACGTGCCAATTCCAGCCGTTATCGGTGTACCTATATAGAATAATTGAAGGTGGAAGAGAAAGTGAAGGTCGCTTGCATAGGTGATTTCCAAACTTTGTTTGAGATTCTTCATTATAACCAAGAATTGAACCGCAATTTACTGAAATTAGGGACGATGTGGGTTTGAAACCCGCCCATCATTTTGATTGAGTTTTTCCCGGATTTTCTAAGGTTTCCAGCTAAAGGAATGAGTTTCATCATATGTAGTAAGTTCTTTCTTTCTTGAAATGCAAAATCTGAAATGACCGTTCAAATTGAATACAGTTTTCAACGGAGATGAATATATATAATGTATAATTTTAAAATGGACCTTACATTCCAGAATCATTAAATTAGGTTATCTTTTGTGCCCAATATTACGTCAGTGTTCAGAATCTCACCATATATGAGTCGCAATGGGTCAGGCATAACGTCATTTGACAGGTGACAGTTGAAGGTAGTAGATGCGCAAAAAGTGTTGGAACTCTTATGATCAAACGTAAAGTATTGCGCAGTGAAGATAGGTTTTCCGCTAAACGGATCTACATTCTATAATTTTATTACAATATAGGTAGGTGCAAATAATGCAGAGGGCTGTGAAGAAATTTGTGCTGCCTTTGTGCAAGATACGTTATCAGAAACAATCAGCCACTTTCTATCCGAAAATTTCGATATCCAAGATACTTCTCGAAGTGGATGGCCAATCACAGTAAAAGGAGATTATATTCTAACAAAAGAGGAGTGACACCGGCATGTAAGCAGTCATGAAATCGCCATGGAGATGGACCTAAACATCCACCACTAAACAGTGTTAAACCATTTGGAGAAAACTGGCTACAGAAAGAAGCTCGACGTTTGAGTACCACATGATCTGACTCATAAACATTTACGCGATCGAATTTCCACCTGCGAATCTCTATTGAAACGCAACGAACTCGAGCCATTCCTGAAACAGTTGATCACGAGTGACCAAAAGTGGATAACCTACGACAACAATGTGCGATAAAGGTCGTGGTCGAAGCGAGGAGAAGTTCCACAGTCTGTGAAAAAGCCCACACTGACCCTCAGGAAGGTTATGCTGTGCGTTTTAGGATTGAAAGGACATTAAGCATCACGAACTGCTGCCGCTGGGTAGAACGATGGTCTCGGACTTGTACTGTCGATAATTAGCGCGAGTGGACTTGACAGTTCAAAAGAAACGCCCGGAACTAGTCGACAGAAAGGGTGTCGTACACCACTATGACAATGCCAGACCACATACATCTTTAACGACCTGTCAGAAATAGAAAAAACTTGACTGGGAGGAGGTTTTTAATATATCCACCGTGTAGCCCGAACCTGACACTGTCAGACTGTCATTTAGGCGGGGGGGACTCTGGTGTTTAACACCTTTAATAGTGTTTCGAAAGAAGCCTGAGAAAACCAGATGTCACAATTATTTTGACCAGAAATCACATAGCGTCGAGGTTATGATTTTGCCGGAAATATGGTAGAAGGTGATTGAAAGAAATGATGCATACGTAGTTTCAGGATGCTACTTTCAAGTAACAATATATGTAGTCTCAAGTCAATGGCTGAATAATTTTTAGTCAACCTGATATATATATATTTTTTTTTTTAAGTGGTCACTTGGAGATTGGTACTTCATAGGGATTATCCGTAGCTACTGTTGTCTTAAAAATATTGAGAAACTTTGATAAAAGGTACAGTATTTATCAAACTATACTACATTTTTTTTTTTTTTTTTTTTTTTTTTGTATATTAGTTAATAGCAATATGGCCACTGGGAAGGCATGACTTCCAGTATCCACTATAACTCCGCCATTGTCCACAAGACGAGATGAGACAGGATTTTCTTGACAAGTACGAGATATTCCAACAGAACCAGATAGACTTTTTGAAATGAGAAATCAACTTGACAAAACATATTTTTCATCCCCTTTCAACCTTAAAAAAAAAAAACAAAAAAAAAAAAAAACCATACGGATCAAATTAAATGTATTCTTCAAGATATGCTGAGAACTTCAAAATAAAGGTATCTAGAAAAGTCAATCTTGTTGGATTTTTTTTTCGAAGCTAAAATTTAATTTTACTGGGCTACAATGCATTCCAAATAATTTTACTTCTGCGTAGCTCATTAAGTAAAATCGGAATCATAATTGAAATTATGTTCTAAGAAAGTAAGAACGTAAGGTGAACTCGTTAGTTCCCCCACCAAATATCATATCAACTTTTTGTACCACTGAGCCACCGCGGGCCTCTCTCTTCCAACTTACATAGTTGCGTTTTTCTTTGTTACAATCACAACTTATCTTGTCTTATTTATACTCATATTCTTATTATTTTTTTTTTCAAGATTTTTGATCAATATTCGTTAAAAAGCTACATTACCGAAATGATTGGTAAGTGCAACACGCAAATGGGACCATCACATAGGCCTATAGGCAGTTCTTATACCGTTCATTGCTTCCTATCCTTCAATTTGAAAGTCAATTTGGACGGTAATAACGGAACATGTGACGGAGTTAAATTTGAATTATTAAAAGGTTAAAGTTTAATCAAGATTTGATTCACTGCATGATATCTAACATATAACATCTGAATAAACAAAGTTGAACTGAAATTGATTGATGGTAACAATTGGGAAATTAGAAGGGGGGAAATAAAGAAGAAAAAGACATTTTTTAAAAGAGTGTCACAAGTTATCAGTTAATATACATCTTTCTTCTCCACTACAGTCTCGGTACAAAGACCCAGACAATGTTTTAACATTCTACTGTATATTCTGTTTACTCATTCATTGACCTCTGGTATTATCATTTTATTAGAAACTCTATCACAATTCATGGTCTTCTGTGCGACGTTTGTCATTGATGGAAAGCCATCATCTCAAAAGACAATTTCCAGCCGTTTTACTTTGTCCTACATAAACACACACGCATTATCACATGCGTTATCCATATTCAAATTGTCATTCATTCATCGTGTGTGATATCGTTTCGTCATCCGTGTACAGGAAACTAAAACAATTTATTTCTCATTTTGTTTACTTCGTGAAATAGGTTAAGTGCAGAAAACATTGGTGCCTAATGAATTACAACCATAGAATCCAACAAGTATGAAGTTATGACAATGAGCTTCATTGAAATTTTGGGGAGGAGGTGAAACATTTAAATGGGGTTGAAACTAAAACAACAACATTTTTAGTCAAGATTGCATCAGGAGAGAGAAAGGTTGGAGATCAAAACCACTGTGACAGTTTAGAAGTAGATATTGCTTTTGTTGGGACACGCGGCATGGAATCTGGGGAGAGGTGGAGTCATGGACTTGGAGGGAATAATTTAAAACAATATAGAATTGTAAGAAAACATTATGTACATTTCTTGACATAATGACATTGTATGACATTGTATAACATTTCTTGAGTGTACATTTCTTGTATAACATTGTATGTACATTTCTTTAACTGTAAAATCAATTATAGTACAGGCTTCTTTCGGCAAAGTCACGAAGAAGTTGAGGTAATACTGTATAAATATGGATCTTAGAAAGAAAGTGTAATAATAATCCTGACTTAAATTGAGAGGATAGATATACAGATCCCTCTCAATTTAATATGGTGAAATAACATTTCGAGTTTATCAAGCCATACTGTGAGTTAGTTAGAGCTATATCTTCAATTATAATTAACTTATGATTTATGGTGTGTGAACCAGATTTAGCAATTAGTATCTTATTACTTTTTCCTGATCCTTACATCTCCATATCTATCTCTCTCTCTCTTTCTCTGTCTCCGCATTTATGATAATATTCGATAACATGTATTTTTAATTTTGCTAGTATATTTATAATACTTTTTTTAAAAAAATGAATGCCTAATTGCTTCGCGGCTAACTTGAAATGCCAATGGACTATCGAAAAAGAACAAACATAATTGGTTATTTCTACCATAGTCTCTCCATTAGGCATATTAGCTGTTAACAAAGAGGAAGACAAAAAAGAAGAAAGAAGCGCCACATGATTTTTTTATTTCTTTAATCATGCCATCTTCAAAATCATTAATCTGGCTGCTCCTTCCTTTGTTGTCTAAAGAGGAAGCGAGCGGTAAGGAAAGCCCTCCCTCCTGATTATACGCGAAGAAATATTTTTCTTGGATCCACCCTTGAGAGAGTGTGTGCCCTACTTATGAAGTGTCTGGGTCTTCTTGAAGTCCGGCTTTTTTTGAGTGGGCTCAATTAGGCCTATTTCTATCTTTGAAATACTTCGGGTAAGGTTGAATATCTACAGCTTGGGCCACATTTCTCTTTTTACATGTTTACTTTGTTATCCTACCCATTTCTTGTGAAAAATTGTGTCGTTATTTGCACATTCCCCCTTCTTTTTTATTGATACTGGAGCTCTCTTTTTCGTTTCTAAACATTGGCCATTTTCTAAAATTTCTTCTGTTCTCTTGTATGTCTATCGCCCACTTCTATCTACCTGTTTTCATTGTCATTATTTTTTGACTGGATCCACCCTCTTCTGGTTTGTCTAACGGTTTCCTCCCTTCTCGTCACGACCTGTGCATCAGTAAACTTCTGAGTATTATCCTCTGAACCCCTAATATAACTGCTACTCAACTGTTCATTCGAGGGATTTCTCTCTCCTGTCCCCCAAATGTCACCTGTATAGTGTATGTCTAGTGACTGTCTGAGCGTCTCATGTCTATTCGTCATGCTGTGGCTTTTTCTTAAGATCTCCCACTACTTTTCTATGTTCAAGTCAAGGCAGGGGTCAAAAGAAATCTTTTCAATGTTCATTACTCCCAAATATTGACTAATAACTGTAAATTTTAATTCTAAAACCGTTTGGCCAGTCTTCTGAATGTACTATTCTTCAAGTTAACTAGTGTTCAACTAGCATGAAAGAAGATCTTACACAAAAGAGTGACCAGCTGCACCTGGATCCAAAGAGGAAATGACCAATTTACAACAGTCATAGCACTAAATTTAGTTCAAGTTGTGAAGGAAAAAAAATGTGCTAATCATGACTGTTTACTTCAGAGGATACGGTGGCTTAGTGGTACAGTGCTTAATTTTGGCGCTAGAGGTCTCTGCTTCGATTCCAAGTCATGTGAGGTTGTGGTGGACAACATCGTACTCTTGACTTTTCCTGAAGTTCTGCCGTTTCTTCCGAAATTCGCATTTCACTTATAATTTTATACGCATTCACTTTCATTAATCATCCGCCTCCACGGAATAAACGTGGGACATAAAACTACACATTTCATTTTATATTATTATTATTATTATTATTATTATTATTATTATTATTATTATTATTATTATTATTATTATTATTATTATTATTATTATTATTATTATTATTATTATTATTTCAAAGGTCAATGGAAGCACGAAAAAAGAAAGATTGAAATTTAACGTCCTTTCCGAGCGCTGAGGTTCTGTAGCTTCTTCTTTAAG
Organism: Thermobia domestica; assembly: GCF_964235325.1. Taxonomy (NCBI): domain Eukaryota; kingdom Metazoa; phylum Arthropoda; class Insecta; order Zygentoma; family Lepismatidae; genus Thermobia; species Thermobia domestica. The sequence continues at coordinate 205,463,725 of NC_137462.1, read as the reverse complement.
GTTCTTCCCTGCCTCTAAGTAGTTTGAAGTTAAGCCACTAGATGGCGCAACTCTCGCCCAATAGAAATATATTAGAAAATTAAAAAAAAAGATTGGAGCACAATAACTGCTTTATATACAACAATAATAAAACCAAACTTAGAACATTATCGTACCTGAACATCATTTAGTGCATTACCCGTGCAAAATTTTGATTAAGTCATTATTTCGGACTTAAGCGGAATTTTAACCACTACGAGGATCATTTTTTGAGGCAGCATCACGATCGAGAACCACACCCGGGCAGAACCACGCAGAAAGAAATCACATGCGTTAGCCACTTGTCCACGGGCATGCACAGAGAAAGAAAATTGAAAATGTATTCTTGAACAATACGGTGGTTTTGTAGGATAGTCCTAGGTGTTCATTATGAATGGAACAGAGCAATTATTGAAGTATCAAATAATTCCACATTTTAGTTATGTGCTAAGGCCAGCGTAGTTGTAAAAAACGCTCAATGTCTCAAATGCTGACCAATATCTCCGAGAGGTCAGCTCTCTGGCGAGCACAGCATTTTATTCCAGTTTGCTATACGTACCAGTTGTTAAATGAGGGAATTCCAATGGGAAAAATAGAAGTAAGAAGGTATGAAAGACTGAAACATACATGTAGTTAATTATATAGATATATAAAATTAACCATAAATTATCACTATGTTCTATGGAACTCGAAAGTTCAATGCCACACTCATGAAAGTTCTCCATTAAGAGCTTAGGCAACTGGATCCAGCTTCTACTTTGTTTCCAATTTCTTTGAGATCCATCTTAATAATGTCTTTCCATCTACAGCTAGGTCTTCGTAATGATCTTTTTCTGATTGGGTTTTCATTTAAAACTTTGAAAGCATTCTATTCTGACTGAATGACCTGTCCACTTGAGCCTCCTAGACTTAATGACTCTAACAATGTTAGACAAATGGTGTAAATTATGTGTACAAAAGGCTACAAGTGTTTAATACTTATGATACACCTTTTTATCCGACTTAGCTAAGAAAGAAGTAATCTTTTTCAATAGTTTTCACTGTCATACAAGTTACTGTTAATCAGCGTTAGAAAATTATCTGTGACCGTAAAGCAATAATATTGGGATTTTAATAACTATCTTAGCTATACACACCTTGTTCTTTATGCTTAATCGGCTCTTTAAAAAAAAAATGCACTCCAGCTCTGTAATAAGGGAAATTTAGTAGGAACTAAGTGAACATTGATAAAAATATCTAATACCTGGAATCGCATTTTCTTCCTAACTGAAAGCATGGTTCAGTTTCGTTAGAGATCAATGTGAATACAGTTTTACAAACGATAATTAAAATGCAGGCACCAGATAAAAATCTAGACCACTGAAATTTTAATTTCTATCCTTTACATTAAAATAAAAGAATACTACTGATAAATAATCGAATAACACTCACAGTAATAGACTATAATAATAACTACAGTAATAATAACATGTAACATAATAATGGTAACGTGTATATCATAGTAATGATAATGCATTAACGTGTATTTTTGTCTGCTGCAGTATTCCATAATTAGTTGTTATCGGTTAGTTACTGCACAACGCTTTAAACATAACACTTAAGTTAAAATCGCCATGGTTCCTATAAGTTTTTGTTATAACGACCCGAAATTTATTTTTGCAGGCGGGCTAGCATTGCTATCATGTTATGCCACTGTAAAGTCTGGCTTCTTTTAGTGAAAAGTCAGGCATTGTTTGAAGGAATGGCCGGCATCAGATAATTTTCATATCGTAACCTTATCTGAACCAGCTCAAACATTTTCCTTGTTACTTTCGTTTACAAATACTTTATTTTCGTTTCAAATACAAGTAGCTTAACTTAATTCTGTTTTGTAATAATGTTTCATATATTTGCACTTAATTTTATATTTTTAAGGCAAGAATAACAATTTCACATAGTTATTACATACATACATTTTACTTGTACACGAGTAATACGAAAATGTCACACTAAATATAGAAACTATACCTATATTCTCTGTATAGCTACACAGGCTAAAATTTTTCACTAATTTACGTAGTATAGAAAGGAAAAACTCGAGAAATGACCTTGACAAACATGCTAACTAGAGCCTTAAAAAGTGAAACAGCTCCTACACTATTTAAAAATGTTGTCCTGCTCATGTTTAGCAAGGATTTTTTAACAACAAAAGCTTCTGTGACGTCAATGCTGTTTGTGTCTATTATTTGTGGGAACAACTTATTAGCTTGGTTATAACATTCGTTAGTCAAATTGGTTTTTCTATCCTACTGTATATTGCATCTGCATACCATACAAACGCAGTAACAATAACAATATACACACTGTGAAAGTACTAGATATGACCAGTTCTTACAATTTTCTCGAGTACTTGTTGATTATTATTACACAGACTGTAATTTTACGCAAGAAGTGAATCGAAACTTCACATAATATACACTATTCCATGGTTATTTCTTCTGTTTTCTGGGAAAGTTGGTCAAACAAATTGCAGATTATGTATTCCTTGCATAACTACAATGGAACTTTCTTTAATGTCATTTGCCTTTGAAGACCTTGGCAGATAGTCAAAGCATTTGGAAAAAAAACAAACGCATCTGCACGCACAACATACATTTTGATGCGTGAAGCAACGTCAAGCTAAGTAAAAACAAACAACTTCCTAACGCGCTGTTTGGGATATGTTCGTAATGAGAACATTTCACTATTGACATTTAACTAGAAAAATCTGTAGTAGGACGGCAGTTTTGCACAGTTTTTCTAAAATATACAGTAAACACTTCTTTCTATACCATACGCAGTTGTCGAAGTGGAAAAAAATTACTACCGGTATGCTAAAACTTTTAAATAAGAAGTGGAAACAGAACACGAGCAAAATAAAAATTAAGACATTAATGTAAATACTGTTCATTAAACGTACTATAATTAATTCACTTCGAACAGTATCAGATATAAACGAACCCGTACATTTGAGCATTACTTCAATACTGTAAAACTTATTTTAAAATTTTACAGCTGGTGGATACAAGTGTGAAATAGTAAGAATCATAAAATATTCCTATTCCACATTTATACATTTAAATCCTACAAACTACAACTATGAAGACTGCGGAAACAGCGAACAATGAATTGGATGATGTGTAATCAAAGTGTTAGATCCGAATGCCATTGTTTTTACCTTTGGTACTTCTTCATTGAAATAAATCCTCATTTGTCTGAGGAAATCTCCCCTTCCCTACCTGAAAAACCATGTGATAACAGTAGCCGCGTTAGCCATTCGGCGCTACATTTATACATTATATCGCGTTTGAAAAAAGCTATTTCTTCTACCTGCAAAAAATAATTATTATGCTATTATTGGATTTAGACTCGTTCACTCATAATATGCTAAGGCTAGTAGCCACGATATTCAACGTGTTTTAAGGAAAGACTATTCTGAATTTCTTATTTTCACCCTATGCCGCTTAATATGGGAAGTTTACTGATGAACGAAAAATCGATTGGTTGATCAAAGTTTAATTTTCTTTTTAGCACCAAAGCTGTATACGACGAGAATCTACAATTTAACGTGAAATTTAGGTCCAGGCCGGTTAAGCTAACCAGATAACCACGAAATTTGTGATTTTCACGAAAATAATTATTTTATTAATATTCCGTACATCAATATATTATTAATGACCCAACAATATAAGAACTTATTATTAGATTAATGATTTTTCGCACAATTTTCTGGGAATTAGCTATATCGATTATGTAAGCAATAAATGCGATATTATGCTGTGGCAGTTTAGGGATGAGCACAAGGTAACAGTTGAGTCTGTCTGGTCTTGAAATTTGTCTTTCTATACGAGACATCTTGAAAGTGATGTCTCGTATAGAAAACAAATGTTTCTCATGGAAAGATTTATGAAATGAAATCTTTAAGTTTTACGTCTTACGTTTATGCCGGCTAGCCTAAAGGAGACGGTGATGATCAGAAATGAATGAAATGAAGAAAGTGGGAGGGAGCGGAAGAATCCCGAAAAACCCCACACATTACGCACACCGTGTTTATCCACCACAAAGCTCACTTGGCGCGAGATGGGATCGAACCAAGGACTCCGTGCACCCGAGGTAAACGCTCTACCACTGAGCCACCGCGGCTTCTACAGATTTATGTCGTCTTGAATCTAATCACGAAAATTCGACCTCGTCTCGTCTCGTGCGCTACTTTAGCTGACCTTTGAAGACAGACCAAGTATAAATATTGAGAGTAAATTAATTTGAAGTGTTGTTTGTTAGGGTACTCTTTTTCACAACTGTAAATGACAATTGCTATATACTTTTTTTTTTACACAATTTGCTGATAGCGTAGAATTTGAATTCTCGGGAATATACATCACATAATCAAGTACAATATACACAATGTTATCCACAACAAACTCATATACCTATCGCGAAATCGAACTAACCACACTTTGCAACAGAGTTTTGCGCTCAATCACTGCCTTCTGCCAATTAATATTACTCCGATAGAAATATTCGGAGCCTTTTACAATGTGAATGAGTTATGTCCTAAACAATTATTAGCCATTAGAGAAACCCCTCGTTCAATTATTCGTTCGGCGGATGATTATATTAAATAATTTGTTCAAACTCTTTATACGAATAATTTTGAATAATAACGCTGTTCGATCGTTCAGTTATTTCAATTCTGGCACCATCAGTTTTACTTAAACTTTCATTCTGAAAGTTTTCAGCAACGTTGTAATTCCTTGCCTGAACTCCATTTCGCTCTAAATAAAGTTACGTTACGGTTTTAGCAAACAATGAGGCAATAGTTCAGTTGGATCAATAGAAGCATACATACACATGCACTTAACATTTCCTTTAAATTCACTCTTCACATTTTAAAATGTTACGCAATACGTAAAATAAGTGCACTGGCGTGTCTTACGAGAGAAAAAGGTCGTTGATCAGCCGCCTTGTTCAAACATATGTCGTTCGTATGTAGCCACTTGTGTCAGCCGCTGTAGTGTAAACAAGTGAACAATACTGAATGCCTTGAATTACGGAGTAAATTGTACAGTACATACGATGGGTTGTATTGGACTATACAATATGCCTCCATTTTCAACAGTTTTGTCAACGACGTTGAGATGTTTAGAAACGACAATCATTGTGTCATAACGATGAACGTACTTCAACATGTTCTATCTCCAACGTTCTTTTAGGATATTATGCCTTAATTACACATTCATTTTCCCCCCTATAATTAACATCTTTTACTTACAGAGGCGTTTCCTCCATACTTTAAGAATTTTTATTTATTTATTTTTTTTTTTTTATGAATAACATAATCCTGACAACATTTCAAGGGCAGGTACTTTTTAATCTTACTATGGTTTAAATTTGTTGATTCAGAGTTTAACGCTATTTTTCAAAAGAAATACTAACCAAAGCTTCAACACACATAATATTTGAACTAAAATATGTTACAGATTCGGATGTGTACCATATCCATCATCAGACACTTAATAGACACTGTGGGCCTTATGCAGAGTCATTTTGACGTATGATTAGTGTGATACTAAAGGCCTGACTACTGCAGGAAACATGTTAGTCGAACTCTTTAGTATGGCACTAGTCATGTATCTTAAGAGTCTTCATCCCGGCGAAATTAAAATACCGCTAATTTTACAGTAATTATCTGATATCTTCAAATAGATAAAAGATAATCGAAATGTGGAACAAGAGCGCCCTAGAAAATATTATTTTACATGAGAAACCGTTATCACGACTCACTTATCTGCTTTAGATTTCGAGCCATTTTGAAAATCAGCATTTATTTTCGTGTTTCTAAACATCTGAAAACGGAAAGCCACTAGGTGACTTGTGATAACGGTACCTCACGCAAAATAATATTGTCTAGGGCGCTCTTGTTCCATATTTCAATTATCTTTTATCTATTTGAAGATATCACATAATTCCTGTAAAATTAGCGATATTTTAATTTCGTCGGTATGAAGACTCTTAACGACTCTGCATAAGGGCCAGTATCTGTAGACACGATATATCAATTCCGTTAAACGATATAGTGTCTGATGAAGGATATGGTAGATATCCGAAACCTTAACACATTATAGTTCAAATAAAGTGGGGTGTTGAAGCTTTCTAGTCAGTATTTCTTTTGTTACAATACCCAATCCAAAGCCATGGATAGTGTTGTTACTTTTCACTACCGAGGATATATGAGACATGGTCGTACAGCTCAATATGGGTTTCAAATCACATGAGCTACCACAAATAGAATTCGTGCCTTCCGCACCGGAAATGAATACGCTAACTAAGCAATGAAGAAGCTCTATGGTTTAAACTGACTGATATGATCAACATTAGTATATTGTATAATTTTACTTATTTATTTTTATCCTAGGTTATATAATAATAATAATAATAATAATAATAATAATAATAATAATAATAATAATAATAATAATAATAATAATAATCAACAACAATAATAATATAGTTGAGTTGATTTTAGTTTAGCGTCCCTTTCACCAGCGAGGCTATATGAGACGTGGACCTACTGATTAACGTGGAATCCGAACTACATGAGCTCCCGCCGGGAATCGAACCCGGGTCTCCCACGCCAAAGGCGCGTATTCTAATCGCAATAATAATAATAATAATAATAATAATAATAATAATAATAATAATAATAATATAAATGAAATGAAATCTTTGAGTTTTACGTCCCACGATTATGCCGGTTAGGCTAAAGGAGACGGTGATGATGAGAGATGAGTGAAATGGTAGAATGAAGAAAGTGGGAGGAAAGGGGAGAACCCCGAGAAAACCCACGTGTGTTTCCTCGGGGTTCTCCCGTTTCCTCCCACTTTCTTCATTCTACCATTTCACTCATCTCTCATCATCACCGTCTCCTTTAGCCTAACCGGCATAACCGTGGGACGTAAAACTTAAATATTTCATTTTTCCACCACAAAGTTCACTTGGCGGGGGCTGGGATTGAACCCGGGACCCCAAGCACCAGAGGTGAACGCTCTACCACTGAGCCACCGCGGCCCCAATAATAATAATAATAATAATAATAATAATAATAATAATAATAATAATAATAATAATAATAATAATAATAATAATAATAATAATAATAATAATAATAATAATAATAATACATTCTCAAATAGGCTGCCTGGCTACATTCTCAAATTTAAAAACTGTAACACTACTTACTGCATGTCAAATCAGCATTCTCTTCTTTCGAATCACTTCTTCATATAGAAGGAAAATCTGAATGAACACCATCACTTAAAATACATGTCCTGTTTAGGAGTTTCACTACGTCCGTAATAAAATACAGCTAAGAAGATTACAAAACACGTGTTAACACTAACACTACTTAAAAGAGGATACATGCGAAAACAATGAAGTGGAAACAAAACTATGAACTCATCCAGTTCCATGTCGCTACCGATAGCAGTTCTAGGACTATTGCTAGTGTTATCTAGCTACTAGTACTTTTTTTTAAAACTAAAAACCAAGTTTTGTAAGAGAGAATAGCTATTAAGTTTTTACGAGCCAAATGACTTTTAAAAAAATGAACACTCAGTTGTCCCGAAAAATGTTATCGGAACACCGGGACGGCTAGCCGACAGCCAGTAGTGTCCCGGTAAATCCGGAATGTCTGGTCAGCCTGTGAAAGGGGAATATTTTACATACTTTGATCTTTTGAATCGTTTGGACTTCATAGAAGGAAATTTGGTATATGGGTCTCATTGCTGTAGACACTACAAATATATTATCTCATTTCACATCTTCGAAATATTAGGTAATTGATGGTTGTAAACAAATTAAATGAAATTTCTGGTTTTACGTCCCATAATTATGCGCCGAAGCTAAGGGTGACAGTGATGATGATAGTGAGTGAAATGGTGGAATTGAGAGGAAACGGAGAGCCCGAGAAAACCCACGCACACGGTATTTGTTCACCACAAAGCCCACTTGACAGTGACACGAGTTGGGATTGTACCAGGATCCTCATACATCAGTGGTGAACCCACTACCACTGAGCCACTGCGGCCGCACAGTTGTAAAGTTTTAGCACATACTTTTTAGACTCCCAAACTATGCTATGCGTAAGTGTTTGAAATATTATAGAACGGCTTTGTCCGTCCATCTATCTGTCGGCAGGTATCAGAGCAAAAATAATAGGAGATATCGAAATGCGGTTTCTAACAATCGATATAACGTCCCAAGAATAGGTTCCATCTTATCTATTAATCCTGTACTCAAACCGGAAGTGGTTTAAATAAGCCATTTCTGGTTTTAACGTTTATCTCCATAGTACAAAAAGATAACATATAGCGACGTTTTTTTTAAACGATTCAGCGTATCAAGGCAACGTACCATGACTATCCCTAACATTCTATTCAACCTAGAAGTGGTTGGAATTTGCTACTACTTCCGGTTTCAATACTGATTTTCATAAACAAAAGCGTTAAGATATATCGAAATTCGCATTTCTGCAATTGATTCAGTGTCCCAAGAATAGGTTCCATCTCCCTCGTTAGCCGTCTATTCAAACCGAAGGTTGTTAAAATAATCCATTTCCGGTTTCAACTTTATCTTGATAGAAAAATGTTATTAGATAGCGATAAACGGTTTCCTGCAAATGATTCAAGCTATCAAGAAAACATACCATCACAATCTGAAATACTCTACCAAAACCAGAAGTGGTTGAAATTTCCTACTGATTTTTATAGAGCAAAAACGATAAGATATATCGGGATGCAGTCTTTAGTAATTCATTCAACTGTCCAAGAATAGGTCCCGCCTTCTCCATTAATCCTCTATTCAAATCGGAAATGGCTTAAAATAATCATTTCCGGTTTCAATTTTTATTGCCACGAAACAAACCAAATAGTTTCCTGCAATCGATTCAGGGTGTCAAGAGAACATATCGTCACAACCAGCAACACTCTACCAAAACCGGAAGTGGTTGTAATTTACTACTACTTCCGGTTTCAGTACTGATTTACACAAAGTAAAAACGGTAAGAGATATCGAGATGAAGTTTTTTCAATTGATTTAAGTTCTAAAGAGATTCAATTGATTATCTCCTCTCTTAACCATCAATTCAATCCGGAAGTGGTTAAATTAAAATTACCGATTTCTGGTTTCAACCTTTATCATCATAGAACAAGAACAATAAGGCACACGGGAATAATGGCTTCCTGATTACAAATCAGTGTCCCGGGAACAGGTTCTATTTTTGATCTTATTAATCTATTGCAACTATTAGTTGTAGGTGTACTACTTGAAGTTTAATATTGAATTACCATTGTTTGGAAGTCTACTGTAGTTTCGCACTATGAAACGAAATTAACTTGCTTCTATACTGATTTCATAAGGTCTAGTACACGACAGTTACATTTATCCGAATTTGATAGGATCGATCGTTGAACGAAAATTCGATTAACCTGGAATAAAGGTTTCTTGATGTAGGCCTACAGTTCGGCATATTTGATTTATTTCGTCATATTTTCAGCGTGAAAAAGACATTTTTGGAAACATATGACGCCTTCAAAGCCAAACATTGCTAAACTAAAACCGTATTAACTAAAACAACGAAGTTTAATTCAGCTTGATTTTCGTATCTCCTTGTGATTAAGATTAGATGAACACTTGTTAGTAATATATACAGTATATTGCATATACATAACGTTCAATATAATTATTAAGTATTCTGCCATTTGGCAGGTTCTGGGACTAATGAGGAACAGCTTTCTTTTTTAAATCCCAATATTTCTTTCTATTTTTCAAATCATCGAACACTTCTGTTCTTCTTCTTTCTATTCCTCACTTTCCTTCCATCATTCCTTCTATGGCGATATGAAGAAGATAATTTATTCGCAAGATGTGTCAAATCCAATTGACCTTTCTACGAAGGATTGTGGCTAGAAGCGTCCTCTTCTCTCCTATCCGTTTTAAAACACCTTCGTTTGTTACTCAACGTTCAATATACTGTATATTTTTTTAGCGATTCACTTGATCCGGAAATTCAGTTAATCAGGATTCGGTTAAATAGGGTTATCTTGTATCACCTTCATGGAGGTGTGGGTATTTTATTCAGCCAATTTTGCCTTTTAAAAGCCTCCATTTGACTACAATGTCCTGTTTGTTATCTAGACTTTTGTGATAAACGTGTAATTGATTTGAAGATGCATTGTTAGCTTGTGTGTAAGTTTCGTGGGTGTTTGTTCTACGCAAAGATATCGATTTAAGTTTTGTTTATTTTAAACATTATAATAAATGGTGCATGAAGATCTGAGACTGGAAATATGTCATAGCTGGTGTAGGTTGGATAGTTCGCGTATAGCAGCTGTTCATAAACTCTAATCTGTGGATCACAAGTGGCCTCTCGAGATCTATCCTTGTGGTCTTGTTAGATTGAATATATAATCAAATGAATTGTGTGTAGCACACTATAGAGAGAATCCTAAACAGAATTTTGGAAATTACATACGCAAATATCTTTCTCTTTCTCTTCCAGGACTACATTTTATCAAATTTGTGACCCTAACCGCTATATAAAATATTCCTGCTAGTGTGCAATTAATACAATAATAATTTAAGAAACACTGACTAATAGACTCAAATGTGTGGCTCTTTACACGGAAAACAAACATTTTTACTATTCAGAGATAGAAAATGCTTGTCGCTATGAACAAAACGACAAGTACTTAAATTATTTAATACAATCCAATAATTTAGGGATTTAAGAAGAACTAGAATGAAACCTGTACTTAATGATTTATCCTATAATCGACCTTCATTTGTTTGCGTATCCTATATGCAGAAACATAATTCTGGGAAGTAGCAAGTGAGACGTCTTCGTGAATGTATATTTATTGATGTTGAATTAAGAATGGTGTAGTACGCCAAAGAGAACAAACAGATTCAAAAGTATATGGAGAATAGTGATGAGAAAGGCCTATTTTCTGTCAGGTGGCAGACGCCTCGTCTCATGGACTGGAATAAAATCAGAATCTATTTAATAAGAATCTTCAAGGAGGGAAAAAGGACGAAAATGCCTATACAAAACATCTTTTTCACATGTCATACTAAGTTCTTTTCTTTTCCATTTGATAAGAAAACATTTTAGTTAATTGTCAAGGTCTACTTAATGAATATTATGGTAATTTCTGTGTTTTATGTTATTACTTCCAGTTGTTCTCTATCTGTATCTCGTAACAAATGGAAAACCTAAGCTGAATGATAAATCCCTATATTACATTATATTTAAACATTCGAATACCATAACGCGAGGAGAATGGTGTGGTGACTTAGTGGTAGAACTACCATTTCTAGTGCGAGGGTCTCTGGCAGTTTGACCTGGTTCCATCGCTAGGATTTATTATTATTATTATTATTATTATTATTATTATTATTATTATTATTATTATTATTATTATTATTATTATTATTAGACAGCAACGCGTTTCTGGGTTTTCCCATTTCCTTCCAAGTTCTTCGATCAATTTTTTTGATAATCATTCGCTTTGTTAATATTCCGCCTCATTTAATCTAATGAGCATAACCATGGGACGATAAATATTTCATGTTATTTATTTATTTATTTTACAGTATTTCCATTCATAAACTCCTGTTCCAATGCTTCACTTCAAGATGGACTACAGGTACTGGACTACAATAATATGATTAATAATGAATATCTGAAGAGTGAGTTAGCTATTTGATTTTTTTTTTTTTTTTTTTGTATGAGATCCTGACTTCGATTCCCTGTTAGGCCGTGTAGTAATGATACGATAGTTTGATACCACTTTTTCGATAGTAATTAAGATAATACTTGAATTAAAAATTAAAACAGACCGACTTTTGGAAACATAAATAGATGATTGTGTCTGACTATATACATACATCCATCACCCAACTGAAAATAACATAGCAGTTCGTGTTACTTGCCACTGAATTTATTTATCAAATTTACTCACCCTACTGCGCTGGACGTATTCTTGACAGGTGAACCAATAAATTACATCGACACACTCAAATGTCAAGTAAAACATAAGACGAAAGTGTGCTTCCAATGTCCTTGGCTCAATGGAATTTGCCGCTGTGTGTGTAAATCTATGCCGTTCTTGGTCCAATATGTTTGCTTGCAATAACTTCAACATGGCGCCAGACAACTCAGCGCCAGTCACCTTTTGCATTAGAAGATCAAGCTTTCTCAACACTTTAGCAGTATTTAAACTGAAAATGGTACGTACCTGCCTGTATCCCTTGTCTGCCCTGTGTGATGGTAGGAATGTGATTTCTCATGTGAAATGGAACAACTACTACTGCTACTGCTATAGGTACTGCTGCTTCTGCAACAAGGAAATAATAATAATAATAATAATAATAATAATAATAATAATAATATCTCCTTGGGCCTCAGTGTTAGCTCAATATCACGAGATATGTAGGCGGGTGATTAATGGAAGTGAATCATTATGAACTAATTATTGGAATGAGAATCTGGGAGAAAACGAGAAAAACCTTGAGAAAACCCACGAAAGCTGTGTTATCCACCACTAACTCTCAGAGCTGGGATCAAACCAGGGTTCTCTAGCACTAGAAGTGAGCGCCCTACCACGGAACCAAGGTGTCCTCAGTCTTTTAAGAGGTAGCGAACTTAGGTGTAGAAAGCAGAAATAATATCGTGAATTACGAGCTGAACGTGTGCTACAACCTGGTCGTCCACAGCCAGGGCCGTGCCGTAGAAAATCAGAGCCTGGGACGAGAGTATACGGTGGCGCCCCTATACATATATTCCAAGCAATTTTTCCTATCTTTTTCCTTTTTTCTCCCGAATTTTTCGCCCCCCCCTTACATCGGCGCCCGAGGCCGTCGCCCCGCTCGTTCCCCCACGGTACGGCCCTGTCCATAGTTCCTCTGAGTTGTGTAGTGAGAGGGAGTATAATAGATAATACGTTTGAGTGGTAAAGCACTCTCCCTAATTTGACTCCAGGTCATGTCAGTTTGTGGTGAACAAAGTCAAATACGTAGACCTTTTTGCTTCTTCTAGTTTTGTTCTCTCTCTCGTTTTTTTTTTTTTTTTTTTTTTTTTTTTTTGTCTGATTTTCTGGAACTTGCAATTCTGTATCACCAATCAGACGTCTTTCTTTCATGAACAGCCTTCCATTATCATTAATACTTGGAATTATGTATATGAAAACTTCTTTTTTAAATATCATTGGATCTAGAACTTCCTCCCATAATTTACAGGCTATACGATAGAACTTCCATGTACTATATTGAAATATTTTGTTTACTTGAATCCTAATAGAGAAATCAAGATAATAGTATTTCTATTTTGAGTTTCCTATTGAGCATATGTCTTATCTTTCTTCCTTAAAAAAAAAAATCTGAGATAGACTTTAATTAAATTTAATTATGGAACGATGTCACGGCCAAAGAACAGTGATTGAAATTTCCCTTGTTAGAAAACAAAAAACGGCACTGGAACTGATTCCAGGGGTCTCGCATAATGTGGCATTCTTTGACACAGAAGCCACGTTAAACCTACACTTCCGTTCTATAATACCTCATTCAACTAACGCTTTCGATTTAAAAAAAAAAAAAAAAAAAAAAAGTTGTTTTCCAATGTTTACCGTCCACGCTTTTACTGCTGACGTCACACATCGTCGACACAATTCCAGTCGTTCTTTTCAGTCTGTTACTTTGTTCATTTTAGATCACTTTGATATGTACGTATGTTGTTTTTTGTTGTGTATGTGAGATAGATCGATACGTGTCAATATTATATAGCGTGTTATTGCCATATTGAAGGATTCATATTCGAAATTTGAATCTGTGGGAAAAGAGAATGTTTTAGGTTTATCAGTGGCTCACATTTTCTTTTCTTTTGTTTTCTTTCTTTCTTTCTTTTTGATAAGGTTTCACGTCTTTCAGGAGGAGCTTCCCTCCCAATTTGGCAATCTGTTAAATGTACGATTTATCTTAAAAGTAGCAAAACGTGTGGACTACTTGCAAAAATCGGCCTGACTTAACTATGTGTGCGAAATAGCAGTAAAAAATGTAGCCTATTGTAGTTTTTTTTTTTTTAAGTAGGACTTCACTGTAGCAATAGTGTTCCGATCTTTCATGTATATACATTTTTATATTATATATATAATAGGCATCTATAAATATCATAAACACAAGATGATTCTAAGATTTTTGTAAATATGTGCTATATCATATTTTTGGAAATAAAATCTACAAAATGTCCCACGATTATGTCTGCTAGGCTAAAGGAGACGGTGATGATGAGAAATGAAGAAAACGGTGCAATGAAGAAAGTGGGAGGAAACGGAAGAACCCCGAGAACCCCTCCCACACGGTGTTTGTCCACTACAAAGTTCACTTGGCATGAGCTGGGGTAGAACCAGGGACCCTATGCACCAGAGGTAAATGCTCTACCACTGAGCCACCACAGTCCCTATCATAATTTTGGAGTATATGCATCTATTAAGTATATAATTAGTTCTTGCGGTCAACTTTTCCACGTGAGATTTGGTCTTCCTTTTGATTATTTTATATTTTGTACTTTTTTTTCACAATTGTGATAGTAAAGAAAGCGTCTTGAAATTTTTTCCGAGAACAGACATAAATAAGACTTTATGAGGTTTTTCTAATGAAGGAACGAAGAGGAGAAGAAAATTATTTCATTCTCGAACGATCATTTCCCATGACAAATGAAGTCCACCGAGCGCTTTCGGATGAGCTGAGCGGCGAGGTGAAGGGAAAGAAGAGGGTTAAAGTTAGGGTGAAGAAATCTTAGCAAACTTGTGACGTCACTGCGTACTAGTGGTAGTCGTAGTTCCTGTGTAACAAGAAACCTGTTTCAGTAACTATTTTTTTTTATTTCTCTTTAAAAAGAAAGAAAAAAGAAAAACTTCCAATTTTTACTGTCAAAAAAATGGTTGTTTCATATCCACAGCTGTTAGGCAACATTCACTCCGCCGAGTAGCTACGTATGTGTTAAAAACACAAACACTATAGCCTACATCGGTCGCTCAACAATATTACGTAATAGCCTCTGGGTAAAACTTCTTATATTTATTTCCAATGGTGCGCTAGCTTACTTACAATTCTTTCTATATATATATTTGTAGCTTCTACTGTATTTGTTGACACCGGATTGCATCAATATGTGTGTCCGTAACCCGGTAACTATACAAGTACAGAAAGGACGAGTACCAGACCATTCTGCTTAGTGCTTTTGCAACACACATCGAAACCTAGGAGTGTTATCAAATCAAAGTTAATTTATGTTTTGATTACACGTGTACCGAATTACAAGTAATTTTCTTACGTATTACTAAATACTGATGACTTAACGTTATATGATGCCCTAGCTTAGGTGATTATCAGTAAGTTTTGAGATGATACAATCTAAATATAGTCTTCATGACCAATTACGAATACAAGACGAGAATATGGAGCTAAGAAAATGGTCTCATTGTCATTATTGTGGATATATCTCAAGAAAGAAAATTATATTACTGCATTTACTCGAATATAAGATTTTTTTTTTTAATTTATTTTTTAAACAAAATGTAGGGGCCATTATTCGTAAGGGGCGCTTATAATAACATAGTACGTTTTTGGACAACTGGTAGAAATACCAGATGCTTTCTTATTTTCTTTCGAAAGGTTGGCTCCTTGACACACACACACACACACACACACACACACACATATATATATATATATATATATATATATATATATATATATATATATATATATATATATATATATATATATATACTCATGTGTAAAACTTAAGAATAATGTGAAAATACATAGACAATAGTTTTGGAGAGTATGGTAAATGCATATAATTTATCCTATTACATACATGACTGCTTGACACGTGTAACTCCCGATGTTGCCGCTTGGCGATGCTATATACACCCATTGAACGATGGTTGGTGATGAGCGCTGTTTCAACACGCAACCACTTGTATTCGAGACGTTAGAGACTTGTGAGTCAAAACTGCATTACTTGACATAGTGCCAGTGTATATGTAGGAAAATGGCGCAAAGAGACCATATTGATGATGTTATGCGTGGAAGAATCATCGGGCGACTCGAGAGATTTCAGAACCAGATGGATGCGTCTTGTGAATTGGGTGTGCCACAAAGTGTCATCTCGAGGATCTGGCGACGATTCCAAAGGGATAAAAACGTCTCTCGGAGGTTTGGCGGAGGTCGTCCAAGGAGCACGACAGGAAGACTGCTACTTACGTCTAACTGTCAGGCGCAACAGACACGGTACCGCCTCAGATCTCTCTAGGGACCTTGCAGCTGCTACAGGAACGTCAGTGTTAAGATTTACAGTATAAAGATAGTTAGCTGAAGGACACTTGTATGCCAGAAGACCAGCCAGGTGTGTTCCATTGACTCCACAGCAAAGAAGAGCTCGGTTGAATTTGTCCAGAGAACATCACACATAGACCCTGGAACAATGGCGTC
This sequence comes from Thermobia domestica, assembly GCF_964235325.1. Taxonomy (NCBI): domain Eukaryota; kingdom Metazoa; phylum Arthropoda; class Insecta; order Zygentoma; family Lepismatidae; genus Thermobia; species Thermobia domestica. The sequence continues at coordinate 205,447,135 of NC_137462.1, read as the reverse complement.
ATGTCATGTTCACAGATGAATCCAGATTCAGTCTCACCAGTGATTCTCGACGTGTGTTCATCTGGAGAGAACCAGGAACACGGTTCCTTCCAGCTAACATGACTGATATAGACCAATACAGGGGTGGCGGAATTATGGTATGGGGTGGGATCATCCTGGGGTTCCGTACACCTCTGCATGTCTTCCCACGGGGTACCGTCACTGGTGCAATGTATCGGGATGACATCTTGGACAATACGTTCGTCTGTTTCGGGACGCAGTGGGTCCTGATTTCATTCTAATGGATGATAACGCACGTCCCCATCGCGTTGCCATAACGGATGAGTACCTTGAGCACCAGGATATCAGGCGATTCGATTGGCCCAGTTGCTGAACCGGACTTGAACCCCATCCAGCATGCGTGGGACATGCTTGGCAGGCGAATTGCACGTCGTCAAATGGCTCCAAGATCCATTCCTGAGCTTTGGGAGGCACTTGTACAGGAATGGCAAAACATATCCCAGCCACTTCTTGATAATCTCATTCTCAGCATGCAATCAAGTTGTAGTGCATGTGTTGCAGTGCGGGACGATCACACACACACTATTGATGTCCTGTATCTTACGCTTAACCCTCGAAAACCACATTGGTCTATTTCCGAATTTTCCCATGCCCATGCATTTTCGTCTCTGTTGCCCATCCTGTGCATTCTATTCCAGTGTTTTCGGACTGTATACATTTGCAATTCCACATTCTATTTGCAATATATGGCTGATTCACCATTCTCTGAGTGCAATAAAAAATGAAAATAGTATTATTCTTAAGTTTTGCACATGAGTATATATATACAGATATACAGGCACATAGCCAAGGGGTGGGTCCGGACCTCCCCCTTCGGATCCAGAAATGAAAAGTATTAAGGAAGGATGAAAGAAAAAGAAACGAGAAAAAGATGAATTAGCGTCAGAAATATAAAGCTACATCAAGCGTTTGGTTACTCTTTCTTATGAGGAGCTTTGTGTGGAGGAAACGGTGAGGAGTCAAGTTGAAAATGGATATTATTGTAACGAAGCATTCTGAATTCCTATGGACTACAATGACGATCGACAAACCAGTTCGATGAGATAGACTTTCAGGTAGAACTTAAGAAATGCCTAGAATCACCAATAATATGAGCCATTTTGAATTTCGCGGCAACACTAATCCATTTTATAGGATGAATTTACTCCGGAAAGAGATCTCGTTGCTATTCTTGTCGGCATTAAACAAAGATAAGAAAAAGAAGAAAAAAGAAGACAAGTAGAACCGAGTTCGAATGACCTTGGAAGACTATATCTTTTTCAATACTTTTTATATGTTTTAACTCAAGATTTCTTCATAGTTTTTTTCTTTTTTTATTAAAAAACTTACTAACATATCCTCATTTTATTGTCTTAACAAACCAACATAAATGTTGCCAGTAAAATAGTTTAGATTGATCGATCTTCTGGTGTGTAACCACAGTATTTCATGTCACTGCCCCCCCCCCCCCCATTACGAAATCCTGGCTAAACGAACGAATATATGTTGCCAGTAAAATAGTTTAGAACGATCGAACCTCTGGTGTGATAACCACAGTATTTCGTCACGGAGGTATACACCCCTTCATTGATCAAGTACAACATTCTAATTTACGGGTTTATTTGCTTCGGCTCTTTCGAGCTTAAGATGTAAGTAAAAACACATTAAGAACAAATAATAAAGAAACTAAGTCTACCTGATGGATAGCAATAAGAAATGATATAAACTGCAGTACGGTACAGTATACCTACTTTTCGGCCACCCTGTATCTCTGCAGTTCTACCGTATTATAATCGCGAAAAACTTCTTTGGTACCAAATTTCACAAAATTAAATCCCCACGTTAAGCGGGTTTGCATATCCAGGCTCCTAACTATGAAAACATTTACGCTCACTCCAACCTCAATCATTTCACGAATTCAACCTGTTTTACGTATGTTATTAGGACATAATATCGATTATGATTTATTCTAAAAACACTTTTATACATTGCAGGAGCTGTAACGTCCAAATATTTACTGAGAACTGATAGTCGTATCTGAATAAACAAAAGCGAGTATGGAACAGTAAACTGCTTTCACAAAAGGCAAAAGAAGATGTGCAAAGGCATACAAAACAGTCGAGTGGTTTGGGTCGATATACTATCAATCATATGTTTGTGTGTTCAAACCCCGACATTTTATTTCTTTAAGTGTCTTCCTATTTTCATCCGGAGGCTGAAAATATTTATTTGAATAACTCATTGAAAACTTCTTTTGTTTCAAATTCGATTAGAACAGAACATTATATGAATTGCGAATCTTAAATCCATAGCTAGAAAAAGAAAATGAAGTATACTCACTACTCCATTATCCTCTGATTAGTAACCAAACACTATTTATAAAGAGTGGTGACTTCAGAAAATTATCCTCGGGGGGAATTTCAATATGCGGATGGAGGGCAAACATTGGTAGTCCACATTGAGCACGATCGAATATATGGTCCTGAAGGCGGAAATTTCTTAGCTCGAGAGGGGTCTCAGATTCTGCCTCAGATCACGTCCTGAAAGCATCATTGCTTAAAAGTTTTTCGTAACAAATATAATATTACACTTGTTTCTCGTTCTACATTTAGAATTGGTAAAATCATAACTTATAGAGAATTATAATCAAAGCATAAAAATTACAATACCAATCATGTATAAATTATCCTGTAAGTTACCAACTTTGGGTCAAATTAAAACTCAAATATTTGTTTTCGGATTGCACTTAGAAGTAAGTCCTCTCTATATAATCCTGATTGGAAAGCCATGTATAACTCTAATTAATTAATCAATATTTATACAAATATTATTTTTTTTTATTTTTACTATTTTTACTATTCAATATTATATACACTTCATTTCCATAATCAAAATCTCGAAAATGTATATTGTACGAGTGCAGATTCGCAAATAAATGATTATTTATCATATATATTGGTCTCTATTCGAAATTCTGTTTAATCGAATCCAACAAGAACACAGACAGAAACATCGAGAACAGGTGAAAAAAAGAGAGAAAAAAATTCTGTATCCGGCGGGGACTCGTACTTAGTTCGAATAGTGCTTTATAAGCCAAACGCCTTAGGCCACTCGGCTATGGTAACAACTAGTGATTGTAGCAAAGGCTTCGAGTAGTAGTACTTATTACAGAATAACATTTTCTATTGCCTAAAATTTAAACCTAATTTACTTTGATATAATATATCTATTAATTTGTTTCATGAACACGTTTTCGTTACTTTGATTAATGATGTATGTTGTTGATATAGATTCTATTACACGTTCTTTCATAAATATTATAGAAAGTATCAGGGTTATTTATGATCTTTCATGAAAATTGACTGGCGCATGCGCAGTACACAGACAGTTCAATTGGAAGGCGAGGAAGGAAACGCTAACACACTGTTAGAATGTTTCATCGCTGTGAAGTATAAAGAACAGCTAAAATGTAGTTTACACTTGTCATTGCGTAAAGAACCACCAGGTTAATGTTTGTCCAAGTTCTCAGTGATCAACTGGACTCATGAAAAATAATTAATATTGTCATTACTGCACAATATGAAGAATAAAGAACGTATATTACACCACATTGTTCTCGAATTCGAACCTAGCTAAGGAAGGGACAATAAACAAAATGTGATTTATTCATTGGAATTGAGATAATTCAATGAAACTAGAAATTACACAATCAAAATCAAAAACATCGTTAAAAAGACAATAATACTTTTATCCGAGATGTGAAATAAAGTTATTAATTAACTGAAACGAAAGTAATATTGGGCATGATATAGAGTAAGATAAAAAGTAAATGTATTCTTAGAAACGTTCAAAGTAAATTCACAAATACTTTTTGAATATATACTACTCTTCCTTAACGTTTTAACGAACTAATAAGTAAACAAGCAAAGGAAAAGAATGAAGAACGAAAGTATTGCTCATGGAAAAATATAATAAATAAATGAAAATTAAATAAATGTTTACACAAAAAATAACACACTAGTACTTCGTGTTATCACCTCCAGAGTCAATTACTTCTTGAAGTCTGGAGGGGATACTAGATACAAGTCTCGAGCAATACGACGGTGTGTCACGAAAATGTTGCCACAGTTCCATAACATGATTTTGAAGAAACTTTTGGTCTCTGTCTTCACGTCTCTCTTCCCATTCTTGCACCATGTAGGCTCACAGATGTTCAATTGGGTTTAAATCTGGGGATAGAGGGGACCACTCAATACAAATTAACTCTGGATGTTCACTTAGCCACTCTCGTGTTTGCCGGGAAGTGTGAACAGCACTGTTGTCATGCATAAATATATATTCTTCCTGTTCAGGAAAGTTTCTTTCTAAGGACGATAACAACGTATTTTCGAGGATATTAATGTAAACACTGCTGTTCATTCTCTCAGGCACCGCAACCAAATCTCCAGGACCAGCAGCCGTCATGTATCCCCAAAAGTGTGCTGATATTCGTCCTGAACAAGAAGTTCTGATAATATTTTGTTCAGCATATCTGGTTCCGCGCGGTCTATACAATATAACTCTGCCTTGTTGGTTAGACTTGAAAACCTTCTCGTCGGTCCAGATGACTAAGTCCCAATATGACTGAGGTTGGGTTATGTTATTCTGTGCCCATTCCATTCGTCTGACCTTGTGAGTTTCAATCAGAAGAGTCTTCCTAGCGGGTCTTGAACAGTGTAGACCAGCCTCCAATAATCTTCTTCTTATTGTTTCGTGAGAACAATTATATTCTCTGGCTTTGTCCAAGAGGATTGACGTGTGGCGTAGAGGTCTGTTGATTATTTCTGTAACTGAAGCTTGATCTTGAGCTGCAGTTGTCACTTTTGGCCTTCCACTTCTTGACCGAGACCTGAACCATTCACCACCTTCATGTCGCTGAACCCGTTTCTTGACCGTTTTCTTGTCACATCCCAGATCTCTAGCAAACTGAGGCACAGTTTGTCCCATTTTTGCTCGGCCTATGATTTCTCCTCTCAGAGCAACAGACAGTTCTCCACAACCTTTAGAGCGAGGCATTTTCAGTACCTGTTAGAAATTTGCGTTCTGGCGTGTATGACAAATGTCGGTAAAGTGCATCTTTCTGTTTCTACTGCGCATGCACCAGTCAGTTTTCATGAAAGATCATAAATAATCCTGACAATTGTTGTAATATTTATGAACGAATACGTAATAGAACCTATATTAACATCATTCGTCAAAGTAAAGAATACCGTAAACATAAAACAATTTCAACAGACCATTACATCAGGCCAAAATAGGCTTAAACTTCAGAGAATACAAAATAAATTTCATACTGTAACAAAAGATTGAACACGAAACACGCTTACTATACTTTCAACTTGTCACATTAGCCGAGTGGACTAAGGCATTCGGCTAGAAATTCTGAAGCACCATTCAAGAGTAGTTCGAATCCCACCACAGTACAATTTGGTTTTACCTCTTGTTGACGTTTCTGTTTCTGATCCTGCCGGATTCTATTAAATATAATTTCGTAATAAGCTAAAATATACGTAATATTTGAAATTCTTAATATCCCATTTTTACATTTTTCAAGCTCAGTTGAGAAGAAAGAGGGAAAATGAAAGTACAAAGATTTACAATAATTACTTAGCATTTACTGTCATTGTAATTGTGGATATTTTATTTATGAAAATGTATAATGAACTAAAATATATTTAGTAGGTCACATGTCTCCATTTTTCGATTCTAACTTGGAAGTTACAGTTTAGGCGGTGATATATCAAAGACCCAGGGGGTTGAGGGGGTTGTAACCCCTCCCATTGAAACTTTTATATTCTATTGAAATAAAAAGTGTTCCAGTTTATAATCTTGGAAAAGCAACAATCACTGTGTGTGAAAGGCAGTTTATTTATACTACGATTTATCACTTCAAAATGTGTAGAAGATGTGACTGGATATTGTGCATAATCATTCAAGAAATATAACAAAAAGAAGGGACTTCGTAAACCCTTCACGCCACCCCAGGAGGAGGAAATGCGTCCCGCCGTCCCTCGGTTGGGAACTACTGCTTGCGAGGGAAACATTCTAACAGTGTGTTAGCGTTTCCTTCCTCGCCTTCCAATTGAACTGTCTGTGTACTGCGCATGCGCCAGTCAATTTTCATGAAAGATCATAAATAACCCTGATACTTTCTATAATATTTATGAAAGAACGTGTAATAGAATCTATATCAACAACATACATCATTAATCAAAGTAACGAAAACGTGTTCATGAAACAAATTAATAGATATATTATATCAAAGTAAATTAGGTTTAAATTTTAGGCAATAGAAAATGTTATTCTGTAATAAGAACTACTACTCGAAGTCTTTGCTACAATCACTAGTTGTTACCATAGCCGAGTGGCCTAAGGCGTTCGGCTTATAAAGCACTATTCGAACTAAGTTCGAGTCCCCGCCAGGTCCAGTACTTTTTTCTCTCTTTTTTTCACCTGTTCTCGATGTTTCTGTTTGTGTTCTTGTCGGATTCGATTAAATAGAATTTCGAATAGAGACCAATATATATGATAAATAATCATTTATTTGCGAATCTGCACTCGTACAATATACATTTTCGAGATTTTGATTATGGAAATGAAGTGTATATAATATTGAATAGTAAAAATAATAAAAATAAAAAATAATATTTGTATAAATATTGATTAATTAATTAAAGTTATACATGGCTTTCCAATCAGGATTATATAGAGAGGACTTACTTCTAAGGGCAATCCGAAAACAAATATTTGAGTTTTAATTTGACCCAAAGTTGGTAACTTACAGGATAATTTATACATGATTGGTATTGTAATTTTTATGCTTTGATTATAATCCTCTATAAGTTATGATTTTACCAATTCTAAATGTAGAACGAGAAACAAGTGTAATATTATATTTGTTACGAAAAACTTTTAAGCAATGATGCTTTCAGGACGTGATCTGAGGCAGAATCTGAGACCCCTCTCGAGCTAAGAAATTTCCGCCTTCAGGACCATATATTCGATCGTGCTCAATGTGGACTACCAATGTTTGCCCTCCATCCGCATATTGAAATTCCTCCCGAGGATAATTTTCTGAAGTCACCACTCTTTATAAATAGAGTTTCGTTACTAATCAGAGGATAATGGAGTAGTGAGTATACTTCATTTTCTTTTTTTAGCTATGGATTTAAGATTCGCAATTCATATAATGTTCTGTTCTAATCGAATTTGAAACAAAAGAAGTTTTCAATGAGTTATTCAAATAAATATTTTCAGCCTCCGGATGAAAATAGGAAGACACTTAAAAAAATAAAGTGTCGGGGTTTGAACACACAAACATATGATTGATAGTATATCGACCCAAACCACTCGGCTGTTTTGTATGCCTTTGCACATCTTCTTTTGCCTTTTGTGAAAGCAGTTTACTGTTCCATACTCGCTTTTGTTTATTCAGATACGACTATCAGTTCTCAGTAAATATTTGGACGTTACAGCTCCTGCAATGTATAAAAGTGTTTTTAGAATAAATCATAATCGATATTATGTCCTAATAACATACGTAAAACAGGTTGAATTCGTGAAATGATTGAGGTTGGAGTGAGCGTAAATGTTTTCATAGTTAGGAGCCTGGATATGCAAACCCGCTCAACGTGGGGATTTAATTTTGTGAAATTTGGTACTGATATGATAGTTTTGTAGAGACCATAACGAAGTATACCAGCCAATTACAAACAGTGATGGAACAGGATGTGATGTCATGTGATTTTGAGTTTAGCATTCCTTTCAGCAGCAAGACTATAAACTTGGACCTACAACCGAACCACACGGCTCCTGCTGGGAATCGAACAGGGTCTTCCGCGCCAAAAACGCACACGCTAACCGTTAGCTACGAGGAATCTCTAAGGGAACAGGAGTAGTCTCGGCGAAACTGCCATTGAGTCCCTCCCGTAGAACTAAAATCAAGCCTTATGTGAATCAAGTTCAGTAAATTGATTGGTCCCTAAAGTGCGCCCTCGCCACCATACCATGGATCTACGGGGCCTTTTTCGCCACCACTGAACATCTGATGTACTACTCTAAAAATGCTCACACGGATAAAACTGAAGTGTCATATCGCCCTGCTTTACTATATCAAATGAGAAATGCCGATACCAAAATGAATTTGGTAACAGAATCCAATCACCAAATCTTCAAATATGATTTCTAGGCTAACGTTCAATAATTATATCACAGTGCTGTAAATTCTAGCTATGCCCTATATGCTAACTAAAAAGCTATCTCGTGGCTATATGGTTAGCGTATGTAGGGCCGTGCCCTGGAAAATCAGCGCCAGGGGCGAGAGTATACGACGGCGCCCCCATACATATTCCAAGTAATTTTCCCTTTTTCCTTTTTCTCCCGAATTTTTCGCCCCCTTTACTTCGGCGCCCGGGGCCGTCGCCCCCCCAACGGCACGGCCCTGAGCGTATGCGTCTTCGGGGTGGGGGGCTGGGTTGAATTCCTGGCAGAAGCTCATGTGGTTCAGATCCCAAGTTAAACTCTAGGTTTTATGTCTTGTATTACCTCGCTGCTGAAAGAAATGGTAAAAACAACCAAACAATAAATGCAATAATGAAAAACTAGAGTGACATAGGAAAGTAATATATGCCCTACACATTCTGATAACAAGAATATGTGTGGGGCAACTATGATGGCGTACGTGGTGATCATGTGATGGTGACATAATCTATTGTATTGGTTTACAAGATATTCTATCAAACTAACATTACGTTTTAATACACAACTGCTCTTTCCAACCTTTTGTCTTAATGTTAAACTAACAAATGTCCCACGTATTACTGTGGGCAATGATTTGCGTTCTTCCTTCTGCGTTTTCTTATAGAATTCATCTGAACTCGAAGTCTTGCACGAAATTCGAACGTCTCGTATGGATTTCTAAAGGAAGCACCCACATCCCTTTTTCATCCATTCTAGGTTAAGCATCTAGAAACATTGGAATACATATTTAATTATCGTATTTTAAACAAAAGAAATCCAAACACCATTTATGTCTATAACCTTAGGATATTTCTAGATATGGACATATTATAATAATTGCAACCTTCACGTTGAAATTCAAAAATCCTCCCTTAGTGGCACCTTACGTGGTCAATACTATGTACTGTCCAAATTTCAATATGCGTTGATCTGAGGTGATGGTTAACGTGGGTGCTTCGCAATCGAGATGTCCCGGATCCAAATCCTGAGGCAGGCCGGCAGGCCATCCTGACTTACATGTCAGTTTTATCCAGGGTTGTCCCTTAGTCTCACCGGGTGAATGTTGGAATTGAATCTTTAAATATATTAGACCATGGCCAACTTCCTTCCAAATTTCCCTTCCCTAGTTGTTGATACTGTTTCCGTGTAAATAAAATGAATTATTTCAGTTTAACGTCCCACGTTTTGTCCGTTAGGCTAAGGGAGACGGATGATTAAGGCGAGCGAATGTTGATGGAATAATTGGTGGAATGAAAATATAGGAGAAAACGGGAGTACCCGAGAAAACCCTCAGATACGATGTTGTCCACTACAAACTTACTTGGCCGACGATTGAACCAGGGACTCCACGCAGTGGCGTAGGGAAGGGGGCGCCGGAGGGGCCGCCCCCCCCCCAAAGAGGTCCGACAATGTACTTTAGCACTTTGATGTTTGTAATTTTTTATATATTTTTATGTTCATATATTTTTTGTTTGTAATTTTTCTATATGTACCTATAACAGCACTTGCCCCTCCCCAAAACACACATCGTGGCTACGCTACTGACTCCACGCACCAGATATAAGCTCTCTACCACTGAGCAACTATGTTCTCAGTGTAAAATGGCCCTTCATTTGCTGTATCTGAGACTTTGTTAGTAAATAAATAAATAACTTTAAAAGCGTCAAAGTTTTTTCCTTCTTTTAAGTTTAATTACTGTCCAACAGCAGCGTCATTTCAAGTTTTGCTTCCCGAAGGGGTTGGACTCTTTGAAACGAGTAGAATTTTACAATTTTCATTACTATATTAGTATAATTTTGATTATATATGTTTATTGTAGACAATTCTCCCTCAAGCCCCAAATTACGCCACTGTTACCCAATGAGAATTTCTTCCCCATTCAATTTTAAATTTCTCCGCAGTCGAAGGGATTAGGTAACACACTAAGTAAGGATCACAATATAATAGGGAAAGGAGAAGGAGAGTCGATCTTCATCCAGCCTGTCTATATGGGCACCCATGATATGGATTTATTGATATCTGTTCAAGTGTTCCAAGGTCATCATTATTAAAGTGCGGGCGGAAGTGTTATCTAGGTTTTATTCCTTCTTTGCGCTCTAACTTACCGGCCAGAAAAGAAAGAGTTTCCAATACAGTCAGTATATGTATCACTCTAATAGTAAGTTGTTTTTCCTTTTGGCACATTAATAATAATAATAATAATAATAATAATAATAATAATAATAATAATAATAATAATAATAATAATAATAATAATAATAATAATAAAAGTAAAATCTGAATGACTATAGTCTAGTAGAGAGTATGGAATCTGGAAACAGCCAGCACTCGAAGACTTACGGAAACCGAAGGTTCATTGTCGCAGAAACAGACCGTAACCAATGCAGTCTTCGTTGTCACTTTCCTAAAATTATGATTTATATCATCCCCCGCTTTCCTGGATTATCGAAATATCTTTTCACGCTTAGTTTACCCACCCAACTAACTATTTAATATTTGTGCACTCCACATATATTTTTTCTCCGTGCTAGAATTCCGCCCATCTTAGGCATAATGATTTTGGTGTCTGTGACACAATGACCTATAGCCATTCACGAATGTCAAATGTGCCCCATATGCAAAGACCGGCGAAGTAGAATTTGGTGCCCCCTTACACTCACCTTACCAAACTTAAAAAAAAAAAAAAAAAAAAAAGAGAGAGAGAGAGAGAAACTCATTCGAGACGAGATCGAGATTTCACTTGGTATCGTCTCGAAATATGTATATGAGTCTCGGTTACGTTCCGATTTACAAACAATATTGGTACTAGAGATGACCCGTAAGCAGTCAGACTCGTGAACTGCAGAAAATGAAATGTCATCAAACACATGAAGAGTATGTAGGAGACTGCTAATGTGCTAATGAATTCAGGGGCACGGTGGCTAAGTAGTAGTGCGCTTAGCTCTGGTGCGTGGGATCCCTGGTTCAATCCCCGGCTAAGTAAGTTTGTGATGGACAACATGGAGTCCATAGGCTTTCTCAGGGTACTCCCATTTTCTTATTCCACCAATTCTTCCATCATCATTCATTTTCCTTAGCCTAAGGGGTATAATCTTGGACTCTCTCTCTTCGCGCTAAATATATAACTTTCTTTCTTTCTTATTATGTGCGTCTGGGTATGATCTACCAGACGCATATTGAAAGTTAACTGCAAGGTCTATACGGGTATAATAAGCAGTGAGAAAATAAACGCTACGTGTTTTTCTTATGAAGGATCCTCCAAATGTAAACACGTGAATATGCAATCTCGAGTAGTAGACAATATTATTAATCTAGGCTCAGTGGTAGAGCGTTCACCTCTGGTGCAAGGGGTCTTGGGTTCAATCCCAGCTCCCGCCAAGTGAACTTTGTGGTAGACAAACGCCGTGTGGGTGGGTTTCCTCGGGGTTCTCCCACTTTCTTCATTCCACTATTTCATTCAATTCTCATAATCACCGTCTCCTTTAGCCTCACCGGCATAACCGTGGGACGTAAGACTCAAAGATTTCATTCCATTTCAATATGAATTTAGTATGAGATTCTCCAGTAATATTGTAGAGCTAGTATTTCGGCTGATTCCAGGTCATCGAGTTTGTCTGTCTGTCTGTCTGTCTTAGTCTTGAGAACCGAGATCTAGACCCGGCCGATTTGGACAAAAGTCGTGACTTAAGCAGACCTGTAGCCAGAACACGAAGCCAGGGAGAGCCGAGGTACGTAGTTTTTTTGGGGAGCTAATTTGAGTTCATCTTACATTTTATACATAGGGTACATAGTGACATCCAACTGAAAGTTTCAGGGAGGGCTGAAGTGGTTGCAGGGATTGCCGAGCCCCCTTGGCCACTTCCAAACTATGGGCCTGGACCCAAACGATCTGTTCCATCACTGATGGGTATCATCCCTAGGCTAAATACACCCTTCCTTCAAATATGCAAGAAATCATAGTCAGAGAATACGGAGAGAAACTTCCACAATAAGAACGTGCAAGAAAGGGAGAAAGAAAAGGTAAATAAATAAAATAAATAGTTGCCTTCTATCGAGGAAATAATGGGTCGGAAATACTAATATTTTTAATTGGGTTCTGTATTCCGCCCCAGAGGCGGCCTTAGTAGTATGCGGGGCCCCGGGCGGGGGGTTTGTTAGGCGAAGCCCCCCCCCCGAAGCCAGGAAACATAGGTGAAATTTTTGAGAGGGTAAGGGGTTCTTATGGCATGGGGGTCGATATAACTTACCACATTAATGATTCGGAAACATTTTACATGCATGCAAGATCAACAAACTAGAACACATAATAAAACTATCACTGACTCACGAAGCAGCTGCTTTGACGGTCACAGACGGAAGTCCACTTTTCTGGCTTTTCGCTGTGCAAAATCGTTGATAAGGTCCTCTTAGTCCATTGTTGAGGCAACTTCCTTTTCGATGGACAAAATAGCTAAACCGCACAATCTGCTTTGCGACATTGTTGATCGTAGATAGTTTTTGATAAGTTTCAACTTCGAAAAGCTTCTTTCCGAGCTGGAAACTGTAACAGGAATTGTCAACATAATTCTGTATGCAATAACGATGTTGGGAAATGAATCTCGAATGAGCCAAACGTACTGAAGACACTCTTGGGCGCATTGATGTTATCAGGAAGCATTTCTCGAAAAATCTTCAATTCTGCGCACAAGTCAATTCCATCCAAATCGCGTGAATCTTCTGCGCGTAACATATTGTCCAAATCCATGCAACACTTTAACAAATAATCGTCGTTCAATGACCGCAAACCCTTCAAGTTGTATAGAAATCCAAAGATTGAAGCATACTCTTCCAGTTGTTCGAATCTTTTTTCCATTGAGGTAAGTGGTTGATCCACTATCCATAAGAAATATCCTGTTCTGAAGGACTCCTCCGACTAAGATGTTTCTTCGTCGTTACCCTCATAATCGAATTGTTTTTTCTTGCATCTGACTCTTCGTTCCTTGAATTTCTGAGCTACATTCATTTCGGACGCAATTTCCTTTGCTGCGATCATAGCATCGGAGAATCCGGTTTGCCGGTACTTTTTCAAGAAAGTAACAAGGCCTTTGATTTGCTGTATTGCCACATCGAGCTGCATGTCAGCTGATTGCAAAGTTTTGCTGACAGCAATCACAGCAAATAAAATGTGATACCATATGATTAAGCTCAGAATAAACTCGAAGCTTTCGAGCTCATAATTTGCAAGACATTCGGCTTCACTTTTTACTAGCGGATCATTGGCGGTATCTGCGATAGTCGACAGTGCCTCCCTGACTTCTTTCGTCTGATAACGCAGCGCTTTCACACTTTCCAGGCGGCACTCCCACCGCGTTTCTGAAAGTGATTTTGTAGTCATGAAAGGCACGGTTTCTTCCAAAATTGTCCACCTTTCAGCCGAGGCAGCAAAGCATTTATATATTCTCTGTATGACACCAAAAAACGTCACTGCTTGGGAGTTGCAATTAGCCATGTCTCCTAAAACAAGGTTCAAATTATGGCAGCCACACGGAGTGTAAAATGCTCGACTGTTCATGCGAAGAATGTGCGCTTGAACTCCTTGGTGTTTTCCCTTCATGTTCGCACCCCTGGCCACGGCAATCGGCGATGTCCAGACCGAGGTTCGGCAGTGCGGCAAGAAGAGCTTCAGACAACCCCTTTCCTGTTGCGTTGTCCACATCCAGAAATTCGATGAAGTGCTCCACCACCTTCACTTCCGGATCTGATACGTTCACAAAACGCAATATTATGGACATCTGCTCTTTGTGGCCAACATCAGGCGTGCAGTCAAGGATGACGGCAAAATATTTAGCAAGTTTCACTTTATCAATAATTTTCCCCTTTACTTCTGACGCCATCAGATCGATAAGCTCGTTTTGGATCCTATGCCCGAGGTAATGGTCGTGAGCCTCGTCGTTCTTAATTCGGCGGAGATGTTCTTGCATGGTTGGATCGAATTTGGCCAGCATCTCACCTAAGCCTAAAAACTGACCATTGATCGGCGCATAAAGTTTCTCCGTTCTCCCACAAAATGCGCTGTTGTTTTCGGCAAGGTACTGTACAATCGCTAGAATTTTTGTTAACACTGCGCGCCAATTCTTTTATTTTCTAATTCGTTCTAGCATCATGTTATCTATTGCGCTACCATTGGACATTCTGCGAGCTAATTCCAACCACGCTGTCATGCACTTAACGTGATTTACAGAAACTTAGTGGTGCTGAAGTTTATCGCCAAGATGCTTCCAGTCGCAGCAGCCTTCGTTTGCTAACTGGCCTCTAGTAGCTGTCGTGCCAAACAACTTACAAGGAAAGCAAAATACTCTGTCTCTGATCTTCGAATAACTTAGCCATCGCCTATCCACTGTTTCTCCGTTCGGCATCCTCCGTATAAAGAAATTGTTCGAAAAATGTCTGTTACCTTCGTCCTTTGGGTATTCACAGTAACTTAGCCTGATTGGACCCTTCTCCACTAACATGTCACGCACTTCACTGTTAATATGTTTCCAATTACCTGGATCGTATATGTCCTCGAACAGTGTGCTCGTCGTTTGAAGAGTGTCAGAAGTATGCAGAGGAATGGTCGCACTTTCACAGGAGAGGTCACTTTCTGGGTCTGTTGCAACAACGTTGTCCCCAGAGAATTGCACCAGGTTTTCATTGTTGCTTGTGGGACAACAGGGCGTAGAAACAGTTTTGTTGCCGGCTAGTTTGTTTTCTTCGTCGGACGCAAAACTTGGCATCACAACCTGGTCTGTCGCATCACACCGGTCGCTCACAGTCACAGACAAATCATCATCCGTGTTCTCAAGTTTTTGGTATTGATCCGCTGATTTTACCGCTACAACAAACTTGTCCAAAGATCCCTTTTGCTTCTGAATGAAATCTTCTTTATATTTCCGTTTCTTGGCTTTCGCAGACCCACTTTCGTATTTACGGAATCTGTCTCTGTCTCTACCACTCATGATGGTCACTTATTCTTTGCCCAATAAACGAATAATCGGAAGACACTCACGCACTAACCATAATATTACGTATCCACATCTCACTACGACTGCGCGGTCCGAATTCCGAAGCCAATTTGAGGTGCTACACAAGGCGTGCAATAGGAGCTATTTCTTGGAAGCGATGACTCAGAGGTGTCCGTAGCAACAGGACCACTCTTCTGACCCAAAAGCAAGAAACAACATGACTTCTCACTCTATTTCGACAACAAAGAAAAGTTGAGATAATGCCATTTAGAGCCACGTGCATGGTATTAGCGTCGCCTTGTTTGCTGACCCATTGTTAATCCGAAACTCAAGGGCGTAATAATTATGGTACTTTAAAACTAAAAATTTCATGCTAAACGCTTTCATAGAAATGGTGTAGATTTTGGGAATTTAAGGCTTCTAAAAGTAAAATATTGAGTAAGAAGTTCTGGTTTATGAAAACTCGTTTCCGAAGAAATCCACCACACCGTATTATTAGCCAAAGTATTCACTTTAACTCTAAGCTACGGTACATTAGAATGTTACAGAGGCCCCGCATATTTGAGCTGACTGTGACAAGAGAATATTCTATCGCGGGGCCTGGGGCGGGTGCCCCAGTCGCCACCCCCAAAGGCCGCCTCTGTTCCGCCCCATAACCAAATCAGAACCTTTTTTGTTTTCTCGCAAGGAAATTAGTTATAAGAATGACTTGTCTTCTTATTGATTATTAATTAATATTATACCCGGACACATAATTATTCAAACAAACAATTAAAATTTCTAGAAAGCCTGAAGTTAGTTGCAAAGGGTGGGTGGGAGAGACGCAGCATCCCTGCCTACCCTTTATATAGAGGCCTGTTTGTTATAAGAAGAAAAAAAAACTTCGATCTTACTAATTCGCAGACTTGGAAGATAAATACAATAATATTCACAAGGAGCCTGATACTGAAATGACCTTCGATTTTATTCTTTCAGTAAAATCCGGTTTCATGACCGTATGTTCCAACTCCATTGAAATACTATGCAATTTTTCTTTTTCAAAACTTCCTTTTCATGTCGTTTTACAATTTGTCGCAAGAGAAATTAATCAGTTTCATGACATTTTGCCGTGACCATAAACGTATATAACTATCTTTTTTCATAAAAGGAAGATTGTGTGACAGATGTTGGTCAGTTCGTAGCTAAAACGAGCTTCGCTTCTAGTTGTCTATATTCTATTATTTAGATCTTTTAATGTCGCATTAAAGATTCAGTAAAAAAATAAAAATAGCATTTATCTTTGAGACTAAACTATGATATAGCAAGAAACATAATAAATATACCTTTTAAAGCATATAAAAATTTTTGCTATAATTCCTGCTTCAGACGCTTTTATGGTATGCATGTGAAGTTTCTATGTGGATGGGCTTACTCAACTACTTATATCAGAGAATATCTTAACGTTAACTAAATTTACTTACTATCCGAAGATTCAGACGTCCAATGAGAGAAGTACAAAATGATTTAGAGTAGCAATTTGTACTATTCAAGGAATACAATATGAAACAATTCTTGCAAGAAATAAGTGTCTCTTTGGGAACTTTTATACGAATTTCTATTTTAATTTTTCTTTCCGTACAACATTTACTACCAATAAAATGTTCTTAAGCATTGCTGAGTTTATGAATAAACCTACAAGTTAGCTTTGGAAGATCAACAGGGTGTCTTGTATTGCAAGTGTGTTGTAGTGTGAAAGAAGGGTAGCTGCTGTTTTGTTAATAGATTTAACTACGATATTTAATGGACGTTTAACATCAGTTTTGTTCCCATCCTGAAGAAAGAAAGAAAGAAAGAAAGAAAGAAAGAAAAATCCACAGAAGCCATGTTTGTTTTTCCTTTACTATCAACTATCATTTTTCTAGCAATTGCTTGTCGTAAAAGAGGGTTTCCTAGCCATGATTATACAAAGGAATACCGAAAGGCAACTACCATATTTTGGTACCAAATTGCAAATAGAAAATACAGAAGTGAAAACTCGTTGTATTGCAATTTATTAAATTCCGGAAAAATAACGTTATCATCTACGAAAAATTCCATTTGTATAATATACAGGGTGTTACAAAAATGTGTCACAACAGATTCCTCACATCAAAATAATGAAAAAAGTTCATATGGACACGTGCTCAAAGGTGGATAGTTTCGGAGTTGTAGGGTGCCGAAAACGTGAAACAAGTGAACTTCAAACAGTACTGTGGGAGCTATCGTAGTCGGGTCAAGACATCACTAAGGAACTGGTATGCGAACTATCCAAATATCCATGTTTAAGAGTGCTTCAGTACTTGCACGTACCAATTTTTAGAGAGGTAGGTGGAGAGTGATCAAGTACTCCTAAACAGCCTCTCTAAAAATGAATTGTGGAACTACCGGAGGTTCTGAAAGATAGATATTTGGATAGTTCACATACTAGTTTCTCACTGATATCTTGACCCAACTACGATCGGTCCTATAGTAGTGAACTATAGACCTTTAAAAATCAATTTTTCACGTTCTCGGCACCTATAACTATGATATGCACTTCCAACCACAGGCCTATATGATTTTTTTCTTATTTTGATGTGAAGAATCTCTCCCCAAAATATTGTGATACATTTTTGTACCACCCTGTATAAACAGTACATTGTTATTCGTCGTCTATTTCTACTTCCTAGTTTCCATTGCCTTAGAATGTCTGGTCATTGGGAATACGTTAACCCTTTAGCCTGTAACTAGAGTTGTGTGAATTTTCAAATACTGAAAAAAAAATATATTACTGATCAATATTTCAAATATTTTAATTTTCAACATTTGATTATTTTTCGATATTTTATCGATATAGAAATACAGGTATCGACATCACTAAGTACATTTTTCTCTACTATACAACTTAAACCAATTGTAATAAAAATTTTACTATTGTAAACAATGCTACATCTTTGTCATTTGCTCCCTAGATCGAAAATTACCATGAATATTAAATTTAGAGATTAAAATA
The DNA here is from genome assembly GCF_964235325.1 of Thermobia domestica. Taxonomy (NCBI): domain Eukaryota; kingdom Metazoa; phylum Arthropoda; class Insecta; order Zygentoma; family Lepismatidae; genus Thermobia; species Thermobia domestica. Next base: position 205,428,826 of record NC_137462.1, on the reverse strand, counting down.
TGACCTGACAATCTTCAACGCTTGTTCTAAATGAGAATCCAGCCACTTCTATTTATTTTCATTTATTATTTGAAATATTAACAAGTGATCTATGCATTATTGAAGCGAGGGATCCTCCCTCTTACTAATTTCAAACCCAAAGTATAGGAGTAATTCTTTAATCTCCGATAAAACACGCAGTGTGTTCTATTAAAATCTGTGTTTATTATTATTATTATTAAATAATCAGGAAAATATAAAATTGGGGAGAGCGTATTCTCTCGTTATTAGCTCATTTAAACTGCAAGCCACTGAGACAATTTGAAATTCTCAGAAAAACAGACCATATTCGTCAAAAATGGCATATTTTACGATAATTATCATACAATGTTCATGTAAACCTTCGGACAGGAGGAAGGATTACGTTAATCATCATGTTTGAATGACCAACTCCAAGAGAAGGAATTGTGAATATATTTTGAATCATATTTTTAAATCGGAGTGCGAGTAATTCACACAATATTAAGGGGCTAAATTCATAGCTGAATATTGGTTGATTTTAGTCCCAAGCACTGGAAATTACGGAAAAGAGTCAAAGTTACAACGGCGTAAACGGCACAACCTATATATATGTGAAAGAAGACATATACCAAGCTTCATCAAAATTGGAGAAATTTTACGAGAGTTATCGTGAAACAGATGGACGGACAGATATACAAATACCAATCAAAATGAAATCTGTAAGTTTTAGGTCCCACGGTTATACCGGCTGGGCTGAAGGAAGCGGCGATGATGAGAAATGAATGAAATGGAAGGAAACGGAAGAACCCCAAAAAACCCACGTACACGATGTTTGTCCACCACAAAGTTCACTTGGCACGAGCTGGGATCGAACCAAGGACCCCATGCACCATTGATGAATGCTTCACCACGAGCCACTGCGGCCCCAAAATACCAATCAAATTGAATAGTAAGTACAAGCTTCCCTAACGCTCATTTCAAATACTTTTCTCTTCCATGATAAATTATTGAAGCAAGCGTTAGCGAAAATTCTACTATTGGATTCGATTGGTATTTGCGTATCTGTCCGTCTGTTTCATCATAATTCTAGAAAACTTTTCCAATTCTGATAAAACTTGGTATGTGCCTTAGTTCCACTTGCAGAAATAACCCTATTATATGGGGTTACAATCCATCATGTATAAGGAGGGTAAAATCCACCCTATGCTGGAAGTTTAGACCTGTACAGCACATGGAAGATAATTTTCCAAAATAAACCACGTAAATATATTTCAATTATGACATAACTTATTTTACATTATCTTTATAGCACTGAATATCCCTACACCTTAGGATCTATCAAGAATGAAAGTGTAAATTAACGCCCACCTAATTAAGAAAAGTTCCACGATAATTTCCGTTACGACTGTTCGACTTTGAAGTAATATGTCGTACATTTTCTTTAAGGCTTCACAGTCATTTACTCTAAATGGAAATAAGATCAATAAATAATAAAGTAGTAATAGTACAACCTTTAAAAAAAAGATTCAAGATACTTCATTAAATTATTTGATTTTGATACAATATTATGCATGTTTTATTTGACCCTTTTCTATAATCTTCTGTGCTTGGGGTTAAAATCACTCAAGAATGAGCAATGAGGGTTTTATTTTATTTTATTTTTTTTTAAACAGAATATTAAACTGTTATAATCAAGTAACAACTGATGTGGACATTTCTTTCGAGCTATCCGGTGTTTGAAAAAGCAATTAAACGAGTTTTGACGGAATAATATTACTTTTACACTCTTTTTTTGACACTTCTATGTTGTTATTGGTCTTGTTTTTTTTTTTTCGTTGCTTTTGTTAACATTTTCCTATGTAAAATGGCAAAGTTATGCTGTATCTGGGAATTTGTTCAATAAATAAATAAATAAATAAATTTAATAAGAGAACGAGAGTAAATCATCCTCCTCAGATTAAATATATTATTCGATTTTACCACAACATTATTCTATTATCTGTATTTATTGAGGTTTTCACATAGTCCCTTCTTGCAGTTACAACTTGCTCATCTCCGCCCCAATGATTTAAACCAAAGTTCTATGATAACTTTCATAAAATATACAATTTTCTCGAATACACATTATCTTTTTTCTACGAATTTCCAATCATATGAATTGAAGGGTTGAATGCAAGAACCAGATAGGTCGATTTCTTAGCGAATTTGAGATTTTCACATGTTCCAGTGTGGATCCGACGATTATATTCATAATGTAAAAGGGGGTATCTACATACAGTGTTTGTTCATCGTGAAGTTAGAGCAAAAAGCAAGCAACTCCGGAAAAAAAAAAATTCTAAATGTGGACATACCTGGTTCTTGCATCAACTCTTTTAATTGCTTGCAGTTGTAATGGGCCAATAATTAGGGAGCACGCTCTGCCAAAGATTTTTATAGAGGATTGCGTGTTTATCGGAGATTAGAGACTTACTCCAAAACTTTGGGGGTTGTATTTAGTGAAAGAAAGGATCGCTCACTTCAACAATGTACATCATCATCAATGTAAACATTAATGCAAGTAAGCTCGTCCCAAAAATAACTCTTGAATCCCCTTGTGGATTCTGTAATAAAAAAAAAAAAAAAAAAAATGGTATCCAGAATATATCGAATAAAATCCCGATGATTTGCTACGAGTAAGAAGTTATATAGGAAAATTTGCTTCATGGAACAGATCTCATTTTAGATCTCCAAAAATACTTAGCATATGTAAATAGCATCCTTTGCTTTTTATATTCTTCTTTGAATTAATGTAACTCGATAATTAGCGAAACTGAGACCTATTTTCACAGTTAAATGGTATTTCAAGAAGGGAGGACTCTTTGGATTTTTAGTAGCAAGCTTTCACTGTTTGTTCACCTATTTGATCTATTAACTGTCCTGCAAATCTTTCCCCGACACTGTCTTGATCTTTTTAGTCATTGTTCGATAGATAGTTTCATGAGTTATGTTGTTCAAAGGTACGACCATGAAAACAATGTGAGATCATGATCATTAAGTATCCCACACAAAAAAAAGTAATAAAATGGTAATTTAATCTGTCACCCTCGGCTTCCCAAATTTAATTTGCGAGCATTCATTCGCACTACACATAATATAAAACTGCATTCGCACACCTAAAAGTGCAATAACCAAAAGTTACTGTACATACCGGTACTCCTTTTGAATCAAAAATACTCCCACCTACTATCGGTACTTTAATGTTAAAAGAATTAATTGCAATTAGTTATTTTTACAGTTTTACCGGAAGCTCCTTTATGTATTAATTCGATCCGTCCGGAAGACAAGAACTCAAGAACTACTTAATGTAGAAGCTCATAGGAGGCAGACTTATTTAGGTCACTACTTCTTCACAATCAATTTGGGAGGTAGAGGGTCATAAGTTAGGAACCCAGTCCGTTGATGGGAGATATCTACCCAATTGATCCCTACCGGTCGAAATCGACCCCCCATGAATGCCTACGGGAGTAACTATCAATCATCATTGCTTCATGGCCCCCCCGAAATACATAGGTAAAATTTAACTAAACTAGTGATGATGTGCGTTGTTAAATCGTGCGATCCTTTCACTCAGTAATTTAAATCCCAAACCATATGATCTCCGACAAATACACAATGTTGTGTTAAAATTGAATAATATTTACGAAAAGTTGTCGTGGAACATAATTTTTTATACTTTGAGTCTCACCTCTCGACTCTCGTTCCTGATTTAATTTTAAATACATATAGTGAGGATGTTTGTGAAAATAAAAATCTGTTTAACGCCCCACGATTATGCCCTTAGGCTAAGGGAGACTATGATTAAAGCAAGCGAATGCTTGATGGAAGAACATTATTTATAGTGGTATACAAGAGTCGGGAATCGAACCAGGGACTCCACGCTCCAAAGGTATAAACACTACCACTGAGCCATGATCCCCGAGAATGTGAAGCCTCAAATACTATGAAAATTAATATTTTCTTTTTTTAATGTTTGGGGGTGAAGTTGAGTAATCCATATCACATTACAGGGCTAAATTAACGTTTTTTTTTACAACTTTAATCCCAATCACAGACAATTATGGAAAATCCACATAATACTGTATTAACACCAAATGAGTTTTATATACAGTAATCTATTGTGAAACAAAATCGGGAGAGGGGTAATTATTTATTTACTGATTTTAACTTCATCTTTAGTGAATGATTGGGCAGTCTGGACAGAAAATTTACGACACATTACACTAACATATTTATGAAATCCAGGGACGGGAGCCATTGTACTTTCATTCTTCTAAGCTTTTTATCCTAAACTGTACGGAAAGTTTACACAATAATCGAAACATTTTTAGGTGGTATACATGGGAAAATTGCCTTGCATGTACACGTGTAAACTTGCAACATAAGATGGATTTTATCTCCTTATACGAACTTGAATTAAGACTTAACCAATAAAGTAATTTATGCAAGTGGAAGGATGGCGCATACTTTCATTAAAATCTGGTAAGCTTTAAGAGTCATCATGGAACACGGACACAAGTGTAAGTCGAATAGTAGAAGCTTCGCTAACACTCATCTAATGGCTTTTGACTGGATTTAAAATACATTCTACTTTCAAAAACTCATACTTCACTTCAGGTAAAACGCTATATTTAGGCCAGGGTTGGTAAAATTCAGCTTGTTAGTGTGTTTGGTTGACCAAAAACCAAACCAAACTCCTTCACGTGGTAGACTAGACACTGCGGCATGGTAAAATCTTTTGCATCCCGTACTGATCAGCTTATTGCTTTTTATATCATTATCAGGTAGACTTAAGTTTCTTCATTATTTGTTCTTAATGTCTTGTTACTTAAGCTCGAAACAGCCGAAGCAAATAAACTATAAGCTAGAATGTTATACTTAATCAATACGAGGGTGTTTACCTACTTTTGGGCCACCCTGTATAATGTAATTGTGTGCGCGCGCGAAACTGATTCGCTTAATTCTTGACCCGACTAAACTTTCTCCTCTCACACCATTTAAATTAACTATCGGTACTTCTGTATTGTGAGATAATTAAGTGATCAAGTATCGATGGTGTTCGATAATCTCATTGTAAAAGCAGCTCGAACTCCAATCCCCAGAGGACCGCGGTGGCACTGTGGTAGAGCGTTCACCTTTAGTGTATGGGGTCCTTGGTTCGATCCCAGTTCTCGCCAAGTGTGCTTCGTGGTGGATAAACACCATGTGCGTGTGTTTCCTCGGGACTCTCCCATTTCCTCCATTTCGTATCACAGCCTCCTTCAGCCTAGCCGGCATAACCGTAGGACGCACAACTTACAGATTTCACTTCATTTGCAATCCAAGTTTTCTTACACTGCAGAAACAAAATATTAAAATTTCTCAGTAATTTTTTAGATAAGAGAGTAATAGATACGGCTAGCATGGATTTAAAAGCTTCAATTTGACACGAGCCCTAACTTTTCACTTTGTATCTCGGCACAATTAATGACTGATACCTTAATGTAGCTATACCAAAGCATCATGGGTAAAGTTCGTAATTTTATCATATTTATATTAAGGGTCTTCACTACAGCGAAATTAAACTACCTCTAATTTTAGAGTTTTTCTGTAATATCTCCAAAAGAAATAAAAATATTCGAAAAGCAGAAACGTAGTGAATTAGACAATACGATTTTGCATGTGATAGCGTTACCACAGATCATTATCTGCTTTCGATTTCAACTGTAGACAGATTTAGCATTTTTTGCGGGTTCTGTAAATAGCAGCATACCAAAAGCAGATAGGCGAATTGTGGTAAAGATATCACACGCAAAATCCTATTGTCTAGTTCACTACGTTTCTGCTTTTCGAATATTTTTGTTTTGAAGACATCATAGAAAAACTAAAATTAGCGGTAGTTTAATTTCACTGTAGTGAAGACCCTTAATATACGATTTCCCTACATAGACTTTCCGATTGTTATTTATTACAATACTACAGGGGTTAATAATAATAATAATAAAACACTGACCAAAGCACCAAATATATATTAATAATGCTTGTGTAAGTTTCAGCAATGTAATACCGCCTTCATCAGACAATCAGGCTAGTTATAACGTGCCTGATGAAGGCCATATTACATTGCCGAAACTCTTACGTGAGTATTTCTATGTGATGCTTTCTCCAGTTTCGTTTTAGTAATACTGTAGAATATTTCCAAGAACAAGATGTTCCATGAAGCGTCTATCGGTACAGCGGCATTAACATGTTGGACCATTACTTTATCTTTTCGTAGAACAGAGAGAAAATATTTGATGTCTCCGCTTCATTAAATGAGTAAACTAGTACCCATCCCCCGCCTGTATACTCTTCATTCTGGTTCAGTTCGTCATTAAGTAATATGTCAAAAGATCATTACAATACGTCCTTTGTTGAAGAGATTCTGAGTATTTTCCAACTAGTACACGATTACACAGAAATTTCATTATTTGTTGATTTACATGCTCCAGCTTCTGCATCGGTCTGCAAAAGTAGGCAAAGATTGATATGAAACAACTCTCCACCCCGTCTTTTTTCCAGTAGCTTGACCTCCCTTTTCAGATAGAATGCAGTAATTCCACATAACTGGAAATGGAAGATACGCGAATATCCCCGTTCAAAATCGAACCCTTCATATATATATTTGGTGAACTGGTCCCATTTTAATACCAAAAGCTACTTGAGGTAAGACCTCTCTCATACCAGGATCAGAACCACTGATCAAGCTCTCACGTTGTGAAACTACCTCTTATGAATTAAACACCAGCAAAGCACATACATGCAGTTGTCCATAATTAGGGCCGGCCTTTAGCTGAAGATCTCAATTGGGCCCCGTGCTAGAGTAATATATTCTTGGCTTGTGAAACACAAATAACACATTGTAAATTGGCAGCGAACCTCGAACCAACCAAAATTAGGTCCCAATTGGGGTCACAACTTAAAAGACAGGCCCTGCTTATAATATCCAATTCAGATCACGTTTAGCTCTCGTCAAAAATGACAATGGCAATCCAAACAAATTCGCCTTTTCAAGCTATTAATGCTATAAAAATAGGAAACAGAGTAAGATACTCCCTCTATAGTATCAACAAATTCGACGGAATTAAACTTGACCTGAACTTTATAGAACCAAACACACTTACAGCTCACTTGAAAGTAGATCATTAAGGGTTTTCCTAGCCTCCACCATGTGTTGATTTTTAATGAATAAAGAAAAAAAGAACATCGAATAATTTAGAAAATAAGCCATCTAGTATGTACAAAATGCGGTATTTACCCCGTAGACTCCACAGCTTCCTGGATTCGCCACTTATACTTTTATGGTGAACTATATGCTGCAAAACTTTCATTTACTTGACCGAAATCAACTGTTAAAAATTTCATCTATGTTCAGTCGTCATACCTTTACAGAACTGCACGTAGTAATTCTGTCAAAATAACGTACAGCATTTGTAGCAACCAAAAGCCCGGGATCTTCGAAAATCTGGTACACCTTAGATATGAAGCTTTCCTTTTTATTTTTTATTTAATCTTTTAACTGTCCACTTGTATCATGTAAGCAAACAATTTCCTTTCAAAAGTTACGATTGTTTGTGTATTGTTATATAATAATAATAATGGTAGGAGTTATAATGAAAACCCTTAACGCTACTCCGGAGAGGGGTTACATAGTGAATCAATGCAAAAATGAAAAAAGTAACTTCTGAAAACGCTAGAAAATTATATATTCATCCTCTTTCTCCTCTGGACAGGTACATGTTTTATAACGATGCATGCAGAGGGGTACATAATAGGAAACTTAAAACTGCGTAACATAAATAACAGAAAAAAAAAAAGTTAGTGAAATAATCAACTCTTCTATTGAAAGCACTCAATAATAAATATAGTTGTGTACCCACTGATGTTATCTTTCACATACACCTCACTCCCTGATGTTCGAACCTGTCCAAGCTAATTCCCGAGATCATAAACCACACATACAGAAATACCTTGATTTATACAATTTTGTTTTCTTTTTTCTGTAATGTTTTTGTTTATATCACCCAACGTTCATATCACAATCAATCGCTCATTCAACTCTTCTTTTTGATACTTACAGAAAAAAAATCCACACTACGTCACACAATCACTTGTTATGCTCAGGTTTTTGCTTGGACTTTATCAAAGGGAGTTCTCTCTTTCAAGGATGAAAAACTATACAAATCACATTAAGATCTTTGTTTTATAGTATCATCATTCTTTCTAGAGGCTCTTTAAGGTTATTAACAAAGAACATAATTTAAGAGATATATTATATAAAACAAACGTTTTTTTCTTACCACAAAAAACTTGGTTTTTATAACCGATAAATACAGCATTTATTTTTTTCTGAATATAAATAATAAGTTACATAAATACATACATACGAATAGACAATCTAAAGATATATCAGTCCAAGATGATATAGAATTCTATCCAAGCATATAAGGTGTCTTACAACTTTTTTTATTTTCATGAGAAAAAATGAACGAAATAATTACACACTTAATTACAAAATAAATTAAGCCATTGAACTCAACCGGGATGAAAGAAAAGGGCTTGTTCTCTCGTTCCAAAAAAAGTAAAAACCTCCACCACGCCACCCCCCTCCCACATATTCACGAAATAGTTTACATTCTCATCACTCTGGAATGCATTAATAAATCAGCTGTTTTCATCACTTCTTTTCTTCAAATACAAATGTATAAAAAGTGCAATAAGTAATCAAACCAGGAAAAAAAATACATGATTGCGAGAGAGAAACAGTGCTACAATAGTAATAATACCACACGCTTATTTTTTTTTCCTCAAGAAAGTTAACACCTGGGTAGAATTCTACACAATTAAAAAATATGAGAAAATATAATAATAATAATATATATAATCACTTGGCAAAACTTTACGAGAAAAAAGTTGCCTTATCATAATAAAGAGAATCAGCTCTTTTAAAATAGTTACAGACTCGTACATACATTACATACACACTATAAATGAGCTGAAAAAATATTAAAATTAAATAATGATATCCTGAATTGACTATGGAATTAACAACATTCTTCATTAAATGTTTTTGTTCCCATCGTGAGAGAAAATGTCATTTAACGCACTGAAAAATAATAGTAATAATTTATAATAAAAACAATATCATTGGCCCCACGCAACCTCGCTATTCTGGTAAAAATTTGACGCTTCAATATTTATTATTATCTCTTTTGTTTTCTTTTAACCTTTCCTTGTGTACATATTTTCTCACAAATATCAGTGATTCAACATCATTGGAAGCCCTAATACTTTCAATAAAAAGTTTCGCATAAAAAAATTAAATTGCAAGCCCAAATTGAATAAGTTACACATTTACTGTTAAACATTCACCTGCTCTTATGTATGACTCAATTCAAAACTGATGAAAAACTTTTTTTAAACTCATTTTTTCCCCTTCATTACATGATATATCAGTCACACTTCAACGATATTTTAAACCACCCCTTTATCCATCCTCACTGTTTTAGTGATCTTCAATTTTTCTGCTAAGATTATTAAACACGGGAAGTCGTGGGGATCTTACAGTTTCCTGAGGTGAATTAGCAGCACGAGCAGTTTCTTTCGGGCTGCCTGCAAGAGTTAGGTTGTCCATGTCTGCACTAAGAGATCCAACGGTGGATGCAGCAGGATCAAGCCCAGAAAGAATCAATGGTTCGCGTATTGTTACTGGCGTCTCCATATCCCCCAAATTACGTCGATTCATTGCTGTTACGGAATGTGGCGTTGCAGGTGGGGGAGTTACGACAGTAGGTGAAGTAACTGGCGACTGTTGCTGTTTCTGGGGAGACACCACTCTTCCACCGAAAGAATTAAGACGAACCAAGGAGAATTCTTGGGCAAACGAAAATGCTGTGTTTGCCGAAGGAGTAGCGGGACTAGGAGAAAATGGGCTGTTGTTGGAAAACATGTCCTCTGAAAAGAATGTTCCTAGCGAGGTTGGGGACTCACTCAAGCTTGATGGTGGAGAAGGTGAATCCGCTGTGGACCCGAGACTAAAGGCACTGCCAAAATTGAGCGGTTTGGGACGATTCATTGCTTGAGGGGGAGTAGGCAGTGCCTGGTTCACTTTACTCCTTGCTTCTTCTTCATTGAGAATAAACTGACAACGAGGGCCCAGCACTGCCTGACTTGCTTTACTTCTGGCTTCCTCTGCATTATGGATGAAATGACAACGGGGTCCATAAGGGCAGAAACCAATTGTGTGGAAGGTTCTGCACAGTTCGGTTTTGTACTTTGGATGCCGCACCAATGTCCTGAGCTCATGTGCTCCATGTGCGAACTGGCACTTGTCTCCATATTTACAGGAGCCACTTTCTTCAAAAGGCCTGCATAACTCGGTTTTGTATCGACTGGTGTTGATGTTAGTTTTGGAATTTTGGTGCAAAGCGTTGGAATTCCCCACTGGATCGCTGTGGGTCCTATCTGCTTTTCTGTGGCCTGACATCTGATTATTATTGTTATTGTTATTGTTGTTATTTAAAAGGCTACTGGAATTATTGTCGCTGTTTAGGGACAACAACGAAGTATGACTATGTTTGTTGTTCATGACATTGCTGGAACAAACCGGATTGGAATTCCTTCTAGTGAGAGGTTGCAAGCCAACTGGAGTTCCCACAGCTTTATTGTCTGTCGCCCATCGGGCCTTCTGCACAGCCTGAATATTGTTATTCTGAAATGATAAAAAGGAAATCAAACTTCAGTATTACATTATATTAATTAAGTTGCGATTAAATTAATTTCAAAATCAATCTGAAATCAGAATATACAGTTGTCTGATCTGTATAACAGAGTATGGAAGTAATTCAAAAGTTTCACTATCTTGGGAAAAAAAAAAATACACAAAATAAATTGACATGTAATAATACCGCATTGCAATGAAAAGCTTAGCATTAACAACGCATATGTAAAAAGCACTATTATGTTTAAAGTTAAAAAATGAAAGGAAGGATAGACTGACAAGTTTATTCAGCTTTACGTGGGATGAAATCAAAATCACTTCCACATATTTAAGAGAGATTACAGCTGTATTCTGATTTAGAGAGATTTGAACATACAAACAATAAATCATTAACAAATCTTACACAGTAAATTCATATAGAAGGTGTTTCAAAAGTCGGTCCGGGGCCACAGGCCAACTACGTTACGAAAAAAAAAAAAAAAAATATTTTCAACGTAAAATAGTTTGTCCAGCAGCTGTTTGAACTAAACGTAAAGGCCCGCAAAAATAGCAAGGTGAATGTGCACATTGTTGTGAGAACCTAGAACTCAAAAATGTTTCTCAACAATGGTGTATTGTTGGTATGGCAAGTGCCCAACGGAACAGGTTGCTTTTCTACGTACATTACCAATATGGAACCCAAACAGCTGATACGATTGGAAAACATTCCATTACTTTAAATACAAAACAATCTATTCAACAACTTTCCTCTTTCCATTTTTTATCTGTATCTATATTTATAACCGGGTTGGCTTGTAGACCCGAACTTTTGAAACACCCGGTGTAATGGTCATCCAGAATAAGATTTGCAACATATTTTAATACAGAGACATATCCTGCATAACAGAGTCAATTGGTTCCGCAACATTCCAAACCTCATTTACGAGGTCAGTCTCCACACGATTTAAATGAAAATAAATCTACTTATCGAATGTATATCACATTGTAACACCTCAAAATATTTTCGGGAAACATTGCCACACCTTTTCAGGGGCAAAAAATGGCTCAAATTCTACTTACAACATGATCTGTACATTTTTTTCTGTTTGTCGTAACAGTGGCAATTATGAACATTACGTAACATTTTTCGATACTTACGACGACCTACCTTTCTCAGAACTAAGTTGGCGTTATATACGATGCTCCAAAAGAAGGTATACATACCAGCACCGATCAAGTATGACATTGTAATTCATTAAGATAATGCATTTATTTGCTTCGGTCTGTTCCGAGCTTCAGGTATAAGTGAAAAGAAATTAAGAACAAATAATGAAGAAACCAAGTCAACACCTGTATGGATAAGCAAATGATATAAAATGTAGTACGGGACTGTATACCTACTTTCGGGCCACCTGTATATATGGTTGTGTTAAAAATAAATGATCATTTTTACTATTGGGAAAGATAAGTGTCCATCAAACTATCGAAAAAATTACACAATATTCACAATGACACCACAGAAAAACATCTGAAGTTCGGTATTGTAAGAAGAAGTAAATCAGTGTCCCTGAGGAAAAAGTGGACGAATGTTTCAGTCTAAATATTGGGAGAAAAGATTGATCAGAACATTACTAAATGAATAATTTGAGGTTTAAATCACAAAAATTTAAAACAATATTAACAACCACATGAGGGCACAACTTGTGTCGTTCAAAACAGTGTTATGCAACTACTACTGTCTTGTAGTCTTTCACCTGAAACCTTGCAAAATAATGTTATACTTTCATCTACTTTAAACTAAGTAACACTTTACCATAAATACGGACCACTCTACATCATAGCAATTTATCTCACATTTATCATTATTTTAGTATTCACAAGAAAATTTGGGTGAAAATGCAGCCAAATTCAACCAAGAATTAATGCCTGAAGAGTACATCATTAATGTGTGTTCCACAAGCAATCTGCATATTTTATGTATAAACAACTGCAACGAACATTTTACCAATAATAAATTTGCAAGCGAACACACACACACACACACACACACACACACACATATATATATATATATATATATATATATATATATATATATATATATATATATATATCTTCATACTGCACTTACGAAACTATGTTACAGTACAAAAAATCAGGTGCTAACCAAGAATTGGTAGGAAGTATTTCGAAATTTAACAGAAAAATAATTGTAAAATACGCTGTAATCACCAAACAGCCTCAATTCTAATATTTACGCACACACGATCACTCGCAAAATGTTTTTTTTTTTACGCACGCACACACACAAGTTACAACTTGATGGAGAAGTAAGCAGTCTCGTCATCAACCCGTGTGTTCCGTAATCACTGAGAAAACAGGAGAGGGCAACACATGAACAATTGGTACAAACCAAACCGAAGAACTATTCTTGCTGGGTACTAATTAAGTCAAGCGGAACATCAATGCAAATACAGGACTCAAAGAACGCAATATAAACAAAACAACTTATCTACAAATACACTAAATATGCAATTTGCTAAAGTTAGGTGTAGTCCTAGGCATGTTTCTGAAACCACAACAATAAAACTACTTTGAAACTAACTCCCTCGACGTGTTGTGCTATACGAATTAGACATGGACGTACAAAGATCGCCACGGAAAATAATGTAAACTTTTCGAAAGGCAGAATACGTCATACATCCTAAAGTTAAGAGATAAACCGCGAAATATATAATAGCGATGAAACGAAGACAAGTGAATTTTGACATGAAAAGGAAGAAAGAAAAAAAAAAAGCGAAATCATTCAATTTTAACCTTATATGATTGTGCCCTTCTTAGTCTAAAGGAGATGAAAATGAATGATTATAGAAGAATTAGTGAGATGAAAGTGGGAAGACGGGAGTATCTCGAGAAAATCCACGGACAATCTTACCTGGCCGGAGATCAAACAAGACCTCTCGCACCAGGGGGGGGGGGGGATTTGACATTTTGACTACATTCTTATTTGGCATTCTGAATAGATTACGTTTGACGGATATAGAAAAGATGACCACGCGCCTGGGTGAGACACTGTACAAGTGAATCATTAGAATTAAGACACTTTTAAAACCACGTGTGAGGTTAAAATGTTTCGGAAAGAATTGCAGTACAATTGATAACCTTACGGTTCGGATACCTAAAGCGGACGCTTAATCGCAGAAAAACTCATCTGTCGGTCTTAGAGTCAATCATTTCCCGCTTTTCCAACTTGCCTTTAAATCCCATACATCCTTAAACATTCCCCAATACGAGCAACCGCGAAGTTCCACATGTAAACAAAAGTGCATCGCAAGCTTTAAGTAATCCTCCCGTGTATAGCTCTTGTAGGTATCCTCTCAATTCCCATTGAACACGAAAATTAAGTACAAAAATCACGAAGTAAAAATTTATCGAACAAAGCGAACAACACGCAGCAGATGTATATAAATTATAGTTTCATACGTGAAACTTACACTGTTTTATCTATTAGCCCGTGGAAACAACTTAATTTTGATTTCAAAGGGAAGTCAAGAAATTATCTCCATCACGAATACACAGTGTGACTGTTTCCGAATGTACCTGGATTTACGTTGTTTTTTAATAAAAAGTAAAAGCGACCCCGGATTCACTGAGATCTTAACTACGTTAGTGTTTATCCCAAGTTCTACAGACCCTTAACTTACGATGCAGGCACTCCACATACAAATGAAATCTTACAACCTGCATACAGCGATACCAATCGTACAAGCATTACAGAAAGAATTCACATGCTTTGTTATCCCTATTAAAATACTATTACCTGCTCCAACAGCGAGTCAAATTTGTCTTTTCTTACTTAACGATATTAATAGTTACTGATCAAACCACATACAACAGAAATTTGAATTTATACCTTATTGAGCTGTTAAACATCGTGCATTTATGTACCACTTTTCATATCCCGATCATCAACCTTTACCCTCACGCTGATTACCCTCAAAATAACGGCGATAAAGCTCAACACTTAACAAAGGCGTCTGCAGTTCGTGTAACCACCAAATTCGCAACGCACTTCCTGAAATCAATACAATGTTTCGGTATGAGGGAACCGACTACTCAACACGAGAAATTTAACGTTACATTTATTTTCAATAATCTTCGATGATACTAAAGGAAAAGTTAGCATTAAATATCCTGTGTTTATGATTTGCATGATATGTAGACTATCGAGTTGAGTTGATGTAACGTCCCGTTCAGCAACGAGGCAATATGAGACGTGGACTTACTGATTAACGTGGAATCCGAACATGAACTCCAGCCGCGAATCAAACCCGGGTCTCCCACGCCAAAGGCAAGGACATTTGAACAAAACAGAAACTTGAATTTATGTTGAACAGGATCTATGAATTCAACTGAATGAATATTTTAGTGGAATGCAAAAGTGCGTATAGTCTCCACAAAAGTGCCAGCTCCTCGAGCACTGAAGAAAAAGCTACAGACGTTTAGCATTTCCTGGCTAAGCACGTTAAAAAAAAAGTGAGAGAAGTACACACGAAAATTGTTAACACTATGTCCAATCATAGCGACATTTGTGCATACATTACGTTTTGCAGGAATCTGATTCTGTTATGCGAGATTCAACCCAAATCCCTTTGGTACTCGCAAAGTTAACACTCGAAAAGCGTGCATACATTTTCAGTAATGGTTTACGAAGAATATTAGTACCTTAAAACACAATTTTCCCATTTATTTATTTGTTTATTTTTACGTCCTACGTATCCACACCGAGGTTCAAGTGAGGTGCGACGAGAAGCTATGATTAGATCGTTGATGATGGAATAAATGAAGTAGAATAACTAAAGAAAGAAAAATGCACACCATGTCTTAACACAAGCCCAGGTAAGGCAAGCTGGAATCGAACCATAGGTAACCGCTCTACCACTAAGCCGATGTTTCAATAAAAAAATAAATACAAAAGCCAATAAAATGCTTAACTGCATTCTATCTTACATTTTGATCCTATAATATTACCAAATTTGCATTCCTATAGATAGCAGGTATCATCCTTGGTTTAACTTCCGACGAGATAAGAAATATTTTGGTTTAACTGAGAATTACCTGTGAATCGAGGCTAAAAAGCCAGACTAACAACAACCATCTGTGGGTATACAGTACTCAACTAAGTATAGCCTCCACATCTGTGAGCATACAATACGATCGGCAATTCCTTTCATATATAATTTTTACTGAATTACTTCCACCCACAATTTCGAGGGAAGGTGGAAAATTAACGATTTAGGCCTCAAAATAGAACTGTTTCAGAAAGGAGTGAAAAATCTCAAGCGTTGGATCTTGAGTCTCTTCGAACTACGTCCAACAGGCATGTATTCCCGATTACTCAACAGCCGACAATGTCTTTCACATTACACTCAATGAAGACAAAATACCTTATTGACATAAAAAAGAGAAACAGTTTCGTAACTGAAATGGATCTGAACTGCTGGAAAATTGTTTTCACCATATTTAATTTCAAAGCCGAGGTAATGTGTTTCTTCTGTTTGATATCCAAGATATATTTAGCCCTGACATTATCAATAGTTACACAACACGACTTCAAATTTGAATAATCATATCGTATTTATCCCAGTCACACGTTAAATAATACAGCTCACTTTGCTGTATTTAATAGAATACTCTTTCATATGCTTTATATACATACAGAAAGTAGTTTTTGTACTCAATTTCATTAATACATAATATACATTGACTGCCTCGTGTATTACATCCTTTGAACTGCAGTACATAGCTTAATTCCATACACACCGCGCGAGCAATCACAAATGCATATGAAACGAAAATGAAATGCAACCACGGTTCCTTCGCGTAATATGTAATCGATCACTGAACAAATGTATTATTTCGTCCTCTGACAGAAATTTACAAAATGAACACTAATATTAATACCCTCTAAATACTTATTTACTGCATACGAATAGCGTGATAATAACTTGCTAAATATATACAGTGGAACAGTCTGTGCCGGTAAATATATATCATTATTATTATGAGAGAACTCAGTTTTACAGACACCTACTGATACAGAGACTGTCACTCTTTTACCCTACTGTCACTCTTTTACCCTAACGTTTAAGTAACATTTTTAAAACGGACAGGAATTATTTTCCGCTCATGCGTATTTAGAAAAGAAAATACGTTTGTACAATATGAAACAATATTAAATTCGTCACTTGAGCTGATCCATTGCTTACAAGCAAATCTCAATCATATCTGACTGATTACATGACAGACTTCTCCCAGAAAACTAATTACCCAACACGATTGATAGTTCTGTAGATATTTTCAGAATTTAATAATAATATTGCATCATTTTATTGCGGTATGTTTACTTTTAATACAACCATATCTAATCTGTGTCCGTTACTTAAAGGTTTCACTGTGTTCATTCGCTTATAAACATAGAAAACAATGTACGAGTAATATTCCTTACGGCCCAACAATCACGTTAAACATTTCAATTTCTACCATTTAAGTGCCGTCAAAATTAATATTATTCGAACCCAACAACTAGCATGATACACAAATACTGGATCAAAAATACAGACCCTGTTCTGCTGCTAAGCGCTCCAACATGAGTATTAACCGAAATCAATCGGCTACCATCATTCACGAACATTTAATTGCCTAAAACCTTCAAAACAATCCAGCTTGGTATAACTTCAAAAGGGTATGCAAAGTTAAAGGCATCCATAAATACGATACGTAAAATGTTTCTTTCTTCCCTTTCTAGAACTGGTAAAAAGAATTCACCCCACTGCATCTAAGACTAAGGACAATAGTTTACACAAAACTGCATGGCATGCCAGCTGACCTTGAAACATCCATCAGCTAGGCACGACTGGAACACGTTACCATGCCCCACGAAGCACTTAAGATTTCCAGGAAATGGAATTTGCCTAAAAGGATATCTCAAAATACACTTATCTCCCGACATTTTACACACTCATCAACACTAAGCAGGATGAATCATCATACCTATGCTTTACATGAAACGAACACTTCTGTTTTCCATCACTAAAATAATAACTATATCTAATGTTAGCGTGTTAACTTTTAATATCTTAAAAATATACATCACGTCGATTCCAGAAAATCAAGGGCATAATAACAAACCAGACCTACTGAATATTCTGCCGAATGACTCAAGACAACCTGTAACAAATCTGCAAGAAACTATTACCGTTTCCTATGTCACTTTCCTTTACCCTATTACCCTTTAAATCGAACACAAATTACGTAACTATACCCGTGGACCACCGACGAGAGAAAAACACGTAAAATAGGTTGCAGAGTTTCTAACCTCGTTACTACATAGTAAACATTCGAATATTATTTCTTATCCTACCTTTCGCCTTCTGTATCCACTATCAATGTAAAAACACTACATACCGAGCTAAGTAACACTACTTTCCCCTGCAACGGGAATACTGTATTGTAAAAATGTTACCGATCAACAGAATAGGAAATTAAAATTACGTTAACCACCAATTTCTTACATTTTAGTATTCAACATGATATTCAAGGGAAATAAAAAACGATAGTTCATTCAGGAGCCTGATTTACTAATCTTTCATTCTTGTCACCAAAACTAACTTTAAACAATAAGTAATACGATAAGGGTTGATAAACTGATAATTCATCGCTCACAAAAATGTCTTGACGAAATTTTACTAGAACGTACGCTACGCTTGTATATTCAAACGGCAACTTCTCTGCCACCTAGCGGGACCTCTATTCAAACTCGACCCACTGTACGTGAGGCACCACACAATTAGTTTTCCTGATTGATACACATGCTATCAAAGCACATAAAAATATATATATTGATAATAGTTAACCAAAATCCCAATCGTGTAAACTTTCACATACACTAACCACAAGTCACGCCCTTTCTTAACGAATAGCGAGTGGAGTAAGGAACCCGTCCGCATTTTTTCGTGCTACTCTCATATTAACCCGCCCACGAACGTTATCAATTACCATTACAAACACTAATAATTATTTTTATAGACAGACTACAGAAATTTACGGCACATTCATTCAAAATCGTAATCATGTCAACAACTGAATGCAAGACAGGAGTAGCACCTACAAAAAGGTACATAAGCAAGCACTTCGTACCTTGAAATTAAACTTAATAAATTTCTATACATGCCAAGTACTATGGAACTACTTACCCTAACTGCTAAAAATGTATAAGGGGCATCATCAGAATTGGTGATGCTAATATTCGAATAACAATACAACACTAATCAGAATACTCAATTTCAAAACGCCGACGCTGTACCTACCCTGTCCTCTCAATTGTACAACATCGGAACCATATCCACTTTCACAATGAATCGCGCATATTGTGGTCCAAAGGCGAGACCGCATTGCAAGCTACGAATATTTTAAAGCGTCACATTATTGGTCAACCCCATAATACACGTTAAGTAATCGTCGCAATGTATCAACCCGATCACTATCCGCTGAATACGTATGTATCTACGAAGCTACATTTAAGCAAAACTTAAAAGAATACGTACACAAAATGACTAGTGAGCATTTTTAAAATCATATCCCCACTTGAAAATATACAAATTTGACTCAAAGCAATACAGCTTGTTCATCATTTCTGACTCCTGCCCGTCGACATCAAACTGGAAAAACATCCTTTTCGTAACGCAAATTACCCGCCGAACCACCATCACGCACGTTCTACAGGTTGTCAACCTGCTAAACCCACCAGTCCTCTTGGGCTGGATTCACCTGCTGGCATGAACAAGTGAAAGCGATCGGTGAACGCGAGGAACATACCACCACAACGCTTCTCTTTGGCGATGTGCCTGTTTCTACTCATAAACATGGCTGGCCATCACCCAAAGAACCAGACAATAATACAAAACATATCAATGTTAATTTCCTAACACCTGTTTTTACAATATTAAAGTATCTTAATGAATGATGATGGACGGCTTAGTACGCTACAATACAAGACGTTTAAACAATTATAATCATCCTGCTGCGCAGTAAAGAAAAATAAAAAACGAAACTGAATATTCTCTCAACGCACAATTCATCATGGCTGCAACCATTTAAAATATTAATATTTACCAGCGATTCCGTAACAATATAGCTTTCCGCTTTTTCCTGCATTTGACCCACTTCTCGCTAACCGTCAATCGCAATGGCACCAACGCTTGAAGTTTCTCTCTGTACGCAACTTTCGAATCTCTACACAAAACAGATCGGACCCGTCTCTATACTCTACTGGAAAACAGTTACAAAAAGAGCTAATTATTATAAACTAACGTTCATCTAAATATTATACATAATGTTCTCTTTGACAATTTATTCGCATGTACTATTATGCGACAAATCCGATGACTACAAATGCTTTTCAGAAGCCAGAATAAAGAATAAAGTAGACCTTCAAGTACGGTACCAAGTATAAAAACACGCTCATCCCGGATAATGCAAGTTATAATTTCAAACAGATGTTTCATCTTGTAACATAGCTACTACGACTATAATGTTGGTATTAAATGGAATATACAATTTCTTTACATATCGACACAAGTCGTCGATAATCATCTTCCGACTCGTCAATTCAAAACAATACCGAACTCGCATACCAAAATAGCTTCCCAATACTATCTGAAACTGAAAGCTAAAGCATTTTTCATTATTTGTACTAGGAAAGAGAAAGGGCCGACCTTTCAACCGAACTAGGGCACTAAACTCGGGAAAATTGTTACAACTAACATAAAGAGATAAAAGCAAACATACACATTACTAAAAAGTCATACAAAGAAGTGAGCCATGAGAAAATACTATACGAAATTACCACAGACTTTTCCAGCATGATCGAAGACGATGGTACTCGCACAACACACTAATACTGAAAAAGAATCCACCTTAACAAAATCATGCTACTTTCTAACACACAATCACAACACGAAAAAGGACTAATAATTGTAAGTGGAGGATCCCGAAGATATCACAATTTCTCAATAAATAAACATTCCACAGAAAATAACACACGCAGACAAGTATTCTCAGTCCATCCAAAACATTAGACTATCGAGAAACGAGACACTCCCACTTGTTGGACGAGATCAAAACTCGCCGCTAACACAGGTTTAGAGGAGGAACAAACGGAAGGAACACACAAAAATGTCCGGGGACAACCTGCATACGTGATAAATATTTTTAAAAATCGGACAATCAAGACTATGGTTACACACAGTCTTTACGATTTAATATTTTTCTTTATAATCACTTGTTTTGTAGAAGATTCACAGCACTGTTCGGTCGCACACACTACTGGCACAAATTCTGCCCAACTCGCGGCATTTGCAGAACACACTTTAAAGTTTGTACATCTTCATTTCCTTTAAATAAACGCACAATTTACTGCAACAATGAACTTTTCGTGAATCAACTCACCTTCATTATATCAAATCCTATGTCCAAGATAGAATTGGCAGACATGACTGCCGTAGACATTTTTTTAACTAACGCTTTACACAAACCACCCGACCGAACTTTCCTAGCAAACTGCGCCTTCGCAGCGGAAGAATCTCACTCTTCATGAAGAACTCGAGGGGCGGTGTTATGACGTGGAGCCAATGAAAGTCACTCAATGACGTCAATTCTTGTATAGTCGAGAGCCACGTGACACAGTTCTAGCGCATGGAACGAAACGCGCAGCACTCTTGATTTCATCTCGTGGAGTCTCGTCTTGCGGTGCTCGGGAGCGAGTTTTGTGATGCAGGGAAAGCAAGAGAGACGAAAGAGAAGGCGAAATTCATTCATGGAGCTAGGCTATATCGCATTTTGTATTGTGGTCTGTGCGTATGCAAAAGTGTAATAAAACATTGCGAATTATTGAACACAGAATTTTCACCGGTTCTCTTTGTAAAGAACCTCAACATCTTGTTAGCATAAATAAAGGGTCTATTGAGATTTTTTTTTTTTTTTTTTAATATCAGTAGATGATTCCAGTTTAGAAAGTCGAACAAAAGGCCAATGACATTGAGTTAGGGAGAAGGAGGAGGGGAAGATTACTATCAGTGATTGAATCACCTCGTAGAAGTGTGGGAGAGGAGTAAGATTATATACTTCTTATGTGGTCATTCATAGGCGCATCATTTCGCAATTCATGAATATCTCTACGCATTATACAACAGCCCAAAATATATGCATAATAGTATAAAAATTCATTGAGAATTTATCTCAGGTGTGTTTCTGCGTAATGTTTCAAGCCAATAAGCACCTCTTTTTTTCTTCTGAAACGAATTATTTCTTCTAGTATGGCTTACGTAGCTAACACTCGAGATCGTTAATAACTATTTTGAGAAATGTGCAAATTTCAGGAGTCAACTGAAAGATGTAGTTTTCTTATTGCCCTAGTGGAACAAAATAAAACCTGAAAAATCTCAGGATGGCTAGTCACAGGCGATTGTGAGCAGGAATCTCCAAACTGCGAAACAATAACGCCTGCTCGTATATAACGAACGTTTTGTTTTGAGTTGAATTTTTGTCTTTGCGTTCGTAAGCAAGCCTAGGTTATGACGAGTTTTGAATCCGTAGCAGTTCGCGGGTCCATAGACAATCTGTAGAAGAAAATCCTCATAGTACACGCCGTTCCTCACCACACTAGAGGGCCTATTACAGGACCACACCACAGATTCTGAAATTTGTAAAGAACGGATGAATGCCTGGTGTTGGGTACATCCTTTCTATCCAAGAACAAATTAAATCATTAGTTTAAAGTCCTACGATTACCCCTACTATACACCGCGAGATAAATCCTACCCTTTTATGCCATACACGTGAAGAGTTTTCCTGTTTGACCGAATGACGTTTGTCAATATCATGAAATACTTATATTTAATAAAAGTACAAAATTGATGAATTCCTACGCTAACTACACTGCACATCAAATAATACCAGGCACTATATTGTTAGAGTGGACATCTTTAAAAAAAACGCTTAATGGTTTACTTTTGGTACATCACATTTTAGATCTACAGGTAAAACTCAATTTCCGCATAAAAAGACATTTATAAAGAACACATTTCTGCAAGCAATAGAATTAAATACAAAGTAATACACCTGTATTTTATGTTTACAAGTGTCAGGGACGGATCCAGGGGGGCGAAGAGGAAACTTTCTTACTTTATATATAAATAAAACCCTTCCCAGAGTTTGGAGGTCTTAAAAGTAGCTCTAAATACCAGTATTACAACCCATCGCCCCTTCCAAAAGTCCGTCCTGGATCCGCCCCTGACAAGTGTAGGGTTACTAATATAAAATCATTACAAGTGTTTTACGACAGATAAAATAAGTGAATGCATATGTTTGACCATCTTATTCGACACTGCGATTGAATCATCGTGCTGATAGAGGGAAAACCAGGAAGAGGAAGACCAAGGATAGAATATCTATGCAGTTATGAAGAAGAGGCCCTGTCAAAGTATAAAACAGTTCTCCCAAGGGAGAGCAAAGTTTTCATATTGCCCCCAACCTATGGTTGAGGTGAACAAGAAGAAGATATGAAAGATGACCGGTGATACTATCTTCCACCACCTGTGTATTCCTGTCCGGTGTACAGAAGCTGTAATTTATGTTTGCAAGTGAAACGCTACTAGTATGATACCATGACAAGTGCTATTCAAACTCGTATCATTGCCAAAACACTCGTTTTCACTACCTTCGCTGACGCGTCTGCTTCCTTCGGACTCACCCCCTCGCTAGCGCTCGGGCCCCAACTCGGTTAGATATGTGCTTCTAGTAGCTACCTAGCACAAGTTGGTTTGTGTTTTTTGCACTACAGTTTTCATATCATACCTTCGGACGCCGTATTTATACGCAAATCGTAAAAGAGCTGTAGTTTTTCAGCAATTGCTTTTGATGGTCTCCTTGAATTTTATTTATGCCATCTGAGATACTTTCATGCCGCGCAGCGCAAATCATTTATGGAAACAATAAGAAAATTAGTGAAAAATTATAAATTTTCAACAATTATTTCGAGCGTTGCACCAAAAGTAAACCTGCATGATCAGAAGATAAATTAGCAAAACATACCTCATCAGTTGTTTGTTTTCACTTTCTCTCACCTGGTGTAGCTTAAATCGAAATCTTATGGATTTTATTTCCGAAATAAAGAGTGCTCCAGACCGGTAGCCAGCCCAAAATTGTAGAGGGGGGCGGTAGAAGTTAGAGGGAGCCCAATCCAACCATAGTATAGTTCATCACGATATTATAGTTCATTTGCAAGCCTACCGTGAGACTTTTAGGGGGGGCAGCAAACATTTAGGGGGCCACCCTAGCTCCCCGTGGATACGGACCTGGCATGCTCTAACACGAGAAATCTCATAGGATCATTCAGAACATAAGAATTGACATGCGATCTGATGCCATGCATACATGTTGAGATTTTGACTCGAGGAGAAATCACAAGATATTTTCTAGGATCTATCCTGTAGTATATAGCAGGCCTCAGGGTAATGAAATTGAACGATTACGGACGAATTGGTGGCAGGAGAACGTAGAAGGAAAAGTCCCGAGAAAGCCCACAGATACAAAGATGTCTACAACAAACTTACTTGACCTGCGATGAAACCGCGAATCCTTATATGAAAAGTAAGTAATCTACCACTGAGCCACCGACGCTTCCCCCAACTTTGTATACAGGTTGGATTCATGTTCCTTCTTTAGGTGACTATTGATTGATCAAGCATTAATTATAAGAAGCACAGTCATAAACGCTTGCCTCGATGCGAAGGTTCGATCCCAGATTATGTGAGATCGGACGCGCATCCAGAGATTTTTGTTGGGAAGATTCCAAGCCTTGGAGGGGGGGAAGGGGGTTCAATAGTACAAGCCACTACATCTATGTAGTATTGAATGGGTATTATTGTGCACCCGAAAAGACGGTAAGTAATTGTAAAATACTTCCACCTATATTTTCAGAAGAAAATTATAGAACTAGATTGTTTTTATAAAAGAAAAAGTACAGATGAAATGTAAGATTAAATTTTCATGCTACATGTTCATTTCATTTCCCTGTTAAACAATATGATTTAACTGAGAAAGTGTACCAATGTATGTTGAATTAGGAAGTTTTTTTTTTTGGGGGGGGAGCTCCGGACCCGTGAACCCCCTGTGCGAGATGGTGGAATTTCTCACGATTCTCCTTTTTTCCTTCCTTCTCATTCCAATAACACTTTCATTTATCATTTGTCTCTTTTACTCTGGTTACGGAATGTTTCGGTGCGCATATGAATGTGGAAGTTGGTCGGTAAAGTAGAGGATGAGAGAAACTGAACATTTTAGAAATAAACTTTTGACCAACCTATTTGTTCTCCTTGTACACTTAGTGCACTTTTTTTTTTTTTTCCTATTTTATTGTGAGAAGAGCGTACATGCCACGAAGTTACAAATCTGGATGATCCTGTGCATAAGTTTGAAGAGATGACCACGGAATCTTTCATATCTACATGCGGATGAAATTTATAACGCTACTTATAGTTTCTTTCTCTTTTCTTCCTTCTTTCTTTCTTTAATTTAACATCTCATCATTTAGAATAAAGAAGACGGATAGTTAATGAAAGTAAATGATTGTGGAATTTTGTTGTGCTTTCCCACCGAGAATCAAACCCGGAACCGCGATAATGATTATCTAGTTTTAATTTAAATCAGCCTATGAGTA
Source organism: Thermobia domestica (assembly GCF_964235325.1). Classification (NCBI taxonomy): domain Eukaryota; kingdom Metazoa; phylum Arthropoda; class Insecta; order Zygentoma; family Lepismatidae; genus Thermobia; species Thermobia domestica. Next base: position 205,403,294 of record NC_137462.1, on the reverse strand, counting down.
AGAAGTATAAGTTCATGTTTTCTTGTGTAGCCTCGGAGCATAATCGTTGGACGTTAAACTTTAAAAAAAAAAAAAAAAAATGTAGGGAAATTATAGTTGGGGAGCTTATTTTCAAAACGGAGAATTTTCGTTTATAGTTTTATTTGAAATTCACCCTTAACGGTTTCTGAATCTTTGGGATTAGTTCTGTCGGGTTAAGCAACAAGGTTTATGGAAACGGGAGGTTTTTTGGGTGAAATCAGAACTTCAAGTTATCTATCAAAAAGGAATATGTGCACCTCATTCATTGAATTCTACTGTAAAATTAGTAATTGTGGAACAAAGGCCCAGAAACCACCGTTAAGGATGAAGAAAATCAATGTTCCCTTTTGAATATAGTCCAAACTACTCAGTTGAACTTCTGTATTTTCGTTCCATGGGTGCTGGGGAGGAATGCAATGATATACATTTCACATACATCAGATTGCCTACAAGAGTGGAGCAAACTATTGCCTTTGCTGACTGGATAGTCCGTCTTTTAGTATACACAGGATTGTCCTGTAATTTACAATATTTTCCTATCTTGTATGAAGGTTGTATTATCTATGAAACAATACATGGCTCGCTATCCTCAATGAGCTTTGCGATTGCTTGCACTCGCGCTCACTAAAACTCATTGCTGTGCAACCCATTTTGTAGAATCCTACGCAGACTAATGGTCGGTATAGTTAGGGATTGGTAATTGCGAAAGTAAACTTGAGAAATGTATTGGCACCACGCACTTTTAAATAAATGTTAGCCAACCAATAATTTGACGTCATTTAATCAACAGTTTCGACCTGACTTCCAATCACATTTGTACTTATTATTTCATAGTGGTTATTGGCAGCTGAAGTGATGGGTAAATGCTTGGAAAGGCGGCCAATTGTAATGTGAGGTCAACGTTGGTTAGTCTACCTGTTTCACTCTATAGGGGCTACTGCTTGGGCTGCTAAGATTGAACTAGCACTATTTTCGTAGTAATTACATTGGTAAATGCTCGGAAAAACGGGCGATTGTAACGTAGGGCCAACGTTGGTTAGTCTACCTGTTTCATTCTGTAAGAGCTACTGTTTGTGCTGCTAAGATTGGAGTGGCATTATTTTCTTAGTAGTTACATTGGCAGCTGAATTGGTTGATAAATGCTCGGAAAAGTGGCCAATTGTAACGTAGGGCCAACTTTGGCTAGTCAACCTGTTTCACCGTGTTGGAGCCACTGTTTGTGCTATTAAGATTGGAGTGCCACTCGCCCGGGGTCTGATTTGAATCGCTTATAGGACCTGTGTTCACATCGGCTCGATCTTATTTGTTGATCTCGAGGTCCATTGAATCTCAGAGCCATCTAGTATTGTTGAACACATCTAGAAGCTAACATACTTTTTTCTTGTTGGAAATTACGCTGTAGAAAATGCGCGAAACAAAGCATTATCTGTAGTTCTTATTAACTGTCTTTTTTTCCGCACACGTAACTTCTTATTTCTTCCTTCTTCTCCCTCCTTTGTGCTCATGTCTATGTTTGGCTGATGTAACATTTGATATACAGAGCCTCTCTCTCTCTCTCTCTCTCTCGCTCTCCGTTCCACTTCCGCCAGCAAACCTCAAGGCCAAGGGAAGTTTCCAGTGGCATGCAAAAACTACGCCAGAGGAGGGAGAGAGAAAAATATGTAATTATTTTCGTGTCTAAATATGTATACATATAAAGATACATTTGCTTCTAGCAGTTTGTAGTGTACGTTTCGTACCTGCTACTACCATCAATGAAAAAAAAAAAAAAAAAAAAATCTTTTGTGTGTTAACTTGTAACAGGCTTTTAAATTATTGTCAATGACGGTTTCCTTCTCGTCACTCTGTCTGAAGGCCACACAATCCAAAATATTGCAAAGAAAGAAAATGTTCTGATGTTTATTCATAACAACTAGCATTAATATTATCCTTTACATTTACCAACAGAACGTAAAAACAGAACACAAGTTTGGTTATGAAGCGGTCAAGCACAAAGTAGATATTGAAATCCATCCAGTGGTCCTACGTTCTACAAGGCTCGGCACACATGTTACGGTATACCTGTCAGGTAAACCTCACCGGTATACCGAAAAGGTATACCTGTGCAGGCTAGAGCACACACACGCAACGGTAAACCTGAAGATTTTAACTCAGCCGAAAGATGGCGAGTAAACATGAAGATGACGACCGACGCTCCCTATTCAAGTAACTAGCCACAACTCACCTAAGTACTGTACATGTGTGCCGGAGTGACTCACATATACTCAGGTCTACGCCTACGCAGGTAGTAAAGACTTGAATTTCGATTCTTCTCCGGTGACCTGCACAGGTCGCTACGCCTGTGCTGTTTGGCCTACAGCGGCTGGCACATGCGCTCCAGTTTACCTGTACAGGTAAACCTCACCGGTGTACCGGAACGTGTGAGCCAGGCCTAAGAAATTGGTTTCGTCAGTGAAGGAACTTTCGGATTTTAACCCCCTTTGAACATTATCTTATGAAAAAATGAACACTTACTATGTTAAGATAATTATTCCAAAATCCTGAAATTACACGAACTTGGGAGCTGTCCCCTAAAGAAATTCTGTGTATGTAATGGGGTTTCGTGCAAATAACGACTTAAGTGCACTAAATATTGTACTTAGGTATTCATAGTGGCGCCGATATCTGGTTAAATCCGGGGGCTTGTTCGGGTATGTGTGTTTCATGGTTTTGGGAAAACTGAGTATGAAGTTTCATGTTCATCAGTAATGTAGTAGCCATCAGCTAAAATAAAACTATGTATTTTGGGAGGAGGTATTAATGTTTCCCAGGAGAGTACCCACGAGGGATCCATCGGATCCGCCCATTAAAAAGTTCCTATCTCAATATACGTTTGTACACTCTCTCAATAAAACTATACATAATATATATTTGAAAATATACCAATACTTATTGTCTTTTCAGGTGCAGAATAATACCCATTCAATATTACATAGACATAGTGGCTTGCAGTATTGGACCTCTCTCAACTAAAAATTCTGGGTGCGTGTCTGATGTTTTCTGTTCATTTTTCTATAACGTTCTAATAATGTCCATTAAGAATCAGCCGTCACATTTAAGCTAAATTTTCTAATTTTGGTGTAATTTGGTTACTCATGATTAACACACAGTGAAGGTATTATTTGTAAGAAGAGATTTCATTCTCTTCACATATGCGTATTATGAAAATTGTTCCCAAACTACATTCTGATATTGACTTCCTCCCTAGTATAGTGGTTGGAGCGCGTATTGGTGCACGACTTTCCAGGTTCGATTTCCTATGGGTGTAGAATCGAAAGTACTGCACTGCTTGAGATCCCACTTTAAACTCGCTCTAACGAGCTTTAACGTTGTCCACGAGACGAGATGTTACGAGAAATAAGATTTCGTAAATTTTGTGGAAATCTAGTTTCGTCTCGATTCTCGAAGAATTTTTTCTCATATCATTTTGCATAAAAAAAAGAAAAAACCTCGCCTCGTTTCATTTTCTAAGTTTAGTAAGTTATTTTTCTTTCTTAATTGCATTTAGAAGCTGTCAAAATTCCGCGTCAGAAGAGGTTCATAACATAAAGATTGTGATATAACAACATTTAATCCACATTTATTATTAGCAGTGGCGGATCCAGGGGGGTGGCTATCGCCCCCCTTCCAGAAGATGAAACTTTCTTATTTTATATATATAAATAAAACCAATCCCAGAGTTTGGATCTCTTAAAAGTAGCAGTATTCCAACCCACCGCCCCCCCCAGAAGTCCATCCTGGATCCGCCCCTGGTATATTGTGTATAGTGACTTTCATATCTTTAAGTACTGATAAACGTACAGCTTATATATATATTCATACTTCTAGTACCGCTATATGCAATACCGGTATGCAATTTAGGTTTCTCCATGTTATTTTGTTTCCTCTATTGTATATTATTTTCAATTTTTGTTTTGAAGTGTTTAGCTATTTTTTTTTTACTTCAGTAGTATATTCTTTTTTTATTTGGTTCAATACTTTTCTTTTGTAATTGTTAATATTTTCTATATATTGGTGCTTTTTTTAAAAAAGAAAAAAGAATGTATGCACGTGGTTAAGTGCTCGGAAAAGGCTGCAGTAAAATAAGTCATAAATAAATAAATAAACGTTCTTTATTATGTTCATAGAATCATTTCATCAACTTTTAGTGTTCTTTTTAATAATATGAATTATGTAAAACTAAAATGGTATTTGAGATCTAAGATGTGAGCGAACTAGTGCTGTCCACACAAGACTTCTGAGATTTCTCGTCTCGTCTCGAATTAAAAAAAAAGTCCTTCGCGTCTCGTTTTAAAGGCAAAACGAGAAATTTCTCATCTTGTGGGTAGCACTATTCCTCTAATAGTCTCGCTTGCAATAAAAAGAACGTAAATATGAGCTACTGAATCATTACATCTCAACATTACTGTTGTACGAAAGTTCCTAGCAGGCCTATATAACCAAGGGAGTGGCAAGAGTTTCTGAGCGCTCTGCGGTCACCTTCATTCGTCCCCTGAAACTTCCAGTTGTTTTTTGAGATAAATACTGTCTTTAAAAAAAATGAAAAAGTAAGCCGCCCGGAAAGTCTTATGACTAGAGGTCTATGTCGACCCTAATATCCGTGGATGTATCCGCATCATTAGGCCTGTAGCTTTTGCCTTCTTTTTTTTTCTTTCTTTGTGGACGGATAAAAATGCAGATATTCGTGGAAAGACAAATTCTTCTAAACACTGTTAATTATTTGTACTTTGTAATAAAATGTGATTAGCGTTTAGGGAGAAATAACCACCAGAATAAAATTGAATTTCATTAATTATTAACTTTTTCTCTGCTTTAAAACTTTACAGTAAATATGAATTACTATTCTGATTTTATGCCAGTTTTTGTGACAGGAGGGGGCTTATTCTTCTTTTTGGAGAGTATTTCCATTTTACCTCTGCGTTCTGTACAAAGACACAAGTGTTTTATGAGTAAAGTAAGAAAGGAAAAATGATTTGCTTTAGCTTCACAATTTTAATGTCGGAAATCTATATTTAAGGTATGTTTTCTATTAATTTCGTATTTCTGTTTGCATGAATATTATTACATTTTATTTAGTAAAGTTGATCTAATTTTAAATCCAAGGCAGTTATTTATACTTGTTATACTAGGAACTATTTTTGAAATTGTGATTGTCGTAGTAGAACAAATGTTTTATATATTTGTTATCTGCCGGACGGATATGAATAGATATATTGCAGATGCAATAAGGATGCGACTGCGATTTTTTTATATGCGTGCAGACCTCAGCTTTTGGTTCATTTTGTAGATAGAAAAAAAAAAGTTGTGGAGCAGAATAGAGAAGCAAATATTTATTATTACTATTTCCAGTCATTGTTTGATTCAGAGAAAGCGACAACTTTGCTTTGCTTTTTTTTTTAACTTTATTTATTTGTTTGTTAATAATCTTGCCGTTCTGTTATTGTTGTTTTGGTTCTTACTAACTTGACAATGATTTTTTGTAAAGTTGCAATAGGGATAGATTTAGTTAGTCACTTCTTGTTTTCAGATATTCAGGTGTTTTGTTGAAAGAAAAAAATATGAATAACATTACAAAGTACTAGTCAGTAGCACATTTAAGGGGGGCTTCCGGGCTTAGACCCACAAATTGTATTTACTATATTAAGGTAAATGAAATATCTTGCAGAATTTTAACATTTCCAGGGATAAAGTTAGTAAATCCCTTCCCTTCGTGAAACAAAATCGTAAATATGTCACTGGTACTAGTTGTTCAATATATTTCAAATCCTTTTGTTACTATGCAACTCATTCTAGTAGCAGTATTAATGTCAGGCCTGTAGCTAGTAGTAGTCAAGGGTTGAGGGAAATACATTCTCCCTGAGACCACCTTCAGTTTAATTCAGTACCAGTTGTTATGTATGTGCGTAAAGTGAATTGAAGTTAGCTCGGACAAATGAAATTATTTCGTTTCCCTCCTCCTCTCTTTCCTATCTTATTTTTTCTGCTTACAGGCCTGGTTCCCACAAATCTCTTTTCGGCAAAACCTCGTATCTTCACTTTTTATGGAATTTTAGATTTTGGTTGCATTCGGCTGCAATGAAATTACGCACGCTTTTCCGGTTTTATCAGTTTTTATCTGATAAGCCATTGACAAGCTGTCATAATGTAGAGGATTGCGCACAGAAAAATTAAGCAATGTTGTCAGATGGAAAATATTTTCTCTTCTGTTATGTAAATCTGTAAGAAAAGAGCAGCGGAATACCCGAACTAAGGGTTGAATAAAATTACTAGGACTGAGCTAATTTAGAAAATACAGAGGAAGTAACACATACGGATAGAGAAGCTATATATTGTATCCGAAAAAAAAAAAAAAAAACTAGTTCGTCCGAGAAATATTACAGAGGCTGTTCAGCAAATGATGGAAAAATTTTCTGTTTATAAATGAAGCTAAGATTATCATCCTAACTTGTGCGAGTAACATTAGGTACGTACAATGATAGCATTTACTGTACATAGTCGTAGTGTATGTAATAAAACTAGCAGGTAGCTACATAATACTGTTTCTAATTATATATTCTAACTAGATTTAGGAAGGTGATTTAACATATATGAACAGATTCCATGCATAGTAAGTAAATCGTGTAATTTTGCATGCAGTGTAGTTTATATGAGGAAGTGGTTTACTCACATCATTGTGTTATATTATTAGTATTGTAATCTAAGTTTGTAATATCGCACATATTATTATAACAAGTATCCTATTATATGACCGGAAAAAAAAAACGTAAACGACAGATTTTAATAAATTTACCAAAGCAAAGCTTTACGACAATGGAGAAAATTATTCACTTTGATTTTCAATTGTCAATGTCCCCATAAAGTTGGCTAGTAGTGTGAAGTAATTATAGTATATTACCATTATTGTTATTAATATTGAACATGTCATTATAATTGTTTGCTTGGTTTATTCAGGTTCCAACCTAGAATATGGGCTTCAGAACCCTCAGTAGCTCGGCGGAAGCATTTCATAAACATTACAATGAATCAGTGGCGGATCTGGAAAATAAAAACTGGGGGTTCCAGCCAGAACTCAAACTAAGATAGGTGTATCATGAGTTTAGTATAAACTTTCAACAATACATAAATAATAGCTAAAATTATTTTTCTCTCTAAAAAAACTGGGGGGCCTAGGCCCCCTGACCCTGGCCTAGATCCGCCTCTGCAGTGAATAATTCTATTCACTGGGTCCAGATATTTATCAGACGACTTCATCTTTGTTAAAGGTACAATCAGAAACAAAATTAAGATTAAGATCAATTGCGAAAGAAGATACCAATACACAAAGAAAGAAAGATTTAAAGAAACATAACTTCATATTGAAGCAGTATGAAATGCTTAACCCTTATACACCCTTCATTCCAAAAGAAACCGAACGTTTTAAAAAAAAAACAAAAAAGCAATGTACATTTTGGAACAAATCATTTTTATTAATCAATGTATTCCCCTTCTGCATCGATACACATATTTGCACGCTCCAACAAGTTGTCAAACGACTTCTCCATGTCCTTTATTGGAATGGTCTTTAGGACGGCGGTCGTCGCCTTCTCAATGGCATCAATCGATGCGTGCCACTTTCCTTTCATCGCCAAATGCAGTTTCGGGAACAGATAGAAATCGCACGGAGCGAGATCTGGTGAATAGGGCGGATGATGCAACCGAATAATGTGATTTTTGACCAAAAATTCAGTTACAAGTCGCGAACGATGTGATGGTGCATTATCGTCCAAAAGAGTCCAACTGCCGATTTCGCGATATTCGGGCCGAATACGACGAATTCTTGCCAGCAAACGCTTCATGACGCCCAAGTAAAACTCTCCAGTGACTGTCTGGCCGGGCTGAACAAATTCTTTGTGGATAATTCCTTTTGAATCGTAAAAACAAATCAGCATCACCTTAACTTTTGACTTCACCAAGCGACTTTTTTTGGGTGTTCCTTCATCCGGCGCTCTCCATTCAGCACTTTGCCGCTTTGTTTCGGGCTCATATTCAAAACACCACGTCTCGTCACCAGTTACAATCGATTTCAAGAAGTTTCGATCCTGCCGAGCAATTTTAACGATGTCTTTGCAATGCGCAATTCGATCAACTTTTTGGTCTTCGGTGAGTTTGTGTGGTACAAACCGCGAATTAACCTTCTTAAGGCCCAAAACTTCGGTCAAAATGCGGTATGCGGTTGTTTGAGGAATGCCTAATTCCATTTCAATAACTTTCACCGATGATTTTTTGTTATGTTTGATGAATTCACGCACTTTTTCGATGTTTTCTTCCGATAATCCGGTTCTGGGACGGCCTGATCTTTCGTCATCATCCAGCGTCTCTCTACCCGATTTGAATCGCCTGAACCACTCGTAAACTTGCGTACGGGATAGACACTCATCACCATATGCATTTTGTAGCATTTGGTGCGTTTCACTGAAAGTTTTACCCAGTTTAACACAAAACTCAATTGCAGCTCGTTGTTTGAAACTCATTTTCCGACTGATGTAGACAACACATTGACAGTTGAAACGCAATAACTTTGTTGCCGTGCATCCAAATGTCATGACATTTATACCAGTTGTCAATGAGGGACTACGCCATCTACCGGTAAAATATTACAACAGATGGCACTAGTGGTACTATTTGTTTTCAAAAGTTCGGTTTCTTTTGGAATGGAGGGTGTAGATTCCGGCTTTTTAAGGTAAATTATAGACTTTCAGTCAAACAGCTATAGCATCATCCTATTTACCGTAGGATTATTGTTCATACCCCGTTTTTTCACAATAGACTAACCTTTCAAATGGTACCATTAACATCTCCTTATCATGTCCCTGAGGCGTGAAATTTTGAGAGAAATCGGGCTTTTTTCTGAAAATATATTTTAGAATATTTTTGAGCTCCCCTGGACCCCCACTGTGTTAACGCGGAGACCTGAAAGTCAACTGAAAAACACTAAGGGGTGTACTAAATGTCTGTACAAAATTTCAGGCTTCTATCTTGAATAGTAAGGGTGGGGGGATATCAATAATCCCCACAATGACCCAGATTACCGTAAAGACTCTGATCTCAGGTAGAAAATTTCCTGAGACATCCCTATTTATCCTAGGATGATAGTTCGCCCATCATTCTCTTCAGAATAGAACTGCCTTTCAAACGCTACCATTCACATGTCTCCATCATATATCTGAGGCGGGAAAATCGTGAAAAAGGGATTTTTGGTTAAAAAAAATCTTTTTTTTTTTTTTACCTTTTTGCCCCTCTGGATCCCCCTTGCGCTAACGCAGAGATCTGAAGAAATCTGATAAATATTACTCGGTGGACTGAATGTTTGTGCAAAATTTCAATCTTCTAGGTGCAAAAGTAAGCCCGCCAAAAAATAATGAAAATAGGCCTAACAAAATATTTCTTAGACCTAGTTAGGCCCTTATGTTAAAGGGCCTAGTTAGACCTAATTTCTCTCCTGAGAAGTCAGAGGAAAGATGAGTAACCGTTCGTACTCACCAGGTATTGTTGACATTGCGACGTCTACCTAGCGTTGTGAGGAAAATTGGGGAGCTACTTCATGCAAACAAGCCTAAAAAGCCATCATTAACAACAGGTGAGCGGATGTATTGTCAACATATCACCCCCAAAGGCATGAGTGCTACAACTAACTGGTAGACTCTGGTCCTCTAAGGGCTGTTGCGCCAGGAGTTTAGGTTATTTTTTAAAGTAAATCAAATCAAATACAGAAATTAGTCATACAATTTCACATCTTTAACTGAAGATTAATCAAGTACTTTGTAATAACTTGATTTTTTACTAACAGTATTGACTGAATATCGAACGTTTCTGTGTACGTCCACGTATACCGACTATCACATAGAATACATAACATACATAAATCTATAGGCAATTACAGTTAAGAATATGAATGAATGAATTAATGAGTAAGCAGACGTTATGGTTGTTGCATTTTGAACTGGTCTTTTCTTCATTGTTTCAAAAAATCAAAACAACATAACCTAGCTGATAATTCTTAATTCTTTTGTCTTCCGCTTCTCAGTTAGTTATAGAAGGAGTGAAAGTCACATATATCAATTTGTTAACACTGGGAAGATAAAAAGAAAGAAGAAAATGTTACGACAATACATGTAACATTTGCGGTTTGTGTAACTTTTGCAATTCCAAAATACCGTAACGAAAAAAAAAACGGATTTCATTATAGTAAAGAATTCGTTTCTCATGCAACAATAATCGGTGAATATTACCTATTTATTATTACATGTATGTTGTAAAACAAGCGAACGGTAAAAGAAATATCATCATTAATTATTATTATTTACTCTTCTTTTTCTAAGAAAATGGAAAATATATTTTGCAGAATAACTGCTCTTAAAAATGGCAATAGTAACTATTATTATTATGTTAAAAGTGTACAACATATTACAAATATAACTTAAATTGTATTTATTCATTTCAGTTTATCTCAGATCCGTAGCCAGAATACTAAGACAAGGGGAAGAAGGGGAGATATTTTGAGTTCACCTTACATTCATGGATTCTTAGTAGATAAATATTATTATGAAATATAGTCTTCCTAAATGAGCTACGTGGAATTCTATAAACATTTTAAAATACAACGAAGAATAGTCATAGTTTAATGTGATTTATACAGCTTTTGAAAATTGATTACAAAAGAAGTACGTAAGTCTATCATTGAATACAAACCATACTTGCCAGCACTCCCAGCAGAAAAAAAAAAAAAAAAAAAAAAAAACTCTTTGGAACTACTATGAAAGGAAAAGGAAAATATTGGAGTAGCCAAATGAGCCAAGTATTGCTTTACTATAAATTAAATACTGCTTCCGAAAAAGTACTTAAATTTCTGAAAACAAGAAATTACTAGATCCATCCATTCTTCTTCGATGCCAAGAATTATTGTCAAGTCAGCAAGAACACAACCCTCCACGATAACAGAGCACTCAAGTTAAAAAAAAAAAAAACTGCCGCGTCCTCTTGCAAAAATAACGTTAATAGGCCAGAAATATCATTTTTTAAAATTAAATTGTCTATTCAGCCCGGTAACCAAATGCGAACTTTTTTTTTTTTTTTGCTTGCAACAACACAAACTATAAGCATTTTTGACTGCTTAAGAAATAAGCAAACAACTGATCATATAATGATTCATCTGCATATGAAAACTAAGAGTTCCAATTCGGAAATATAGACGGAAATGAAATTATCAATATTATTTGTCTAGCTCTTTCGAAGAAGAGCCATATTTCAACGGGTTATTTAAAAAAAAAAAAAAAACATATCAGTAAATACCAGTATAGAAAATTTCAGCCAGTGAAGTAAATAATAAATGTTTAAGTGGAAGTGGAAAAATAAAATAGAGGGTAGGCATAAAGTCGCTTTTCCCAAAGCAAGTATCTCTTTACGTTGGAAAAAGCGACTTCGTGCCCATCCTGTATACTCAATAACAGTTTCAATTAATAAAATTATGGTCACATTGATTATTCACCAGTATGATATCACTGCTGAAGAGGAGTATGAAAAAAATCTCCCAGAAAATTTGACTCCCCCTCCCCCCTTTAAAAAAACTTGCTTCCCAGGACAATAGCCATTTGTCCATCTGTAAATACGGCCTTGTATCCAGTACCCAAATTCGATCCTACAGCGAAGCGTTGCGTCTCGTGCCCGGACTCCTCAAGCACAGTGCCTGATCATTGATTCCTGTCAATCCAATTTCAACTGTGACTCAAGCTGCTACATCGAATCATCTCGTTTGTTGTGTACTAAGGTTCCATTTGCTTTTTCATTCTGGTTCAGTAGACACGCTCTACCTTTGGAAAAAATGAATAATTCAGTCAGATAGAATTTGATTCTACGGGGAAATTACATGATTTATTAATGTCATGGATTCATTCCTGTGTTGGCCTATACCTGCTTCACCTACAGCCCTGCTAATTATTTACCAGTATATCGTTGTCTCGTAGGTGTAGGCGAAACAATAATTCCTGTTTAACCTATTTCTGTTCAAAACCATTTTCCGAGAGGGGGATACTTATTTTTTTATTTATTTTTTTTTATCAAAAGGTCCAATATATTTCAATAAAAAAAAAATCTTGTACGCCTGGAGAACTATATATAGTGTAGCCAAACCTAAACTATCATTTAAGTCAATACGATGTGCTTATTCCGTAGAAAATAGCAAACTCGATTTAGGAGCCGTTCAAAACTTTTGTGGTCCCTGATCCAAAAATTAATTATTGATCAAGATCGCAATCTTTTGATGCAATTTTTGTATCATTCCTAAAATTCTTGTTGTTTCTATTATTCAGTTTTCAAGTGAAAAGACCACAAGTTGAAACAGAATTTACACAATTCGCAAGCAAACAGTACAAACGATTATCGACATTTTTCCAATAAAATACAAAGTAAAATGGATGGAAGGTGATAAAATAGTAAACATGGGTGGATCATTTATCTTGATGCGGCCTTGTAACTTTTGAGCTGGTAGATACAAAACATTGAAATTTCATACCATGCAACTATCGACAGGGGGACATTGTTTGATATGATCTGCCATACAATCAGATTGACAGTGTTACCAACTCAATATAAAGTTATATTTTTCAAACTGCACTACTACATATTTCAAATGTGCATGTGAAAGGCAAGCTTACAATCCACATTTATTATGCAGTATTGCAAACTAAGGATGCTGTAGACATCGAAAACAAACAAATTTTGGAGGCTTCTACGACAGTAATAACACAAGTTAAGTGATATAGGAGAAAACTCACAGAGGGCATGACCAAGTGGTTCAAATTCCATGTTATGCTGTAGGTCCACGTCTCATAGTATATTCTTGGAGGTGAAAGGGATGCTGAACTCCCGCTGAACCACGGTATTACCCAGCACAAATTCGGATGACTTGGGATCAAATAAGGTAATTTTCGCATCAGAGGTGAGCGTTCTACAAGTTAAAAAAGAGAGAGAGAGAGAGAAATAAAAAGATATTCATTGCAACCGAGGTTCTTGTCTCCATGGTCTTTTAACTATACTTGCCGCGACCTTATCCTGATAGCCGAGATACGCAGCTTCAATTCAGGCGACTCCGCGCACATTACATAGTTCCTCCCGTTACACAAGTAAAACATTACTTAGGAGATCAATTCAAAGAGCTAATTGAGTTCAAGTATATAAAAATGTCAATACAGAAACAATATTTAAAATAAATGATACTACATTTATTAGTAAAGGGTTATGAAAATGACGTCACGACTCAGAATCGGAAAGAGAGAAGGAAAGAAAGGAGTGAAAAGCCGGCAGCTAAGATGCGAGTCTCTTGCAAGTGTTGCAAGATTATAAACTTGAAAAATCTTATAACAAAAGCAGAGGACCAGTAAAATTAGTTAATTGATCAATGTTAGAAATCGTCCACAATGGATAGGAAATGGCTTAATATTTTTATATGATATATGAATTAGAGTTGCTACCCCGTAAGAAACTTCTATGCCTGCTGATAAATGAAACAAAACAAAGAACGGGACTCACATGTAACTTCTGTAACTTTTGTGCAGAGAGTAACACTGCTCTGCCAAATATCGTCTTCGTGCGTGCGTTAGTGTGGGTACGTGGGCAGTGGCGGCGGTTGGACGTTAAAAGTGAGGGGGCAAGACATGATCTGAATATTTTATATAAATGTTAGTTTTCCTGGTTGTTTCTAACATTTTGTTTGACGAAAGGTTGTATAACTAATAGGATACTATATTTTCAGTTAAAATACCGTATATCGTATATAATAGTTTATTAAGTAAATTGAGAAGAACAACGCAAGTAGATACTAGCCCTTTGTACTCTTAAACAACGAAAGTGTAAGAAGAGATTTGATTCCTTGCTCATGAACATCTTAAAATTCTGTCTGGAAAATTGTGTGATCAGATTATTTAATAAATTTGCAAAACAAATAAATAGAAAGGATAATATTAATCATAGTAATGAATAATGATGCTTGTTTTGCAAAAGTTATATTGAAACTGAGGATTAATGAAAAACTTAATATTTAATTCCAAACATGATATTAAATGTATGTTATTACTCTTAGAAAATGAAAGACAGTAAATACTACAAGCATATGCTACGACATTTAAAGAAATATTTGCTTTTGCAACTTCTTGAAATATGTTCGTTGCCATTAGGTGCAGATTTCACTTTCTTGGAACACATCAAAACACAACAATACAATCCACACTTCAGTTATACAAAATAAATTTAAAACCTAGAATTATGTTCAATTTACTAAATTTGATTGTATATACACTCGTATATCCGTAAACACAACACTTCACTCGTATATTACACTACAAAACAATGGAAAAGGTAGAAGTTGTTTCTTATCACGCTCTTTTTAATCGATATTCCTTACTTTAGAAAGAAGAAAAGACATTTTAGGAACTGTCAATTTTTGTGCAATTAAAGAATAACTTGTGAAATAGGCCCTACTTTTTTGCATAATGTTCTTTCGATTAGCTTCAAAGCGGCTCACTAACATATCGAGCCCTTGTAAGAAGAAATGAAAGTATGCTGAAATTGTGCTCCAATAGGTTATTTTTTGGGGTTATTTTCTGTGGCGATTAAAACGCAATTACTGTAGCTTTCTTTACTCCACGGGAAGACAACCAATACGTATTCACGCAACAGCAAATATTATATGGCAGCATTTTTCCTATTAATCAGTAACACATACAAAATCGTTATATTTCCAAATGAAACTATATACATTAATTGGTTACTTAAAAAAAGTGCGGGGGCAACTGCCCCCCTTTGCCCCCCCTAATCGCCGCCCATGTACGTGGGTGTAGTGAAATTGAAACAATGGACAGTATTAAGCGCGAAATTGAAATCATGAATGAATCCGAATTATCATCTTCTCAGTATTATCGCAAACATGAGGAAGGGAAACCTCTTTAAAGTCAAGCAAAGTAAATTGCCAACAATTTGTACGCTCGACTAAGTGAAAAATATGCAGACACAACTATTGAAGAAATTGTTAATATGATTGTTGCCGGTTCGCTGTGGTTTACTCAGTGTCAATGTAGAGTTGCTGTGCTTTTAGAAAAAAAAAATCGTATTTTTAATTTATTGTGTGGGAGGGTGGCTGCTCGTATGTTCCTGTTTATGATTGACCTTTTCCAGGTAGATATATGAGAATAACTTCATTTCTTATCCTTTCTTACCTTAATCAATTGAAACTAATAAGCAAAATAGTTTTCATGCTCTCGGGTTTTAATTGTGAGGATTGCAAATACATGACGTGCGAATTTCCAATACATTTATTACTATTGTCGTGTCTTCATGAATTATTAAAACAAATAAACCAAGAAACATATTTTTCGTAAGCGGCAGGAAAAGGACGAGAAATCATCGCAAACTCAGAACAGCGCCAGTTGAAACCCTGGCGATTGAGAGCCAAACCAAAACACACACACACACACATACAAAGGCTTCCCTGTGAAAAGGTTCGCGCGCCGACATGTATTAATGCGCTTGTGATGCGGCTCTCAAGTTAACATTGCGTTTAGTATAGTCCTATTCTGTATTATACGTAATGCAATACGATAGAGATACGAAGATAGAAACATCAAGGACAGTTAAAAAATGTTCATCTCTTCAGAGGAACTCGAACCTCCAACAGGTTTACCATATTTAAATATTAAGGCTCTCTCTCCAGGAATCGAACCCAATAAAGAACTGTTTTATCAGAAAGAATATGATGTATAGTTCCTTTGCTTCTTGAATAAATAAATTAATTTTTAATTAACCACCTTGCCGCTACATTATGTAGAGAACTAACGTTAATATAAGATTGATTTTTCCCCTTGTCATTAAATTACGATAACTTGTCAATTTTTAATAATCAATACTCCATATTCATTTTAGTTACGTGCTTACGTAATAGAATTAAACTTTTACGTTTTCTTTATGTAAGTTGATTCAGATATTTTTTTTTTACAAAAAGAAAAAAAACTTAATGTAATATACCTACGTACATACTAACGTACATACAACAGTTGAGCACATGAGTTAAAATCCTTTTTCTTCCTTACGTATAAGAATACGATAAGATCTTTAATGATTTTTACTGATAAGCTCTGACGCACAAAGGGGGTCTAACGTATATATAATAGTATCCATATCCGACGTTGTGTGATATGCTTTATAAAAAATACACTTACATAAAAAGAAAGAAAGTAAAGAGTTGATACGTCACGATTTAAAAATAAACGTTGAATGAAACTGATGTAGATTCATTATTTAAAAAAAAAAGAAAGAAAAAGAAAAGAAAAAGAAAAAATAAAGAAATTAAATCCACTATTAAGTTTACGTTTTCAAAGGAAATTAAAATGAACAACTTGTTACAAAACAAGCCTTTTGAAAGTATGAAAGAATATTGGAAATGAATTGCTTAGGGAGTTAATTATTGTTAGCCGACATTAGTTGAAAACAAAATATATCCCACTTTTCACATTTAAAGGTGATATATAATCTCTCTCTATATAAAAGGAATTAGTCCTAGAACGACAGTCCAATTACCGACAGGAACTGTTATCTGTCCTATGAGCGACCAATTCATTTACATCGAGATGATGCAAGATACGATTCCCTCTCGTAAAATATGTTTGCTCTGGCGTTATTAGCGTCCGAACAACCTTGCTATGAAAAACGACATAGGTCAAATATATTTTCCTTTTACTGTGAGTGCAAATAAAACTTGTGTTAATTTTGAGTTAGATTTGACATAAAACGTATCAAATAACTTAACGAGACAACAGGGATATTTCCATGATTAGTACAATATATTCCTATGCAATTAATTATTGAAAATTCAATTATAATATTCCCTTTCTTGAGGTCTGCTTTCTGTACTTAATTTAATTCAAATCTAATTACTTACTAAGCAAAGCAATATATTTTATTTTGGAAAACTTGAACGTATAACAGATTCGCCAACTATCTACTTTTTAGACTTTCTAAGATCCCATGAATAAAAAAACAAAAATATTTCAATAATAAAAGACAGCTTTTGAGATACATTACATCTGATTAGCCATTCCCAACCAATCCCACCAATGAAATGCAATGCACTCTAAACAATTTGTTAAGGACGTTTATTAACCAATTGTTTATACCCAGTTGTTTATTTGTAAAGGTATGTAAAGTAAGGGAGGGGACTGAGGCTTTTCCTGTAAGTTGATATCTCATTAAGGTTTATTATTATTATTATTATTATTATTATTATTATTATTATTATTATTATTATTATTATTATTATTATTATTAGTAGTAGTAGTAGTAGTAGTAGTAGTAGTAGTATTATTATTATTATTATTATTATTATTATTATTATTATTATTATTATTATTATTATTATTATTATTATTATTATTATTATTATTATTGAATTGTTAATGTTATGGGTGTTTGTTCCTTGTAACTGTGGAACGACTGGAAGAAATAAGACCTCCAGGAACGAAAATGTTGCATAGTATATTTTGTTAGGTTCTATATCACACTAGTGTGAAACATTTTTTTTAAAAGGGAACCTTATCTTCTTCCATTATTTTAGTATGAACGAATCGTTCGCTTATAGGACAGTTAATAGTTCCTGTCGCACGACTGTCGCAAGTAGGATGACACTATATAAAAGAAGTCCTCAGTGGTGACTGAGTAATCAAAGCCCAGATCAAACTGCTCAAGCTAGAAAATTGAAATTTTGACAAGGCATAGTATTTGTGGCGTAAATTAACACTAGGCAAGAATTTTTTAAAATCCAACGATGAAGGGGAGGAATAGGGGTGGCAATTATTATAGTAAAATGGAAGACTTATTGTTTAAAATAATTAGACGCGTGTTTCACAGTTCCTGATATTTTCCTTAGAAGGGAGAAAAGTGGGTGTTAGAATTATTATTGAGAGGGTCACCACATCTCGAGATCCTTTAAGATGCTCCTAAGATGCTTAAATTTTTACCAGCTCTGGGAATACCCCTTTGGGCCTTTATGTTAGAAACTTGGAATTTGGTATTTAAGACTTTTCCTTTGAAACAAGTGAGTTTCGTTTCACAGTATGAAAGTACGGCTGTCTTCCAAATTATACGAATTCAATGCTCAACTTGAAATAGTACATTTATAACTACTGGTTGCAATAGAGTAATAAGATGAAAGATAGATCACCTATTCCTCGGATGCTGAATGCATATCAAAAAGCCATTAGGCCTACTCGGTATCCCTTACCTTTTTTTCTATTGGGATAAATGTTGAAACCGGCAATGATTTGATTTGAAACCACTTCCAGTTTGAATACAGAGTTGGCGGGGGAGATGAAACCTATTTTTGAGACACTGACATCTTGATATATACGACTGCTTTTGCTTTACTGAAACTGATATTGAAACCAGAAGTAGTAGTGAATTTCAAACGCTTCCGGATTTGGTAGAACGTTCCCGGTTATGATGATATTTTCCTCTGAAACATAGAGTCGATTGTAGAAAACCGCTAGTCGCTATTTAATACCATTTTCGTTCTATAGCGATAAGTGTTGATACCGGAAATTGGGAATTTGAATCACTTCCTGTTTGAAAAGAGGGTAGCGAAGAAGATAGAACCCAGGAATTTATTTGTAGCCAAGGAAGCCTGGGAATTTCCCCCTTCTAAGTTTTGACTTCCTTGTCTCTTAGTTCAGTCTTCCCAGGCAAAATACCCGTTTCATAGGCTATATATTCTGTTATAAAATACAATAATTCAACTTCATGTTTTAGTAGCAATCATTTATAAAAATTACCCCCTTCTACAAAATCCACAAATAAATCACTGATAGAACCTATTCTTGGGACAGTGAATCGATTCCACAAAGGCGCACCTCGATATATCTGACCGTTTCTGCTAAGTAATACTAAATTTGAACCACATCTGGTTTGGGTAGGATGTTGCAAATAGTCATGGCATGTTGGCTTGAGACGTTGAATCGTTTACAGAAAAACATTTTAGCTGTCTGATGCCGTTTTCGTTCTATGGTGATTAAAATCGGAATTAGGTAATATTTATAATTACTTAAGGTTTGAATAGAGTAACAGACGAGGTAGAACCTATTCTTAGGATGTTGAATTAATTGCAAAAACACTTATCTTGATATCTTTTACCGTTTTTACTCGATGGAAATCAGTATTGAAACCGGAAGCAGTAGTAAATTTAAGCCACTTCTAGTTTTGGCAGAGTGGTGGTCTAGAGTGGCACTCCTCGTTGTGGGTTGTAATTACATGTTCTCTTGAGACCCTGAACCGACTGCAGAAAATTATTTGTCGTTATCTGTTAACCATTTTTATTCTATGATGATATTTGATGAAACCGGAAATGGCTAATTTGAACGACTTATGGCTTGAATAGAGGATTAAAGGCGAAGATGGAAACAACGGGTAAAAGACACGATTACAAATGCAGACAATTATACTACAACAAAATGCATTTTAATTTCAAATACATGACCAATCACATTGATTCGAAATTGTATGACAACGGCGGTTTTGAAATAAGGTCCCACAAGGTCAAAATGTTACAGACACGTGTTTGTAGAGTCTGTTATAAGCACAAGCTTGTCATATGGAGTACTTTCACGTGATTGCTTGTGTTACGAGCAACGGAGCAAGAAATATTTACAACATTCATCATTCTGTGTTCGCATAGTTAAGACCCTAAATCTATTATTCCGAACTAGGTTATACTTAATTATGAGAAGCTCTGAATGACACTGTTCGTCTGCCCGTTCTTCTGTTTGCTTGTTGACGTATGTATCAGTACAAAAATAGTAAGAGCTAGTGAAACTTTTAACCAAACACTCCTTATATATTTATTCTATCTGTCTATGTACCCTTCCACGACATGCTAAATCTTTCAAGAAATAGTTGGTGGATCAACATTAAGTTTAGCCAGGGTCAAAAGTTAGGAAGAATTCGTTGATGCGGAGGTTATCCATGGAGAAACAAATATCGGATCTCCCATTAATTCCTATGGGAGTAATTATAAATATTATCCTTGCCTAATAGACTATCCGCACTGCTGTTGAGATTAGCGGGTTAGTACAATGCTCAGGCTTTTCTACAAAATACTAGTCTTTTCGTGGAATATAGCGATAAAACGAAACGACAAATCTAAAGTCTTAAAATATCTTCGTATTCATAATATTAAAGTATATTTAATTTGAAAATGAAATGAAATCTTTAAGTTTTACGTCCCACGGTTATGCCGGTTAGGCTAAAGGAGACGGTGATGATGAGAGATGAGTGAAATGGTGGAATGAAGAAAGTGGGAGGAAACGGGAGAACCCCGAGAAAACCCACGAGCACAGTGTTTGTGCGCCATAAAGTCCACACGACGTGAGCTGGGATCGAACCAGGAACCCCAAACACCGGAAGTGAACGCTCTAGCACTGAGCCACCGCGCCCCCCAATATCTTTAATTTGAGGTAAATTGCTATATTTAAGCCTAGACTGGTATAAGGTAACTTGTTAAGGAGTTTGATTTACCAAAAACAAATCAAATTCCTTCACATGGTGTACACTGTGACATTACTGGCCCTTATTCCTCTGTCTATACCAGCCCTTATAGATTTATTATTCCTGGTTTCAACATTGGATCCCTATCAGGGCTTTCTACGAGACAACAGTTGAGGGTTGGGGCACGGTGGCTCAGTGATAGAGCGCTTATCTCTGGTTCGATCTCCGCCTAAGTAAGTTTGTAGTAGACAACATCGTATCCGTGGGTTTTCTTGGAGTTCTCCCATTTCCTCCCAACATTCTCATTCCATCAATTCTTCCATCCTCATTCATTTACCTTAAGCATCATCTTTCTTAGCCTAACGGTTACAATAATCATGGAAGGTTAAACTGAAAGACTTTAAAAGTCGAGACTTTAAAAGTCGAGTCCTGTCAAGAAGGTTGCCGGGATTGTAAAGTCTCGTCTCGGAATACGTATAGGCCTTATGCAGTCGTTTTTAGCGCTGCAATAAGAGCTTGACTAACGTGTAATGCTAACTCCTGTATTTTTTTAGAAACACGTTCCTGAAGTAACAACGATTTATATCGAAGAAGGCCAGCTATGATTTTTTTTCGCAGGGTTGTCCAAAAACATTAAAAGAAACTTAAATTCGAGAGACGTACTCACTCACTCTTGTAGTGATTTCTCTAATTGTGTTTGGATAACCCTGCGGAGAAGCCGTGATTGGCCTTCTTCGATATAAATCGTTGTTAACTTCACGAACGTGTTTCTAAATACGGGTGTTAGCATCGCCGCTGATCAAGCTCTTAATACAACACTAAAAACGACTCTGTATAGGGCTCTATATGTTTAATTGGAAGAGGCCCTCGCCGCTGATCTAGTGACTAGCACGCGTGCTTTTGGTACATTGGATCCTGGGTTCGATTTCCAGTGGAAGAACACTAAAATTTGAGTACATTACAGTGGTTCGGAATCCATCTTAAATTTTAGGTCGACGTCTTAAGCGTCGGTGCTGAAAAAATACGTTAAACTCTAATTCTACCAACCAACCAATCTATTGCAAGAGTTCTGTCTCTCTCATATCCATATCTCGTCTCGAAAGTCGGTCTTGTCTCGTCTCATGAACATTAATTCCTATAATTGGAAGTCTACCATAATATGAAATGAAACATTATGTTATTATTATTGCAGTGCCGTGCCGTGTAAAATCCGCGTCCGGGGCGAGAGTATACGACGGCACCCCCATACATATATTCCAAGTAATTTTCCCTCTTTTTTTTCCTTTTTTCCCCGAATTTTGTGCCCCCTTACTTCCGCGCCCGGGGCCATCGCCCCGCTCGCCCCCCACGGCAGGTACTTTATTATTATTATTATTATTATTATTATTATTATTATTATTATTATTATTATTATTATTATTATTATTATTATTATTATTATTATTATTATTATTAAGAAATAGGAACTTCAAGATCAACAAAATTTGAAATGTAATATAGGACAGTATAACCGAATATTTAGTAGCAAAAAAATACGTATATTGATACTTCAAATGTTTCATTGCTAGCACAAATTACCATTGTAAACAGAAAAGTCGTTTATTTTGTTTTTCCGTATTGTTGTAGACAGCACAACGTAAACTATTATCTAAAACGCAATTTGTATTAGGGTTTACGATTAGACTAGGAAGTAAAGACAATGAATACCAGGATGAGTGTTCAGAGTACAGCCCACTTCCCATCATAAGATATCACGCCACCCATACCCCTCAGGAAACAGCCAAGCTATTGCACATCTTATTTTCCAGGAATATGCTATCAAATATTGCAAAATTTTTCTAGCTTTTGTGCAATTTTATGTCGTTAAGTAGCTGTAAGTTAGATTAAATCTTGACTGGGACTGCGTAAACCACATATTTTGAACAAAACGTTGGTCAAGTGTTAGAGCGTCCTTCTTTGCAAAAGTGGAAGAAACCTACGCTGAATGTCAGGCTTTTTTTTTTTTTTTTTTTCGTATTTCTCACTTTCCTTTCCACTTTCTTATCGATCCTCCAATTTTTTAAACTTCTTTTACTTGTATTTAGCATCAGTTCGTTTCCTTTAGCCTGTAGTTTGAAGTCGTGGGACACTAAACTAAACCCACATACTGCAAATGTGCTGTTCTAGGACATTCAAATTCCTTCGTTAAACTCTTAGGATAATGGAAACGTCTAGGGCAGGGTTTCTCAACATGAGAGTCGCAAAAATCAGCGGAAAAGATAAATATAAATAGAATCTAATACCAGAAAAATATTTTAACATATTATTTTGAATTTTGTTTTGATAGGCATATTTTTATTTTTATACACACTGTTAAGAACAACAAAAAAATAGGTCTACTACATATTTTTAACAAATGCAGATTTATTTAAAAATAAATTTAAATGAAAGAGGATCGGATTCGATATTTGTAACATAAATGAACTGACCAAATTTGGTTTTAATCCATTCGCTTTTAGGTAAGTTATTGTATCCATTATATACAAGAATGGATATCGTGAGATCTCTTCAATAGGTATATTAAAAATCCCACACAAACTAATTAGAAACCAGAACTTATAAGGGGATAACTGGCAAGAGAATGTGATAAAATGAGGGTCGTGATAGGAATTAGGTTGAGAACCACTGGTCTAGGGGAATATCCTTTGAACTTCTATTGAATGTACTTGTTACGGAACAATATTGGGATGTCCAAAAGTTGACCTATAATGATCCCATAAAGAGTGCAGGAGGAATATCCCTCAGGAAATTGCTTTTTCCAGTACATAAATGGATACTGGCATTTCCACAGAATGTCTACGGAAGGTCCACTGTCAAAAATAGGACATTCTTGACTTACAAACATGAATCTGTGCTATGTGGTGAGATTTCTTTTCATTTTACTTTAAAAAAAGTATTTTTTTTTCTGAGGGAAGAAAACTTACCTAATTTACTAGATAATTCTTCTATACATTAGGTAAGTTTCCTTCCTTTGGTTTGTGGCTGTAAAATTTTCATCTTTACCGACGTTACTTCCCAAGTATTTGCACTATTTGGGGGAGAAAAGTGAACATTAAAAAAGAGCGAAGTCATAAAGCTGAAGAAAGAATATTGGAAAAGAAACTGATTTGGTTTGACAAATGCCGTTAAAAAAAAAATCGCCTGTCGTGGTGCGAGTGCACAAGCACATTTGTAATGCCCCTAACGAGAATTAAAAAAAAAAGAGTATATTTTTAGATCTTATAAAAATATTTAAATTATTTGACAAACCTCTTAGTGGCATCAGAAATAGTGGCTCTTGAGGAAAGTGACGTCGGTGAAAAGCGTTTAAAAATATACGTATATCACTGGAACAGCGTTTCCCAACCTTTTTCAACTTGCGGTACACTACAGGTATAACTTGAATTCTCGCGGCACACTCATGTAGATATTATTATTATTATTATTATTATTATTATTATTATTATTATTATTATTATTATTATTATTATTATTATTATTATTATTATTATTATTATTTGTAAATATAAAATACCTTGGTAATTTATTTCTGTGATTTCTGATCTCCTCAAAGAGAAGAAAGCTCGATGACTGGGTTTCTGTAAATTATTATGCTTATTTTTCATTCTAATTTAAAAATAGAAAACAATTGCAATGAGATATAAGACTCAGGTTTTTAAAAATACACTTTTTTTTTCGAAAACTGTATCCAACCTTTCACTAAGAGGGAAGATCACTAAATAACGAATGAACAAACAAATCTCTTTTACTTTAAAAACACATTTGTATGCATGTTTGCTTTGTCGAAAAGATTAATGATATAACAGAACAGTCTGCAACAATAAAGAAGCAATAATGGTTGTAACAATGATAACAAATACTTTTTTCAACATTAAAAATATACAGAAAAGCAACCGAGTATGAAAATTAAAATTGTAGATTCGTAGTAGAGGTTCATAGTAACGTGAAATACAAATATACATTTTCCCCTTTGTTTTGCAATTTGATTGCCATGAATTAATACTTTTATTTCCATTTCCTCGCGGCACACCAGGGGACCATTCGCGGCACACCGGTTGGGAAACGCTGCACTAGAAGCTAACGGAAGAAATCTTCAGAGAACTATAAACAAGAATTCGATATAAAAATTTTAATCGCCGCGACTGATAGTGAGAAATTATAATTTATGTAACTAAACTTTTATGATCCCGAAATGATCTAAATATGAAATTCTTTTCTTCAGAGCTTCCAGTTTGGTGTGTTGCATTTCCTTGAAAATTGAACTTTCCGACAATATTATTATTGAGACCTATTTACAAATACCGTATATCCATTAAAATCTTGCAGTTGTTTGCACCTTTCCCCCACCGAAAAAGAGGACGTTTCCCCATTTTCCTAAAAACCAGTCCGTACCGTTTTAGAGTCTGAAAAAGGGAACATGTCCGGATAAAAGAAGACGTCTAGTAACCTTATCCAATCAACGAGTTTTCCCCCGATGCAGTATGGTATTGTGAAGTATCAATCAACAAGTTAATTTGAAGACACAACAGTTGAAGCTTGATCTCATTGCCAGAAGCCATATCAACGGAACGGAACCCCATGTTTCACGGAGCCTTCTCGGGGTCGGATATTGCAGCAATGGGTGGTTTTCTCCTTCTCGAGGCCATGAACTGATAACACCATCCAGTTATTAAGTGATGAATGCGTGGAAAATGTGAAACCCATACATCAGAACCGTATATTCCCAACCCTAAATCGAACAGAAATAGAAATTGCTATAAAGAAATTAAAGAAAACAAATTTCCGCCTGTAGACGGAATTCCTGCTCAGTTAATTTTAGCGGGTGGTAAAAAGCTGTGGAACGAGATACACGAAATCATTCTCCTCATCTGAAACAAGGAGGAATTGCCACAAGAATAGAAAGAATAAATCATTGTCCCAATTCACAAGAAATGCGACAAAATTGATTGTAATAATTATCGAGGTATCTCTCTTTTGTCAACATCCTATAAAATCCTCTCAAACATACTGTTAGCAAGATTGACCCCACATGCAGATGAAGTTACTGGAGATTATCAGTGCGGATTTAGGTGAAATTGATGTTTACTAGTCGCTAAACACTCGAAAGGAAATGGGAATACAATACTTTATAGCCCGCGTCACCCGAATTGGCTTGTGGTATCAACCAATAAGCTCACAGTGACCTGTTACTAAACATTCAGGGAGGTATCTAATCATTCATAATTGATTTTTTGATTGATTGATTGATTTTAGTTTAGCGTCCCTATATGAGATGTGGACCTACTGATTAACGTGGAATCCGAACTACATGAGCTCCCGCCGGGAATTGAACCCAGGTCTCCCACGCCAAAGGCGCGTACGCTAACCGCTTAGCCACGAAGGAGCTCCATAATTGATTTTGTTCGTATTTGTGGACAATTATGAATGATTAGATTCCTCCCTGAAGGTTTAGTAACAGCACACTTCGAGCTTATTAGATTATGCCACACGCCAATTCGCGTGACGCGGACTGATTTCTATCAGATCAGAGTCTATTAGGAAGAAAACATTTTATAACATTCTCACCGAATTTAGAATATCGAAAAAGATAGTCAGATTAACTAAAACGAGTTTAAATTAATCACGAAGTACAGTCTGAACAGGATAATACTTGTTCACGAACTTTCACGTCGAGCATGGCCTCAAACAAGGAGAGGCATTGTCTCTATTATCACTCAATTTTATTCTAGAATAGACCATAAGAGAAATCAAAGATAGCAGCCAGAGCCTAGAGCTGAATGGCATTCGTTGTGGCTTAGGCTAACGCTGTCAGGTTTCATTGAACGCCTGTAAGGACATAGATTTGGAAGTAAATGCAGAGAAATCATTAAAAATACATTAAAATATCAAATAATAGTTTCGACAAAGTAGATATCTAGAATCAACATTAGCAACAGCCCAAAACTATGTCCACAAAGAAATTAAATGCCGACTGAAAACAGGGAATTCCTCTTATTATTCACTCCAAAATCTTTTTGACTCCGCGAATCTTGTCCACGAATTTGAAGCTTAAACTATATAAAACTATAATTATGGCTGTTATACTGTACGCTTGCAAAACATCTGTACTAGTCGCTTACTTTAGTGGAAGAACACAGACTGAAAGCATTTGAAAATAAAATCTTAAACCGAATATTTGGACCGAAAACAGACGAGGATAAGGAATGGCGGAAACTTCATAACGGGGAACTGCATAATTTATACGATTTACCTAACATTGTTAGGGTCATTAAATCTAGGGGACTCGGGTAGGCAGGTTATGCAGCCAGAATGGAAGAAAGTAGAAACGCTTTCAAAATTGTATATGGAACCCGATCGGAAACTAATCTAGGCGCAGAAGGCAGGACAATATTAAGATGTACCTCGCAGAAATAGGAATACAAAGTAGAAACTGGATCCTGTTGCTATGGACAGAAGTTAATGGAGACCTTTTGTGGATGCGGCATTGAACCTTCGAGTTCCATAAACCATAGAATATAAAAGGTCTTCTCGTCTTGTCCTTTAAAAATATAGAAATATTGTTTCGTCTCGTCTCGAAAAATTTGTCGTCTCTTTTTGAAAATTTATGTTTCAATATTAAGCCTTGGTTTTTCTTAACATTGTCTACAACTTACCAGAATCCTTCCGCATCACGTGAGGTCTATAAAGGACATGATATCAAGGGCGCTGACCCTAGGGAGGACGAGGGGGTCCGGGCCCCAAAGCTGATGTGGGCCCCTTTATTGTATTTAAGAATATACTATATTTGGCATAATTTGAATTCAATGGTGAAGTAGTGTTGTCCATAATTTCTGACCTCGTCTCGAAAATGAAACGAGACTTGTCATGTTTCTTGTCTCGATTCTCATCTTGTTTTGGAGATGAAACGAGCTAGATGAGGCAACACTAGAACAAATGATAAATGAATGAAGTGGAAGAATATGGAAAACCCATGACTTAGTGTTTTCATCAGTAAATCACATATGGTCTCATTCCGAACAGGTTTGCGTCAAGGCAAAGCAAAATTTGCTGTTTAGGTTGCGATATTCGACATAGTACAATTGCTTGTTCCGGTTTTTCGTTGCATTGTGTGGCATTCCGTAAAATTTTGCAAAGATTGGTACAGAATGAGTCCAATTGACAAGGAACTAATCTTTAATTCTTTGTATATACCAAAAAGAAAAACATGTCAAGTTATATCCTTGCTCCCCGTACCCAGAAATCGAACCCTGAGGGCTCATATATGCACTCACGCACACCAACAAATGCAATTGGAACTCACCAATGCTGTAGTATCCATAGACTATTATCTTGAACAAGAAAAAAGGAATATCCAATACTTTTGTTTGAAACAGTAACACACATACATATATACTGTATTTTTTTCTGTAAAACAAGAACGAAAAATATATACCAATGTGAAGTAAAATCTTCCGTTTCTCAGTTCTTCGGGATAAGTATTAACAGACGAAGAAAATTTAAAAAATAGAATAAAACATGACTAATCCTGTTTTCGTTTTAAAAAAACATACCACGCCATCGCTCAAATCCGATGCTTAAAAAAAGAAGAAGGAAGTGCAATAAGGAAATATCAAAAGAGTCCTTATTACACAGCTTAGGTTGTAGATGTGAAGTAAAGCGTGCACGCGAAACCAAAATAAAATGTTAAGAAGGGTTCGGGGAAAGAGGGAAGCCTGAGTTTGAATAGCGAGAGGGAAGGAAAATGCAACAGACAGAAACATGGCGGGAATTAGACAGGAAATGCTTTGACATCATGACCCTTCTTTACGTTATACTTTTACACAGCATACTATATGATGAGGGTGGGCTATCTAGGGGCGGGAAAAACCTTTACTTTCCCTTACATTGACAGAAATGATGCGAACACTGGAGCATATAATGTGAGTTCATGTGTGCGTGTCATAGTGTGTTAACGTATTAATAAAATTACGTGTTATTAATAACCTTAGGCTATTTTGTCTGGTTTCCATGCCTGCACAATAACACTGTACAAAGTTCGAATCATTTTTCTAGAAAAAAAAATAAATAATAATGAATGTATTGCCAACCATTTCCTAATCTGGCCGCTCCACTTTTTAAAAAGCTATTAGCATAAATGAAAACCTCACTGAACATCTTAAACAAAGAAGGCATCTGAAGAACTAAAGAAAAGGCTCATGAAAAGCATGACCAGTGCTTTATTCACTCTATTCAATTTCGGGAGGAGGAGGCATAGAGGCTCAGTGGCAGAGCTCTTACCTCTGGTGGGTGAGGTCCTTGGGTTCGATCCGTGGCCAAGTAAATTCGTGGTGGGTAACATCGTGCCCGTGGGTTTTCCCAGAGTACTCCCGTTTCCTCCCACTTTCTCATTTCACCAATTCTTCCATCGTCATTCACTTGCTTTAATCAACCTCTCCTTTAGCCTAAAGGACACAAACATCGGACGTTAAACTCAAAGTTTTCATTGCATTTTTGTCAATTTCGAGGAGAGGAGAAACATATTCACCACCTACGTGCTACACCTATATGTTTAAAAAAAAATGTAGACGAATTCTAGAACTTTGAGAAAGAGATTTTTTCCCTTAATATGTTGGGATGAAACAAACACTAAGTATGGCGTTACAGGGATATGAAGGATACATTCGAGAAAAAGAAGAAGAAAAACAGGGAATGGAAGCTTTCGAATTAAGTGGCTCATTGGAATAAGAGTCCATCACAATTAGACTAAGTTGGGGGAAAACTACTTTTATTAGACTCTATATTATAAATTCAAATACAGGAGGGGGTACGATGGCTCAGTGGAGAGCGCTTACCTCTGGTGCGTGGAATCCCTGGTTCGATCTCCGGCTAAGTACGTTCGTGGTGGACAACAACGTGTCCGTGGCTTTTCTTCAGTTATTCCCGTTTCCTCCCACGTTTTCATTCCACCAATTCTTGCATAATCTATCACTTGCTTTAAGCATCATCTCCCTTAACCTAAAGGGCATAATCATGAGACGTTAGACTGAAAATTTCATTCATTCATTTCATTTCAATAATTCATATATATATATATATATATATATATATATATATATATATATATATATATATATATATATAGGTCGTACATAATTGATATTTACTGAGACTCTTGAGTTCATGAACTTCTACACATTAACAGACTATAGCTACAAGATGCTGATTTTGCATAGAACTAGCAATCGCACTTTGGTTGGGATGGACCCTTATAGAGGCGGATCCAGGACGGACTTCTGGGGGGGGGGGTTGTAATACTGCTACTTAGAGCTACTTTTAAGAGCTCCAAACTCTGGGATGGGTTTTATTTATATATAAAATAATAAAGTTTCCTTTTCTGGGCGGGGGGAATCGGGGCGATCGCCTCCCCTCCGGATCCGCCCCTGTCCCTTATTCCTCTGAGCTCTCCAGCTATGACGTTATAGAAGAATAGTGATGGATGGATAAAGTATCGAATGAAAAAAAAAATGTTGGGAGTTGTAAGAAAGAAAGAAATATACTTTAAAAAAAAAAGATTTTGAAAAGAACAGATAGGATGATTGAGCACATTATAAGATGAGGAATCGCGCTGTATTGGCTATGTTAGGAATGAGAGAAATAAAGAAAATACTCAGGTAAAGGCCACGATTGAAATGTACTGACCAAGTAACACATGTTGTATTGAAGAACAATGTCAACTAAGTTAAGATGGTTTAGGATAGGGAAGAATGAAAAGTTACGTCCAATCAAGATATTGATGGTCCAACAAGTGCCTTCTTAATTTTTATTTTTTTATTTAATAGTTTTAAATAAATAAATAAATAAATGAAATCTGAGCTCTTCTCTATTTATTTTCAGTAACACCTAGAAAGAGGTATAGAGAGATCAGATTCCTCTCTCAGTTCTCAATTTTATTCTGTACAAAATAGTATTTTCAGCCATTTTCAAGACTTTCTAATAAGGGCTTTCGTTTGATATAATATTTTCGCTTATATATATTATCACCCAAGTATATGCTCTACAGGGTAATGAGTAATGGAAGTGAATGATTAAAATAACACGAGAATATGAAAGCAGAGGGAAGAAACCCGAGAAAACCCACGAACACGATGTTGTCCGCTTCTCACATGGTCTAGGATACAACCAAGGACCTCTTGCAGCAGTCTGCTAAGTCACAACGTCTGCAGGGTTCTTGTTTGTTTGCATTCTGTGAATAAATAAATCATATTATCCCACTATATTTTTCTTTGTAAGATCTTGCATTCCAAAATTACTCTACTGCCTCTCGTATTTATCTTGTGAATGCCTTACAGTCTAAAGAACATGAACACATGATGAAACGAATTGTGGAGCTATGAATATAACATGTTGGCTTCAAACCTCATGTATTTCACATGCTGTACTTAATTTTTATTACCTGGTACCAGTATCCTCTCTCAGGCTTGGACCAGGGGCGGATCCAGGACCGACTTCTGGGGGGGGGGGGGCGGTGGGTTGTAATACTGCTACTTTTAATGGCTGCAAACTTTGGGATGGGTTTTATTTATATATATAAAATTAAGAAAGTTTCCTCTTCTGGGGGGCTCCACCCCTGTCTTGGACAATGATAATTTGAATATCCTTTACCTGTATTTTGAATCAAAGAATGCGATATTGAACAAGGGAAGGAAAAAAAAAGTATTGAAAGATTACGGAATCGGGATAATATGGTGAATTATTACGAGAGAAACCAGATGATGATGAGAACCTTCTAGAAGGTGAAACTGTCCAGTAAGGAAAGGGGTAGCAAAAGGTGTCCCATTTGTAAGCAGTGAAAACGGTGCAGTGAGCAGTAATACCATCACAACAGAACACGACACAAAGCAAAGCGTTCGAACCAAACGTTAAGCCGAAGTGAGCTGTGAGTTTCTCTTCTCTTCTCCAGGGGAAAGTTGTGGTGAAATGCATTCGCTCTCTCCCTTCAGCGGACAATCACCTCCGGTCTTGACCTACTGGTGGCTGTTGCGTTGGCTTTGCTCGGTTCGTCTCTTCACCAGCATCTACAAGAGGTATCTATCTACATTATTTCCACTCCAAATAAGTTCTCAAACTATGAACAGTGAACATGCTATTTGCACTAACATGTGGATACTACAGAGATGCCTACGACGAGGGGTAATGATGCAATTGAGTCATTAGAACTTCGAGGATTAAACCAAATACCAAACAAAAATCCTTATAAAAATCCTTAAAATTTAGAGAAGTAGAATACTTTTAATTAAGGCTATGTCATGAGAAAGTGGTATTATTTGAGATCAGATTCAGAGAAACTTTAAAAGTAAATACTAATCTTGTGAGGCCATATGTCAGGAAAACAGAGGAAGGTACGTTATCGTCCTTAGGAGGATTGGTACCCCTGAATACCATCATCTATCCAAACATGCATACAACCAAAATAAACTTTTTCTCTAGAACGTTAAGTCTACAAATGACATTGTTCAAGAGAAGGGCCGATCAATCTTCTTGTGGCTCCTAGTAACAACGATAATATGGCTAATCCTTTGTAACGGGGTCGAAATTCGACTCATTGACAGTCCGAGTATGACACTAATGAGAATTGATGACAGGTTTACTACTGATCAGAAAAGTTGGTGTAGTTTTTAATTCTACGATACATTGTTTTTAATAATTTATTGTACGAATTGAACTCTTCTTGGATTTAAGATTCAAGTGCCTAGTTCAAGCGACTAAAGCAATTTAAATTACATCAAAAGATTAATTTTTGTAACGAGACATTTGAATTTCATTAGTGTTTTATTAATAGTCGTGTTCAATTCCAATGTTTGTTTTGGGTCGCGGTGGCTCACCGGTAGCGCGTTCACTTCTGGTGTATGCGGTCCCTGACTCGATCCAGCTCGCGCCAAGTGAACTTTGAGATAGACAAATACCATGTGCGTGGGTTTTTTCGGGGTTCTCCCTTTTCCTCATACTTTCTTCATTTCTTATCATCACCGTCTCCTTTAGCCTAGCTGGCATAACCGTAAGACGTAAAACGTAAACATTTCATTTCATTTTCATTTTCATTTGGTTTGTTTTATCTCTTGAAGTGGACAGATGAGCAGGAAGGGAAGGCCCAGAGATTATTCTAAAGAGAAAACCTGAGCTGAGAGAATGTCACTCAGACGTTTTTAGAAAAATAATTGCATTAAATATGGTCGTCTGTATGATTAATTTCCACTCTTGGAACCAAATATAATATACTACATTGTTGCGCACAAGTGACTATCTTACAGATCTGAACTCAATGGATAAATAAACACTTGAATACGGAATTACCACATTCAAAAAAAAAAAAAAAAAAAAATGATAATTGTTATGGAATAAGTGCAACAAAACTCCTTGTTATAAACACATGAATATAAAGGGTAGAGCATGCAATTAATTGTAAACAAGATGGACTTCCTACTTTCAAGATGACATCATGAATATGGGCACCATTTTGCACACCATACATAATTTATTGTTGTGTAAGGGCATTTCCTGCAGAAAACGTGAATTTTCAAAGGTCCAACATCAGAAATCTTGCTTATTGCTTATTGACGAAGCCATTGAGATGAAGATGGGACTCCTCTGATATCTACACATGACTTATTTTCCATTAAAAAAAAAAAAAAAAAAAACTTATAGGCCTCCTTTATGGCATGAAATATATTTTTAAACCTCTGTTTAGGAATCTCTGCTTTAGACCATAACCGAGTAATCTATTTAATTTGATGTTCATTTCTTTTTGAGTAAAAATATACGGCATGTACTAAGTAGTTTAATAAGATTATCTTAAGTTATTGTTTTAAGCTTGTATTAAAATTGTCCTATAATTATCATTCACTAAATATTGAGGATGGGGCCTAATGAATGTATAAAGGCTAAAGGACAGGAAAAGAAGGCTCTTCTCTATCAAACACCGGATCTTCGTTTTTATATTAGAGGGAATAACTTCATAAGCACAAAAGAAGACCACTCTCTCAAGGGATTCTTTTCAAAAAGATTGGTGGCTCAATTGCTGAGTAATTTAACAGGTTTTTCGTAAAAGAAACACTGAGACAATGTGTCTGGTTGTCTTTGTGGAAATCACGGGGTGGGCGCTCACTTCGTTCATAGATACAGTGCGACATTACTTATGGGTACATACTAACTCCAAAGGGCCACTAAAATTTCTTACAGCAAGACCTTCCAAACTATATATCACTTAATTCATTAGCTATTCACCAGGTGTTTAAAATAAAACGTCTAGCGCTTATAAGTCGCAATCGGTCGGAAATAAAGGATAAAACAAAAACTGAGATAGGAAAATTGTAGAAGGGCATCGGATGGAGCGCTTTGCTTGCCCACCGGTCTCCCTATCACGGGATCCCAGAAGACCACTCGAACATCTGAAACAGCAACGTATGCATTTTTTTCATTAAAAAGACAATGAAAAAAAAAAGTTTATGGACTCCACTTAAGAAATAGCTACCACTGAATTGTGAATTCTTGATAAAATAAGCTAGATAAAAGTCAGTTAAATGGTACTCATTTCGTAGCAGTAAACAATATCATTTTCCCCCCACAGAAGTTCTTTGTTTTTCCATTATATTTCCAATGTTGTGAAAAGGATTCACATTTCTATTTAAAATTTTCGGAAAAACTTATTTTTTTATTTTTTTTTTTTTTTATTTTTTTTATTTTTAAGTATCCGGAATCCCATACTAAGGTGGCCAAGGAGCAAGTAGAGTGCTTCCTCCGATAACTCTTCACATATTTAATCCTTATATCTCCAGCCGTTTATGATTTATAAGCAGTAGATGTTTTATCTAAAACACTTGGCATATTTCAGCTAATTAAGACAACAAAACAATGAAACCTATCTCGGGAGCTTAAAAGTATTTTCAATCGTTTCGAAAGTTCTGGGCATAAGTTCAAACTTCATCATGAACACATCTGACGTTCCTTTATGAACGAATTGAGAGGAATACTTATTGCGTATAAAGAATCGCTTCCCCACGTTTTTAACGTGGGTTCCTAAACTTTCTCTCTTTCTTTTTTCTTTATATATATATATATATATATATATATATATATATATATATATATATATATATATATATATATATATCTGTCACCACACTTCTTTTTACCTGTAGTTCCGTTGTCTTAATGTGTATATTTAAAGAAGACAACCAAGTGGAAGCTGGAAATTTAGACAAAGAACGATAATGTTATCCAACAAGACAGATGCATCATTATTTACAGAAGGCCAGTGAAGATTATATACATCGTTCGATATTGGTCTTTAGAGTATTTACTAAAGATTCTAAGGTCGAACTTATCTCTTCAACAGTGTGTGCAGCTTTCTTTAACTTAGACAAGTTATACCTTAGAAGTTGAGAATCAACAAATGAACCATTAAAGGAAACAGATAGAAACAGTCGTTCTACTGATAAGTTATTGAAATAATAAGGGTGTAACCACGGTCATGTCCTCAGCCAAATAGAAGGAGGCACTATAGTGATGTCGGGAATACAGCCATAGAGAGGCTATTTTTTTTTATATATAATAATTTTCAAAATAAATACCTCTTTCTATGGCAATGATAAGCAGTGGTAATGATACCCCCGGGTATACTCAATCTACGCATTCTGAAAGTAATACTGCGAACATATTGATAACCAGTGATTTCAGGGATGGTCCTAGGGGAAAAGAATTGTCCTCGGAGAAACGAGTTCCTCGCCGGTTTTAAAGCTCTGATCATGCTTAATGAGTACTACCAGTATTTCCTCAATACGCATTACTTTTCACTCCTTGTGCATTGGAAGTCCCCGGAGGGAGGGGGGAAGTCCTCAGAAAACACCACTGCAAGATCGGAGATGATATACCCTGGGGGAAACTGCCTCGGTCCACTTCCTGAGACCATAACTGATGATAAATGCGAGAAATCCGCCTCTCAGATTAATTTTGATGATTCTGATACCAAAGTGTTGTGAAAGTGCCTGTATTGTACACTTAAATTTAGCTGACGATTCTCACCCAGTTCTAAAATGCTTTACTGTAAATCTGAATTATTCTTACTTGCACAATATTTCTTATTTTCAAGATTACAAGTAAATCAAGTAAATTAATACTTCCATTATGTTTGTATATATATTTATATATATATATAAAGTTTAATACTGGGTAGCGATATCTCAAAACGTGTTCTCCATCTTGCAATTAAAGTACAATATACTCTGGTCGCTTCTTTTCTTTGGTTTGTTTTGAGATTATGGTGATCATGTTTACATGAACCTACATTTGTTTCACAAGTAATTCATTAAGTGATTAGCAGTGTTCGAACTAACTCCTGTGTTCTTTTTCTTAATTTATCCTGGCAACGAGATGTCCATGGTACCCAATACTGTATCCCACCTTGAGACTCAGGTTATACCTCAATCTGACAGCAAATTTGAGGTGTTGAAAGAATAGAAACAGAA
This sequence comes from Thermobia domestica, assembly GCF_964235325.1. Classification (NCBI taxonomy): domain Eukaryota; kingdom Metazoa; phylum Arthropoda; class Insecta; order Zygentoma; family Lepismatidae; genus Thermobia; species Thermobia domestica. The sequence goes on along the minus strand of NC_137462.1, from coordinate 205,367,139 downwards.
AAATGTAACTTGTAAAACTCAGGTTAAGGAACCAACTGTAAGTAATAGCTTTTCTATTAACATTCCTTGTTAGGAAAATACAATAGTAGAGAGTCATATTGAAGGATATATTGATATTTTTAAGACATACAATGAAACAGAAGTTCTGTAGTTTATTTTGTGGTCAAATAATTTGATATTCTTATTTACTTACTTAATCCATCATCTTCTACCTTTCAATGTAAAGTGGTTTCCAGTGAGCTTTCAATCCATATATACTTCAAGGAGTTGTCACTAACTTCTTCCAAATGGTTCTTCGTAGATATTTGTATTTGTCTTATGTGTTAGTGCAGATGTCCTTGATGTGGAAAAGCAGGGTTCAATTCCCGCAGGGAGCCCATGAGGCTTAATTCTACGCCCACGTCTCATATAGCTCCGGTGTTGAACGGGTCACTAAACTCAAATCCAATTAAATTTAACTAGCTTCCTCCATCGAACTTCCTCGTTCTTTGCAGTCATGTTTTATCTATCTTCCTTTTGACTTCTCTCCTATTATTTTTGCTTTATATACCCATTTCACTATTCTTCTTTCTTCTAGGGGGCCGCGGTGGCTCAGTGGTAGAGCTTTCACCACTGGTGCATGGGATCCCTGGTTGTATCCCAGTTCGCGCCAAGTGAACTTTGTGGGGGACAAACACCGTATGCGTCCGGGTGGGTTTCCTCGGGGTTTTCTCGTTTCCTCTAACTTTCTTCATTCCACCATTTCATTCATTTCTCATCATCACCGTCCCCTTTAGTCTAGGTGGCATAATCGCGGAACGTAAAATTGAAATATTGCATTTCATTTATTCTTCTTTCTTCTAATCTCATTAAACAACAAAACTATCTCAGCTGTCTTTTTTTTTTTTTTTTTTTTTTTTTTAAATTTGATACTGAGCTACTTTTAACATTTATCTCATTTTGACATTCTCTACCTTATCTCTTCTAGTTTTGCCTTCTATTTTCCCAAATACCTCTCTCTGTTGCCTGTAGTTTCTTTCTTGGTTTGTGTTTCAAGTCCACGATTTACAAGAGTATAGTATGTTAACATTGGCTATTTCAGTTATTTCCTTTTTGTTCAGGAGTTTTGACTTTTATTCATTAAACCATCTTCATATTAGAGACCTACTTCCACTCTATTAGTAATTTCTGCGTATTTATACACTACAAAAATTACACTAAACAATAATAAAGCGGGTCTTTTGAAAGGAAAATAAATATTCCAGTAATAGAAATAGCAAATGATGAAATCAAAATGCCTCTGTGACTCTGATCTATGCTTGACAGTTCACATCTATTTTTCTTTACGAATAGCTTCATGTGTAAAGCACAGGAAGTCTTAGCAGTGATCCACTTCGAACAGATCGCTTCACCTTCCGTTACTCTATTAATATTGTTAAATGTTTGCACTACTGCAAATCTCGCCCCCTCCCCCAAAAAAACTAGATTTGTCATTCTAGTAAATACTATACAAAATCCTTTTACAGACACAAAAGTTTAAAAGAAAGAAAATAAAACCTAAACATAAAACATTTCTTCGATTATAAATGAAAAATTATCTTTCAGACTTAAGTTCGACGATTATGCTTAAGAAGACAGATGATTAGGGTAAAGTAGATAGATAATAAATTGAAGTGAATGATTATGAAATAAATTGATGGAATGAGAATATGGGAGGAAACGGGACAACTTTGAGGAAAACCAGAATCACGGTGTTGTCCACCACAAAGTTACGTAGTCTTGGATAAAGGCAGCGAACTCTAGCACCAGAGCAAGCACTCTACCATCGAGCCATTCTATTTCTTCATGGGATTCTATTTTTCTCCTCAAACTTTTATCAAATATTCTTGAAATGATTTTATTTAGTTATTTACTCAGAGAAAATTTTCCCATAGTTACTACTTAGCCTCAGATTTCTATGACGTCATATTTTTTAACCTGACATCTTTTTACATGTCTAATTAATATATTTAAATGCATTTCTGACTCTTGTGAAGGAGAAAATATGGTTTTTATTAGTCATATAAGTGCATAATTAAAGCATATTTTAGCTGTAGGTCATATTTGGGTCCGAAGCAATAGAAAACTTATTTTTGGTCATACTTTAGGCAAATTTCACATATTGCTCAGAAATATGTTTGTCAATTGGGAACCAGAGATTTCTCTTTGTGATCAATGCTTTAGAGCTTAAAAATATTTATTCAGGTCAAAATAACTTTACAAACGTTTTAATTGAGCTGAGCGAAGCGAAGCTCTTATACTCGGGTTAGCCGTTTGTATATTACTACTCTTAGAAAGTTTTATTATTTTTTTTATTTTTGTGGGTCATTCTGTCATTTTAGGTCATATTAGACCGAGCCATAATTATTACAGATTTTATTATCTCCTACTTGTACTCTTCAAATCAAGCTTAACAGCTTCAGGAACTTTTTAGTTGCGAATTTTCCTAAATGTTTATTCTGATAATTTTTGTAGAAATTCCATCGTGTCCCCAGCTCTCCCAATGTTCATTTTCCTCATTTGTCTTTCCAGTTCTTTTTCTTGAATAATTTTTCATTCTACTAAACTTCATCGTGTAAAGTTATATTATTTTATTCGATTTTATAATTGATAACTTGGTTAGAACCTATGATTCACATTGCGGTTTTTTTTGTACAGTAATATTAAAAATTTAAACTAAAACAGAGAAGTTAAAAAAAAAAAAAAAAAAAAACAGAATTATTACTTTACTATCTACTATTTTGCCATATGATGACAAGCTCAGGTATTTCATTCGATTTAGTAGTAGTTACGTTATTCGAATAAAATACATGAGTAACCATTTTGTTCCAGACCATTTCGAAAATTTAATTATTTGAATTTCAACAGATATTATTCCGAGTTCCATAATGTTTCACAAACATAACACCGTATCAATACGTATAAGAGATTTATCTATCATATTTACAACATCCTGTTAGGGAAGAGATTTTTCTTAAACAAGCTTATCATAATGCTAATTACTTTGTTTGTTAACTGAATTAGATTATTCGTTCACGAAACTTTACTTTTATAGATAATTTAGATTCTCCCTCTGCAAATGCAAACATTCATTATCTGCTTGTATGTTTATACTACTTACTAAACGTTTTTGTCATATATATATATATATGTTCTTAAACTTCCCGTTTTCCTGAACTTTCGCTGAATTGTATAAATTGACGAAGCGTCAGTCACAGAGACTTAATGAGCGAGTGCTAAACACACGTCAGTTAAGTGTAGCGAAAGGGAAAGTAAAGTTTTCCAGTCTTTCTTTTAGTCTTAAGTGCTTTGTTATTTATAGAGAAAACGGTAAACTCAAGGATCTACTGCCTTAGATCTGACACTCAAGATATATAAAGGATTCAACTTGTAATCCTTCTGACACTATATTTATCCAACTCAAGAAAAGGTATTTAAGAGGCCTGCCTCAACAATTTTGGAATGTGTAAGGGAGTCTATTTGAAGTAAACTTTAGAATATGCAATATTTATGAGTCCTTCTCGCTCGAGCCATTCTTAAGTAATCATCATGCGTTTTCGACACAGAGGCATTATTTCAAAATAGTACGAAATTAATATTTTGCATTTCAGAAAAAAAGTACCTTATTACCATTATTATTATTATTATTATTATTATTATTATTATTATTATTATTATTATTATTATTATTACAAATCTATTGAGAATGAAAACGAAGTTTCAGCTGGGATATTAAAACGAATTTCTTTGACATTCCTGTGCGCCGACTACGTGGGTGCTCCGGGGCTCCAGCACCCATATGAATAATCTTGTGGGTGCACCGCACCCACAAGATTTTTTTATTTTGATAGAAACAAAATAAATATTTCTCACTTGCCATTATCAAAAAAAATAAATAAATAAATAAAAAATAAGCAATTAAAACATTAAGATGGAAATTAAAATTTCTAACCTCTAAAACATAATTGTTTGTTTTAAATATGTTTGTGCAAAGGCAACCAAGCAACATACTTAAGTCATTTTGTTTTTTATGTTCACATCAAAATCTCTGCAAGTCTTTTTGTAATACCATTAAAATCATTTGCTTTTATGATTTTTTAAAATTTTGATTTATATGAATGTGGTATTTTTTAAGTAACGTGTTCATAATATCATTGCCTCTTGCAATTATTGTGCATCATGAAATACACTTAATGTTACGATTAGAAACGTTGAGAATATTCATTACAATAACTTATCCTTAACCTTGAACTCAGTTTTGAACCCGTTTCTCCTGCATTTAAGTCAGCAGTGCTACCAACTGACCTAGGGCAGCTCCAGTTTATCCTTATAGTACCGATATATTTTACTTTATCACAGCACAGCCCTTTATGACAGTGTTCATAGAAGATTTTAACTAAAAGGAAATCAATCAAAAAATATCGAGACTCCCCTAAAAACATATAACACGATCCGCCATTGATATGCACCCACATAAATTTTGGAAAATCGGCGCCGTTGGTGACATTTAAGTAGGGTAAGATTTGAATATTTATAAATTACTGTAGTTACTTAGTTTCTCTAATTTTAGTTTAATATGAAAAGTATAATTTAATATTATGGATTATCTCTAGGTAGATAGCAAATGATGTTTGGAGTTAATTATGTGTGCTTCTTTAGCTTCTTTCCTACTGTTACAAGTATTTATAACGCCTCCAATAATCTTAGGATAATAATCAACAAAACTAGGCTAAATTTTCTCTGTTGATGACCTGGTGTCTTGGTACCCTAGAAAGTCAGAAACTACTAGTTGATTCAGAAGAATCGTTTGGGAAGGGCGGCTCCTAGACAATAAAGTAAGCCCGAGATATGGAATACAAGTTTCACATCAATAGAAAATAGTGCTGCAATATTTTATGTACGAACAATATATATATATATATATATATATATATATATATATATATATATGATATAAAGAATAATATAAATTTTCAACGAATAACGTAGGAAATTATGTATATTGGGGTTTGTCAACCTGGAGATCGCAAAGATAGACGAAAAAGATAACTGTAATTAGTACCTAGTTGAGGAAAATATACTTTTGAAGATTATTTTTTCAACTTCTTATTCTTTAGACATATTTTTGGTTTCTATACTCTTGCCAAATACAGCATAGAATATTAAACAAATAGGGAATCGTTTTTAAAAAACACACACACAATTGAATAAAAGAGGAATGAAACTGGTGAAAACTGCATGTTGAACAGAAGATGATACAATTATAACTGTAAGCGATGGATAGCATTAATCATTTTTATAAAATTGTATTTATTTATTTTTTACAAATTGGGAACTATTTATGGGAGTCGCAGGCAAGAGGATGTGATAAAAGGGTGTCGTGGTATGATTTCTTGATAGCTTTTATATCCGATATGCTACAGTTATTAGTTGTACCATGATGCTGAACAATTTATCATGCAGTGTTCGAAGTGGGCAAAGAATAGTAGGGGATTGACCTTTAAACTGTTTCTTTTATTTATGTTTACACTAGATTTTTTTTAACGCAAACTGTAATATTAAAAGTTAGGAAATCAACGTTTTCTCCACTTTTGACATGGAAACGTTCTATCAACTACTACCGTACTGTACAATGTACTTCTTTGCAGGGTTCGAATCGACGGAGAAAATGAGTGAATCCCTCTTTCGTCACGTTATTTACCGGCTCGTCAAAGAAGAACTTGTTTCTTTGCCAGGAAAGTATTTGGCCCCATTTCGTACATATATGAAGATAATGGTATGTGACATTTTCTTAACTTTCGAGTAAACTAGAAAAGAAGATCCCGTGCAATTCAATGCAATAACATATACTAAACAAGCTTCCCCTGCCATCTCCAGGTACATTTCAGAAATTAAACTACCTAGATACTGATCTGTGGTTCGATCCCAGCCATAGATGCACGAAGAAAATTTTCTAGGGGGACCCATCTCTCTGGTTGCTGTATTACGATTGATATCCTTTATTTGTATTAAGAAAATTTTTAAAAATTTGTTTTCGTGGGCCGGGGGGCCGAGCGCCCATAATCACAGCCATTAAAGTTCTATTTCATACTGTCAAAATAATTTCAATACTCCTCCTCCTACTACTACTACTATTACTACTACTACTACTACTACTACTACTACTAAATAATAATAATAATAATAATAATAATAATAATAATAATAATAATAATAATAATAATAATAATAATTTAACTATAAAATTAAAACGAAATAATTTGTTATTATTATTATTATTATTATTATTATTATTATTATTATTATTAGTAGTAGTAGTAGTAGTAGTAGTAGTAGTAGTAGTAGTAGTAGTAGTAGTAGTAGTAATATTAGTAGAGTAGTAATAATTCTAAGTATATATCTTACTATCGAGTTAGTACCAAGTAGATGAAAGTTAAAACACTCCTTTTAGTAGCCGAGCTCGGTGACGCGTTTCTGTAATCCAATTCTTTTGCAGGCGTGATAATATGGTGGGGAATGATATACTCTGAGCGTTGATCTTATATTATTATATGGTCTATCAATAATATGTGTATGTGGCCTGCAACTAATAATTACTTTGTAACGATTTAGAAAGTGTTAATTATTGCATGAAGTTAACGTAATTTAGAAAATTCTCATTCAATATGACTGATCTTGGTGTTCGAACCAGGAACTCTTTGATTGAAAACAAGATCATAAGCTTTTTGCTCTCGAATATTGTTTTTAAAATAGTAAATTAAAAAAAAAAAACTAACTAAGAAGCTACTAAAGGTCTCACATAATATTGTGAATATTAAAGGGAAACATCTTGATAAAGATTTCTTTCATAATAAATAAAAGTAAAGAAGTTAACAGATTAATGTATAAAAATGAAGGAAGTAAAATATATAAGAATCTTGCGTGTCTTAACATACATATATATGAGGCCTTCGCACTCCTTCATGTATAAAATATGTACAATATATTACGGCATATCAATGATTTATACTAGTTAGTATTCAATGGATTGCGTACTCGTCTACCCAGATAGCGGCTTTTGCCTTGAGCATATACTTAACATCTATATATATAAAAGAGAACGCACAAAATCCTTTGTCCGCTCATCACGCTAATACGGCTGAACCGATTTCTTTCATTTTGGGGGGGTTGTTAGGATTTGGACCCTAGATGGTTTTTATCATATCACTTTAATTTTCAATTACCAGTGTCTTGAGATAATTGACCAATCAGGTGTCAATACGTAAAAAAAATCCTTTGTCCGCTCATCACGCTAATACGGCTGAACCGATTTCTTTCATTTTTGGGGGGTTGTTAGGATGTGGACCCTAGATGGTTTTTATCATATCACTTTAATTTTCAATTACCAGTGTCTTGAGATAATTGACCATTCAGGTGTCCATACGTACAAATCCTTTGTTATTAGTTCATCATAGGTATAAAAATAAACGTATTTATATGCAACCCGCATGACCCTGTGACTCGGCGGGTTAACATAACTGACAGGCGCTATAAATCACTTGAAAGCGAAAAAGTAAAAATTATCTAAGTAACAAAGTTTATTGCGTTCCGGGGTGACCGCAGCGAAGCGGGGTGAACGCTGCTAGTAATGTATATAATAATACTCTGTCATAGGATATGTATTGAAAGATAATTATGAAAATTAGAGAAACGAAGCTAATGAATAAAAATTATTCATTATTCGTTAAGAATATAGAAGAGCACTTTAAATAAAGGTTAAAAACCTCTTATTTATGCATATTTTTATATTTGTTTTTTGCGCAAAAAAATTGGTATTACATCATATTCGTTTTTACTTTATAGTGTGTGTGAGTCTTGCCTTTTTTTCTTCTTCGGTTTTCTTCAGTTTCTTGTGTATTGCGACTATGTTAGAGGCATCCTGTTAGGTAATGATCTAAGATTTTTACGAGCGTACGTATAAGAAAGGCTTTTTCAGTTCATATAATTACTTAGTCATCATAACTTTACGACCCTTGACTGATGGCTTTTGGAAACAGTTGCTGCTAACTTTTTGATTATGTTCGCCTAAAGAAAGAAAGAAACATTGCACAATCAAACTGACTCTTCACTGGCCATTAACAAAGATTATATACAGATATACGGCTACGATGAACCCACAATAAATGCGCAATTATGTAAATAATTTTTAAGAGACAACATAACATAGGAGATCGTTACATAGGAAGTCTGTTCTCATTATTCCATTCCTCGCTTGATTTGGATATTAGTCTATTAACTTAATTTATATATCTGGAGAAATCTGGCTTCTTGAACCATAAGAAATAAAATGAAATCTTTCAGTTTAACGCCCCACAATTATGCTCTTTTGCCTAAGGGACACAGATGATTAAGACAAGTAAATGATGATGGAAAAATTACGAAATGAGAATGTGAAAGGAAATGAAAGTACCTCGAGAAAACCCATGGACACGGTGTTGTCCACCACAAACTTACCTGCCGGGAATCGAACCAGGGATCTCACGCACCAGAGGTAAGCGCTATATCACTGAACTGCCGTGCCCCTTCCCGTTGAAACTTAAGAAACCCAAGTACCTTAAATTGGTGGAACATTAAAGTTATGTGTAATGAAATTAGCGCCAATTACTTTTTTTTTTTTAAGAATAAAATATTCGGTAAAAATACAGGTTGGAAAACATATTGGTCTAGAGCAGTAGATTTCAATCGTTGATCCACGGACCGGTGGTGGTCGACGAAATTATTTTTGATTAGTGTCACTAGGGGTGTAGTGTTTCCTATTTTACCAGGTCCCCATATGTCATTGTCTTGTACTGATAAGTCAGTAGTTAATGGTTGAAAACCATGGGTCTAGCGTCACAAATACTGTCTGATAGAGAAGAGTTTCTCAAAGTGATGTCAAACACAATCCAGGGATGTGATCCTCAATATATTTCCCGTTTATTTTCAAAATTTTACGTGTGATAGTATAAAATTGTAATGGTTTCCCACGAGATGAAACGACATAGAATTTTCGTGATGATTCGATACGAGACGAAAATCACGAAATAGACTTCTTCCAATAGAAGTTGGTACACTTTTCGAGACGAGACATCACTTTCACATTCCTTCGAGGCAAGACAGCCTCAACTCTTTGCCTCATAAACCACCTTAAAAATTGTTTGTAAAATGAAATCCGTAACGTAATGCTGGCTGCATAATATTTCGATATATTGATCGATCGATAGATATTTAAATGATCGAATATCGATATCAAGATATGACTGGTCAATATTTCTTGATATTGAGATTTTCTGTATCCGATATTTCAATATTTTTGATATCTCGATATTTCATATTCAATATTCTATATTTTTGGTATTTTGATATCAATATTTCGGTATGTTGATATCTTCGAATTTTTGGTATTAGATAGTATGATATTTCATTATTTTGTCACATTCAATATTTCAATATACTTCGATGAATTTTGCAAAATTTACAGGTAAAATTGAACACTGCATATAAAGACATATTTCTAAGGAACAAATTTTTGCAGCCGGTTAATTTTAATGATAAGTAATACATATGTATTTTATGTTTGCAAGGATAGGGGAACAGTCTGAAACCATTACAAGTAGTTTATGTCGGTTAAAATATTTGAATATATGTGAAAGAGGTCTAGATATTATTTTCCGTATTTCTGACCGTATACAAAAGCTATACTTCATTTTACAGCTGTAGCGTTACTAGTGTGAAATCATTCCAAGTGCTGTAGAAGCTTGCATCATTACGAAAACTACAGTAACATACAAGCACTAGTCTAACCTAACCTACTAACTAAAACTAATCTAGTAACCTAACTTAACCTACCTTACCATACTTTACTTTACTTTCCTAACATATCCTAACCTACTCTTCCCTATTCTACTGTACGGGCTACTAGATTTCACTTTATCACCTTTTTTTTTATGAAATTTTTTTTGTGGCACATCAATATGTAGCTATATTATCAATCTGTACGCAATTATTTGGGCATGAGCGAGCAAAATAAGAGTGTAAAATGTCTTAGAGAGTCGTTTAAAGCAAGATTTTTAAATTCGAACTTTTACGAAAATTCTATCTTTCCACAATTGTTTCTGGTGGTCACCCTCAATTTCACCTGTGCCAAATCGGATATTGATTTCACCCATTGCAAATACTTTCCAGAAACATAAGTAGATAATTAGTGAAAAATTATAATTTTTCAACCATCATTTCGAATGGTGTTTTTAAATTTAACGTGCACATAATCAAGTTCTGATACTGTACCGATATCGGTTTTGAATATTCAAATCCAGATATCGTACGGCACCCAAGTAGTTATATGAGTACTTCACCCTTCACCTTAATCAAATATACTATTTCTTGACTGTCATTCTATTTTCAGGACTACTACTACTACTACTACTACTACTACTACTACTACTACTACTACTACTACTACTACTAATAATAATAATAATAATAATAATAATAATAATAATAATAATAATAATAATAAATAAAAATAAAGTATATCACTACGGTTTACACTGTACAATAATTATTAGTACCATTAATTATCTTCATTGATTGTACAAAATGTTGTATCCTGGAAACGGGAAATTAATTTCTAGCAATTAGTGCCGTTCCATGAGGCCACTTTACAGGAATTGACATTTCCAATACTTCATAACTTAATAAGTTACGCGTGCAACTTTGTCGGTGAAGTATTCCTTCTGAGGAGATGAGGACATCTTAATGGATGAGTTAAGTGATTTCGTCACTTCCGCTTTCAACCTAAGTGCAGAATGCAAGGATCTAAAAGTCACATTTTCTTTTCCAAACAATACATATGCTAAGTAAAGGAAGCATAGGCTGCTATATGTTTCACTTTATTTTCTTGTAAAGTTTCGCTCTCTTACTTATCTTTGATCTATTTGCTTTTTAAGATTCCCTCTTTCAGAAACTGAAACAAAAATTGCAATTCTCTTTCATTATAATGTTTGTAAGTCAATGCAAAATATAACTATTGTAAGTTTCATATCCAGTGCACAAGTTTGGAACCCAGTAAAAACAAATGAACAACAAACTCTGGTACAGATACGTCATTAACCTGTCCATTCAACCAAAGTTTTTGAGTCGAAAAACTACAAGTTTAAGAGCCTGACATACTAAAAATAAGACAAAAACTACCACTTTTCTTTTGCTTGTTTTTCATAAGTGAAAGGAGATAATGAAATGCAACGTACCACAATCATAGATAATGTTATTCTACAACAGAATATATGAAAAAAATCAGTGTTGCCAGCAGCGACTAGAGGAACGAACTCAACTGCATTTGATTACATATCATTTTGTTTTGAAATCCTGTGAACTACTTTTTAAGTAACATTATTATTTAATTTTAATAACTGTCTGTTAAAACTATTTTGTTTCTTACAAACTAAATACAACTCTTATTTAAAAAGTAGTTCACAAGATTCTAATACAACATGATACGCAATCAAATGCAATTGACTTCATTCCTCTAGTCGCTGCCTTAACTTAGATTTTGGGAGAAGCGTTATTTTGGATGTTCCTGTAATTTCTATGGCTGGCAACATTGAAAATTCTTGAGGTCAAAAAATGTTTCGCACAAAACTTACATATTTTTCTCCCGTAGATCCAAATATACTGTTAAAATGGGGATCCCCAGTTAAGTTTTGAAAGTTACTTCCCACTCCATCTTCTGGGAGCTAATTTAATCACACGTGCATTTCTACCTCCAAAATATTAACTTTTTATTTCGAATATTTTTTCGTCTGATGCTTACGTCTCCAGATATTTAGCAGTCTTCTTAACAACTCACCCTGTACATAACTTATTATTATTATTATTATTATTATTATTATTATTATTATTATTATTATTAGTAGTAGTAGTAGTAGTAGTAGTAGTAGTAGTAGTAGTAGTAGTAGTTTGCATATCTTGCTCAAGGTGGAGGATGTAAAATCCCGAAATCCTCCTTGCGTGCACTATTGCTGGGCAGTTAAAATATAAAATGGATACGACGAATATCATGTTACTGTTGCTCTACTATACCGATTTAGCATGTATCTATCGTAAACAGAAACAGTTTACCAAATTAATTTTCCTTCTTGTTAAGAGCAGCGACTTTTTCTTGCAGGAATTGTTTTGCAAGTGCGTCGTCGATAATATGTAGAAGGAAAAAAAAAAACCACAGAAAGTGAAGTCGCAATATGAACTGCATACAATGAGTGAATCACAATTTTATGAGCAGCCTTATCTTGTATTATAGGCGTTCTTTCACACTTTCATTTGCCTCCATCGTAACACATACTCGTAAATGTATGTTGATTTCTACTCCGTGAATGCCAGGAACAAAGGAAGAAGGAGTTTTTTTTTTTCTTTATTATTCCTGCAGTAAATTAAAGGTACGTTGACCTTGTTATTTTGCATTGTGCAACTTTCTGCTGCAAAAGTTGTTTTTAAAGGTTACGATGTGAAGGGTATTTTATTAAAAAATCAATCATTATAATTTCCCTTCTGCGTAATTGTTTTAATAATGCCGCGTGTAATTTATTTTAACATACAGACTTACTTGGAATCTTTGTGAGACGTTTCAAAACATTTTTTTTTCGTCTGACATGATCATTCAATCTCATCTTATTGTTTGTTGAATCCCACCCCATTTTTTTGTTAGACACGCGTATATTGCATTATATTCAATCCTCCTGTCTTCTTCTTGGATGATAATGTCATCATCATACTCATCATAAGCAGATCCTAAACATTTCTATGTACTGTGTTACAGTCGTTTCCTAATCTTTTCATCATCAGTAGGGATGTTGACGAAGTTCAGCCCGTCTCGTCTCGAAAATGTGCCGTAGAAGTGATATCTCGTCTCGAAACGCATACCTGTTTCTATTGGAAGCGCTCTGTCTCAATTCGAATCTTGGCACGAAAGTTCTGTCTCGTCTCGTCTGTTTCGTGCACATCCTTAATCTTTGCTCGACAAAAAGTACCAAATTAAACATCGCGAGTGTAAGACAAAACTGTAGAATTCAAGTCAATATACATATTTTCAGTATGTGAACTTATTTTTAAAGTATGGAGTAAAATGAAAACCCAAAGTTTCTTGTTAAATAAACTCCCCTGACTCCATTTATCTCGCATATATGCACCTACGTATTTGCATCAGTTTCTTGTTAGTAGTTCTATACCCCGTAGTATATTATCATCTCAGGTCAGCAATCTCTGGTCTTTAGACCAGATTTTGCATTTCTTTGTAGCTTTTCTTCCCTATATCTTGTATTATTTGGTCCATATATTACAATCACTTCCTTCCTCTAGGTACTTTTCCTTCTCCAATTCCATCCACAGCTGCTAACGTGATTCCTCCATGTCTCATAATGTGCCCAATCATCCTATCTCGTCTTTACAAAATACTCTTCAATATCCTCCCCCCTATTATTTCCAATACTCTCTCATTGGATACCTTGTCCGTCCATCTAATTTTGACCTTCATCATTCTTCTATAGGACCACATTTCAAAGGCTTCCATTCCCCATATTCCTTCTTCTTCTAGTGCCCATGTCTCACATCCATACAATCCCAGACTCCATACATATGCTTTCATCAGACTATTCTTCAGGTCTATGCCGATGCTTTCGGTTAAAAGCTTCTGTTTTTCTTCAAATATCTTCTTCACCTGAACTTGTTTGCACCTGTTATTGTTCATTATTTTACTCCCTATCCGTAAGTAATAAAATTCCTCCACTTCTTCCACCAGGTGATCACATAATTTGATCTTCACTTTTCTTGTTATTTGTTTTCTAGCGTATATCGTATTGGTATTTTAATTTCATAGCTTTACATAAATAATAATAGTATCTGAATGTTCTTATTCTAGCTTTAGAACTATGAATAACTTAAATAAAAAATAAAATCTGACGAAAATTAATTATTGTTATTTCTAAGCTATGTCTTGTTCTGTATGGTTGCGAAACATGGTCGCTTACTCTGAGGGAAGAACATTTGAAAAAGTATTTGATAACAAGATCCTGAGACGAATATTCGGACCCAAGAGGAACGGGAATGGGGAATGGCGGAAATTATGTAACGAGGAACTACATAATTTATACGGTTTATCCAACATTGTTAGGGTCATCAAGTCTAGGAGGCTTAGGTGGGCAGGTCATGTAGCTAGAATGGAAGAAACTAAAAACGCTTTCAAAGTCTTAACTGGAAGACCAATCGGTAAACGACCATTAAGAAGACCTAGGCGCAGATGGGAGGACAATATTAACATAGATCTCGCAGAGACAGAAATACAAAGTAGAAACTGGATCCAATTAGCTAAGGATAGAAGTCAATGGAGAGCTTTTGTGAACGCGGCATTGAGCCTCCGGGTTCCATAGGCCATAGAGTTAGTTAGTTAGTTAGTCATAGTTTCAATACATTACTGCCTTCATCAGATATATCATCATTGTAATAATAATAATAATAATAATAATAATAATAATAATAATAATAATAATAATAATAATAATAATAATAATAATAATAATACATTGCGAAACTGTAATACAGATTTCCAATAATAAGCATTTACTTTAGTCATATTTTATGCATATTTAAATAACAATAATAGTTTCAGGCTGTTCATTGACTAGGCCACACTAAGGATAGTATCGTCAACATGCATAACACCCACACACGTGGACAAATGCATATCCCCATGGTGTGAATATCACTCATCATCAACACGGATGTAAACTCAATTTATGGTGAGGTATCCCGAAGATTGAATGGAACACAGTATTTGACCCTCCTGAAGGACACACTTCTCGGGTTACTGGAAAATGTTCCCCTAGCGACTCGCCGTAACATGTGGTACATGCATTGTCCGCCGGTAGTTGAACAACTTCCCACGACGTGGTTGGATCGGGCATGGTGGTCGCTTGCCCACCTGCCCGATCTCCGGATCTGAATCCATTAAATTTTTATGTGGGGACACATTAAAAGTGTGGTGTATGATATTCCTATCAATAATGTCAACGACTTAGAACAGCGTATCCATAATGCCTGTATAACTGTTCGCCATGATTCAGATATCTTCAAACGGGTTTGCCAACCCATGATCCGGCGTTGTTATGCATGTATTGCTGTCCATGGTGGACACTTTGAACATCTGTGATGTGCCTGACAAACATACATTTCTGTCTCTCTGCACATCGATATCTACCGCTTCAAACTTACTGTTGCTACGCGTTCGGCTCTCACTACTCTGTCAATATGCCGAATATATTATACTAGCAGCGTTCACCCCGCTTCGCTGCGGTCACCCCGGAACGCAATAAACTTTGTTACTTAGATAATTTTTACTTTTTCGCTTTCAAGTGATATGATAAAAACCATAGAAGATTGCAGTAAATGTTAACATTATATCGCCTGTCATTTATGTTAACCCGCCCCGCTTCGCTGCGGTCACCCCGGAACGCAATAAACGTTGTTACTTAGATAATTTTTACTTTTTCGCTTTCAAGTGATATGATAAAAACCATAGTAGATTGCAGTAAATGTTAACATTATATCGCCTGTCATTTATGTTAACCCGCCGAGTAACACAATCATGCGGGTTGCATATAAATACGTTTATTTTTACCTATGATGAACTAACAAAGGATTTGTACGTTATGGACACTTGAATGGTCAATTATCTCAAGACACTGGTAATTAAAAATTAAAGTGATATGATAAAAACCATCTAGGGTCCAAATCCTAATAACCCCCCAAAAATGAAAGAAATTGGTTCAGCCGTATTAGCGTGATGAGGGAACAAAGGATTTGTGCGTTCTCTTTTATATATAAGATATTCACAGGTTCTTTTTTTTTTCCCTTATTTCGGTGTCAGGAATCACCTCCCAACGTTTGTTATATAAAACACACTGAAGCACGTGTGGGAAATTCCTGTTCCAAATTTCGTATTTCTACCCTTCAGAGATTTGGTAATGTGGATATTTTAGTATAATAATTGTCACCCCCTCCCCCATCGAATTAAAAAAAATCCTTTCTTGGTGGTACAGTACCTTACAAATTCTATGCACTCCAAAAATGTCAATGTTCTAGCTTAAGTGGTTTGGCCTATGCGTTGATCAGTCAGTCGCTCGCTCAGGACTTCTTTTATATGTAGAGATTTGTGTTGAGTTGATTCGTAATATGATATTTAATAAAGTAATAATAATAATAATAATAATAATAATAATAATAATAATAATAATAATAATAATAATAATAATAATAATAATAATAATAATAATAATAATATAACATTCTGAGTCTCAGAACATTTTGACTCGATCTTGACATTCTAATTTTAAATCTTGGCCTTAGCTTTATTTATTCTTTTCTGTTTAAAAGTTGAAAGAGAGAGAGAGAGGGGGGGGAAGAACGAATTTATTACAATTTCCCCTTTAAGTTATGAGAATTATCTACTATAACAAAATTAATTCTATTATAACTTTCTCTTCAACTGAATAGATGAAGGAATAGAAGATGCAGGAAAGAGAGAAGTAATTTGCAATCAAGTCTTAGAGAGAGGAAATGCTTTGTACTTTGTGTATGGCAAGTTTTCTAACTAGGAAAAGCAGATCAGTTTTCTTCTTTACTTCTCCCTTCCCTCTCTGGAACATGTTTTTTTTTATTTATTTTTTTTTTTTTTATGACAGTGATTAATCAAGCGTTATATTTAACGTGCAACAGAATGCAACGTAGGTTGAAACTTCTCTGTGCTAAAATTCACTCGTATCAAATTCTATGGAAAAGTCTAATGAAATTGCATTTCTCAGACTGTATAGCATGCGAGATTTGAAGCGCTTACTCAGGAATAAAACAAAATAAAACAAAACAAAAAAGATCCTGAAGAAAAGAGTTAATCAACGTCAATGCTCGAAATATATGACATAGAAATGAAAACAGAAGAAGAACGTTGATAGAAGCAACTGCACTTAAGTTTACGTGAGATCATATATGAATATATATGTTGGATGTAGCTAGGTGTACTGTTTGATTTGATGTCCTCTGAAGCATAAGTAAAATGGAAAGAAAGTGCCAATTACGCTTTAAAAAAAGAAGAAGAAGAAGCTTTTATCTCATTTCATAGGTTATGATTTCATTCCTGCTTCCAGATATAGTGACCGATTTCTCTTGCGATTGCAAAATAAGATGAAATCTTTTCGTTTTACATCCCATAGTTATACACAGTAGCTGACGGGAACGAATTATTGATGAAAGTGAGTGATTATAAATAGAATTGGTGGAATCAATATGTGAGGAACGGGAGAAAACTCAAGGAGTCTGGTTTTGTCCACTACGAACTCACATGGTCCAGGATAGAACCAGGAATCCTTTGCACTTTTATAGAGATGAGGATTCTATCACTACAAAAAAAAAAAAAAAAAAAAAAAAACTACCGATCATATCTCAGTTTTCTGATTACCTGAATTTTCTCATTGTCCTTTTCGTACCTACCTAGTTGAACAGGAACCGAACACATATATGCCCTCCCGTTAGACTAGTGGCTAATGCGCGCCATTAGTGCACCGGGTCCTGGGTTCGATTCCTGATGAGAGAGCCTTGAAAACTGAGGACACATTACTGTGGTACGGACTCTATCTTAAACTGTAGGTCCACACTTCATATAGCTTCGGTGCTGAAAGGAACGCTTAAGTCCAATCCAACCAAGAAACGCATATATACCGAAGACAGTTAATAATGCTCATGGTCTTGTGTGAGATTGAAACTCATTATGGATTTCATCTCATGTCCCTCCGCCTAACCCCTCAGACTGCTCGACTGCACCTCATCAACACTACTGAGCCACTCTGCTTCCCTATCCCATCTTTGCGATTGCGTAGAACAAATAACGGCATAATTTATTGAGTTGAGACTATATTTAGCATTTCCTTGTAGCAGAATGATTAGCATTTGTTTCCTTTTGCTGTACTGGATTCTGGGTTTAGTTCTCGGCATAGCACAGAACTTCTTATATTAATTTATCATCGTATGGCAGCTGAGGAGAACTAATTTAGCTGATAGAGCGTTCACCTCTGGTGCTAGGGGTCTCGGGTTCAAACCCTGTTCCCGTCAACTGAACTTTGTGGTGGACAAACACAGTGTGTGTGGGTTTTCTCGGGGTTCTCCCGTTTCCTCCCACTTTCTTCATTCCACCATTTTCATTCATTACTCATTATCGCCGTCTCCTTTAGCCTAACCGGCATAACCGTGGGACGTAAAACTCAAAATTTCATTTCATTTCATTCTAATTTAACTGAGCTAGTGAGTGTTCGAAAAAGCCAGAATATCTACGATGGGATGCGATGAAATAGTAATAGCCTAACTGTATAAATGGTATCCGGCTGGTTATAGCCTTTCATGGGTTCCAAATGGAAGGAGATTACTTTTTAGGATGGGATCTTTTCTATGTGTACTTTCGGTAATACACATTTTTGAAAATATCATCATAGATATATTGCAATTAGTGACAAATTACTAGAGTCTAATTTATCACGGACCGAATTTAACCTTTACATACTCACGTGAGATTAATTCTATCGATCAATCTACATCTTTTTTTCTCTTCATTCTACTTCTATCATATCAATTAAAATGTATTTTTTTTCTCGGACAGTGCCCTAAGTTTCTTTCTTGGAGGGAGGGGGGACTGGCAGATGCTCAGTGACGTCGTTGAGCAGACTGAGGCGTTAGGCTGACAATTGTGAGGCGAAACCTATTAGGGTTTGAATCCTTCAAAAGAGCATGGTAGCTTTTAATTATCCACGATGCTTCTGTGTTCATGTTCCTGTCAAATTCGGTAGCAATTAACAGCGTAGATGAGATTAACAGGTAACAGTGTCACGTGTATACCCCGTGAAAGAGTTTGGTTTCTGTGTTGGTAACACGTTTGGTCGTGTTATATGTATTTCTCAATCAATATTCAAACCATAAATGGTAGTGCTACCACTTCCGGTTTAAGCAAAGAGATTAGAGTAAGGATGGAATATACTCTTGGAAAGCTTAATTGATAGCAGAAAGCAGTTTCTCGCTATCTACTACCGGTACCATTTTTACTCTATAGTGATCAATATTGAAACCGGAAGCTGTAGCGGATTTCTATCATTTCCGGTTTTAGTAGAGAGTTAAGAATGGAGATGAAATGCGTTCTTTAGGACGCTTAATCGATTTCAGGAAACCGTTTCTCGTTATCTATTACAGCTTATCCTTTGTAGTAACCAATTGTAAAACCGGAAGTAGTTAATTTCTATCACTTCCGGTTTGAATATCACCTCCATCAACGAATTCGATTCCTAACTCTTGCCCCTCTACATCCTGGTCAAAGTTGATGGTGACTCAACAAGGACATTTAATTAATAATTCACCAACATTAAAATAATTTTATAAACTTGTCATATTTATAATTTTCTTTTGTAACTTACAAAGTTGTACGAATATGCATTTTAAATTGATTGTAACTTTTTAAAACTTACGTAAAGTCAAATATTTTACTCGCAAATTGTGATAAGTGAAGTTTACTACACTATATTGACAGGAACCTAATACCTTTTTTCTTCTTTCTCTTAAATAAATGGCTGGGACTTCTCTTGTGTTGCGACAGGTGAGTAAACCAGAAATCTGTCAATAGTGTGTTGAACTTCTTTTATTGCAGGAGAAAATGTGTAATGATTACCTGCCGTTCTTTCGCTTTCACCTTCTTAAGGCGTTGATGAACTTTGCTTTCCAAACAACAGAACATTACACTGCCTTTCAACTTCTACTGAAGATGAACACTTTTCTTTTCCACAATAGAATCGTTTCAGGCTCTTACAATGCCTCACTAATTTGGGTTTGTTCTATTAAAGGTAATCTCTGCTTCTCTCTCTGCTATCATAACGCGGTGCCACGGTGGCTCAGTGGTAAGGTGCTCATCGCTGCTGTATGTGGTTCCCAATTCGATCCCCACTAGCGTCAAGTGAGCTTTGTAGTGAACAAACGACGTGTGTGTGAATTTTCTGAGTCACCCCGTTTTCTTCCATTTTTTCATTCCACCACTTCATTCATCATCATCATCATCACAAAATCACATTGACTTGGTGCGTAGTCGTAGAACGTTAAACTAAAACAAGAAAAACTATAATCATAATAGCTATTCTACAATCACTACATCCACACACATAAAATGCAGCAAATCATTGACAATTTTATCATTATTATACAAGGAATGTTCAAATCAAACCAGTTGGGGCCGAGGTGGCTCAGTGGTCAAAGAAAAATGGAAATTTTCTCCCAGTGTAAGGCAAAAGAGCTTTGGCAATTTTCTTGTTATTTTAAATGAACAATTAACACCATGATGTACTGGCCCATAGTTTTTTTTCAATCTTATTCTATGAGACCTCTTTTGAAATGTCTAATTTCCTGTTACCTGTACACTGTATTTGTGTTAGTTAAATAAATAAATAAATAAATAAATAAATAAATAAATAAATAAATAAATAAATAATAATAATAATAATAATAATAATAATAATAATAATAATAATAATAATAATAATAATAATAATAATAATAATAATAATAAGTGGTAGAGCGTTCACCTCTGGTGTTTGGGGTCCCGGATTCGATCCCAGCCCCCGCCAAGTGAACTTTGTGGTGGACAAACACCGTGTGCGTGGGTTCCCTCGGGGTTCTTCCGTTTCCTCCCACTTTTTTCATTTCACCATTTCATTCATTACTCATCATCACCGACTCCTTTAGCCTAGCCGGCATAAAAGTGGGACGTAAAACTCAAAGATTTCATTTCATTTTCATTTTCAAATCAAGCCGGGTCTTAAGTTTATAAAAATAAAAGTGCAAACTTTAAGGAGTGGAAATAGGGATGAGCACGAGACAAGATTGTGGCTGTCTCGACTCGAAAATGTGCCATAAAAGTGATGTCTCGACTCGAAAAATGTATATTTCTCTATTGGAAGAGCCGTGTCTCGACTCGAATTTTGTCAGGAAAATCATGTCTCGACTCGTCTCGTGCGCATCCCTAAGTGGAAACTATGTTTATTGTCTACGATACTCGATTGATAAATTTACTTATTCAATCGTTAATCTAATATCTGTGAAGGCGCAATATAAAAATACTAGTCTTGAACCATCCCAGGGTAACCTGCTTTATTTCGTCATTAGAACATAATGATGCAATCCAGTAACTCTGCCATTCCATTTTAATGCACTTATTCAATCGCTTAAATTCATTGAAAGCTTCAGCATAAAAAGATTTGTCAGTACGCATCAACCACCTGCTATAGTTCGTCATTTACAGGGATGCACACGAGAATTTTCTCTCTCTCCCGTGATGTGCACAACCCTAGTTATTAGGACCTGCTCTTCTACATCAAAACACACCTTCAAATCATTGCAGACTTCAGCTCAATTAAAAGCAGAAAGCTAACTTTTGAAAAATGCAAATGTTCGTAAATGATTGAAAAATCCGCCTCTTGTGCAATTAGAAGACACGTTATGGGTCGATTATCCAGAATCAGTAGTTCCACACACTGAATGTTCATAAGAATGACTGCTGTGGAGTGGAAACGTCATTGATTGACCTGCGACCATTTTTGAAACGTTTACACCATTCAAATGTCTTATGTAGCTGAGCGTCTCATTACCGTACTGTGCTTGAAATGATTTATATACAGAATATTTACAGGTTTTACGCATTCGATCACAGGTAACTTCATCAAATATTCTGGGAGGGAATGCCAAAGGCATTACTCGTTGCTATACCATAGCTGAATTCAAGACGATCCATCTTTTTAACAAAATATTACAAAAATATACATCTATAGCACATACTGGATATATTTTCAGAACTTACTACGAAACTACAGTAGAAATAAAATCAGATACATATCTTCCCAGTCTTCCTCACTGGAAAGGTCACTGAATCTGTGAACGTTCATGGCTAAAGTGGTAGCCAAGGAAGTGGGTAAAGTTAGAGCTTAATTGAAGCTCGTGATTGTGATCAGTAAAGAAAAACTTAACATCATATGTCGCGAAAGCAAGATAATCCTATACTTTTAGGGGTGAAATTGCATCAAGAAACCTCTCTTCGATTCAGAAATATACGGAATATTTTACGCGCTTCTTGCAAAGATTGTGCATAAACATTATCCTTCTCGTGTGAAGAACGTGCACTTCCACTAGTAAATAATAAACTTTTCTATAAAGCGTGCTTATTGTCCGTAAGGTTCTAACTTTCTTCCGGTATGCTAGTCGTTCTGTTGCAATGTTGTACTCAGCAGCAATACTTTATCAGAAAACACTGTTTCTAACCTATCTAGCATTTCAAATTTCTTGACCAGATTTGGTGCTAGTGATGAGCAAATGCAAGACCAAGACCAAGACCCGGGTGGTCTTGGTCTTGGTCTTGGTCTTGCACATGCGGTCTTGGTCTTGGTCTTGCACTGGAACCCTCGGTCTTGGTCTTGGTCTTGGTCTTGCACACCTAGTCTTGGTCTTGGTCTTGGTCTTGCACACCCAGTCTTGGTCTTGCTTGCAAGAGTCTTGCAAGTTTTGCTTTTAAGAAATCTATGATTTTCATAGGTAAATTTTACTCTGGATATAAGGGATAATAAATCCTACATTCTGTCAATAGTGAGGGAAATATAATGTATGTTTCTAAATGTAATGTATTTTACCTTCATGTAAGTGTGATGATGCTGTACAACATAGACGATGACCTTTACTTTTTTTTTTTTCAATGGGTGATCACGCTTCACTACTTATAAGATAAATCACAACATTTCGTAATATTTTTATATGTTTTAAGAGATCCAATACTCCACTGGTTCCCAAACTGGGGAGGCTACCCCTGATAGTGAGACGCATGAAAGAAAACCAAGACGGCACAGATTACTGAAATACCATAAATTGCAAAATTATTTTTACACTCTAAAGGCGTCAGATTTTTTCTTTCCAACCACGATTAACTCATCTTTGTATTGAACAAACTCCCAATTAAATATTGAAATTTTGTTTTACTGATTCTACTATGTACTGTATGGGGCAGAAACAAGGACATTACGCAAAAGCGATGAAACAATTAGACTTTCGAAATGTGGGCATGGAGAAAAAAAGGAGAGAATCAGCTGGGTTGAACGGAAAACGAATGCGAAGGTTTTAGAAATAGTAGCAGTAGGGGAGAAAAGAAGAATTTTGGATGTAATTAAGAGGACATTGGCTGAGGAGGAACTGTATTATGAGGAACGTGGTAGAGGGAGGGGGCGAAGGAGATTATAGTTGAAGAAAGATATTAAGACAGAAAATTGCTACGTTAAAACGAAGAGACTAGCTGAGGACCACAGTCATCGAAGCTTCTCAGCTGTAGCAAGTGACCTGCCAATAATGGCAGAATAGCTATTATTATGACGATGATGATATGTTTTGCAATATTGACCAAAAAAGAGAGAAAAAATTAAAATAATAATAATTAAACCTCTTAATATTTTAGAATATGAAATGAAATGAAATTTGTGAGTTTTACGTCCCACGATTATGCCGGCTAGGCTAAAGGAGACGGTGATGATGAAAAATGAATGAAAATGGTGGAAAGAAGAAAGTGGGAGAAAACGGGAGAACCCCGAGGAAACCCACGCACATGATGTTTGTCCACCACAAAGTTCACTTGGCGGGTGCTGGGATCGAACGCGGGGCCCCAAAAACCAGAGTTGAACGCTCCACCACTGAGCCACCGCGGCCCCAATGTTTTAGAATAGTTTGAGTAAAAACTGAAAACGACTCAACTGTTTATGTCTTTTGTGTGAACTCAATGTACATAAATACTTTTGACCTACATTAGAAATACATAATAACGGCATCAAACTTCAAGTTATTTGAAATAGGTACGAAATCACTCTCAGTTGTGAATATAGATTATTTATTGTTGTATAATATTATATCGTTGAATCCTAGATATGCCGTATACCTAAGGGGGCTATAAGTTATATTATTATTCAACGTATAAGCATCCACCTATGAAATCAAACTTGCGGTCACATGCGTTAAGTTTTTGTCAATGTCATGAAAATGTTATTTCAATATTAATTTTATAAGTACACATTAAAAATTTCCAACGGATGCTTGAACCTCAGAGCCAAGGTCATACTCATGTAGTCGGCACCTATGGTGTACGGAATTGGCGATGTTCAATACTACATTTCTTTAGCTTTGGAAGAAGAACACCACTAATATGTTTTGAAATGAAATGAAATATCTACTTTAACGTCCCACAATTATTACACTGAGGCTAAGGGAAACAGTGATGATGAGAAATGGTGGAATGAAGAAAGTACGAGGAAACGGGAAAACCCACGCACAGGGTGTTTGTTCACCAAAGAAGCTCACATAGCGCAAGCTGCGATCGAACCAGGGCCCCATGTACCAGAGGTGAACGCTCTGCCACTGAGCTACCGTATCCATAACATGCTCTAGTTTATTTTTGCTTATCCACTTCTTATGGACACAACTATTCTTCATATGATTTCCCAAAATCCAATCATGGGATGTCGTGAATGATCAAATGATGACCAAAGTAAATCAGACACTGAAGTTATTATAGCTTGTAACAATTCATAGAATTATGCTGTCGGTCGTCTCGTGAACAACCGATTCAAAAAACGACATAAAGTAGCTATATGTTACAGGAGCAGATCGACTCACATGGATTGCATAAACTACTGGGAATACATTCACTCCGGCTGTATTTTTACTGGAGCCAAGAAGTTCACGTGAAAGATGTAATGATTTTTCCCCTTCCTTTTTACATTCTATAAAAAATCAAGTAGTGTCTATACTTGTGCAAGACTCTTGCGCAAGAGTCTTGGTGTTGGTCTTGGTCTTGCAGGTATGGTCTTGGTCTTGGTCTTGGTCTTGCACCCCTTGGTCTTGGTCTTGGTCTTGCATCGGGATTCCTGGTCTTGGTCTTGGTCTTGGTCTTGGTCTTGCATGCAAGACTTGCAAAAACTGCAAGACCAAGACTCTTGCGCTCATCACTATTTGGTGCTTCAAATATTTCTTGTTGAATGCAATATCTGAGCTCAAAAACCTCAAATAAGAATTTAAAATTTCACACACTGTTAGCGTGGGTCACTGCAACACTATCTTAATGGAGTTGACAATGGGGGAAGGGGTAATCAGCCGGATTACTGAGAGGCAACATTATTGAGGGCGACATTAAAGAAAGATTGTGCGTTGTAAACTAATCAATGTTTTTGAGATGATGTTCGTTCTTGCTCAGTTCATTGTGCTTTCATACCAACATTTTTTTCAAAGGAAACAAGGATAAATGAAAATGTGAGGGAATTGCACTGGGTCAGAGGCCAAGGACAAGAGTGACATGCACCGTAATTTCAACACAATTTAACTCTGGGAGCTAGAAACGTACGTAGAAATGTATTTCGGGCAGTCAAAAGCTTTTTCGAGGCTCCAAATTCAATATGAGGACAAATTATATTAAAATTTGTAATCATCCCTAAAATTAGACTAAATTTACAGAAAAATCGGGATTTCGTGCAAGGAATCCGGACTGCCAGGACCCTCCCATTGTGTACATCCCTGACGGGATTTGTTGACCAAGTCTGGTAATATGTCTGGAAGAAATACTGAACCCATAGCGCCATCATTGACTTCAAGACTTAGCCTATTCTTTAACTAGAGGGAATGTGTCGACCAATCGTGTACGCACAGGACAGTTATCAACTTCTAACCCTCCCCTTTCTACAAATAATATGAAATAATAATAATAATTTCACCATATATAAATAATCGTGCATGTCTTGAGTCAATACGATGCGTTGCTTAGTAAGGGCGAACTGAACAAAAGTTACATGCAAAATCTGCAATGGCGGATTAGATGGTAAAAATTAAGGGGAGAGAACAACCAGAACCCAAAATATGATAGATGAGTTCATAATTTTGATAGGTTCTGCAGATGTTTCCAACTTAATACTCTTCCGGTGGATATTATGGCTAGGTTGAACGTTCACATTGTGGACCTCAAGTATTGTTTTACACATTGCATAACGGAAAAACTGCAACTGAAACTATATCTAATGTTTCAAAAATTTTCTAAAACAATAAAAGACAACTCTTACTATAAACTTTCATAAAATATAAATAATAGCTTCAATAATTTCTGTTACTCGAAAAACTAGGGAGCTAGGAGCCCTGACCCTGGACTAACACTTGCGCCATATGGTCCTAGCCTATGCTTCCCGACACCCTTCTAAATGCAGATCTTGTTTGCAAATTACAACGACCAAATTGTCATATGCAAAGTATTCAGTCGCGGCTAAATAAAATCTCAGTGTTGACTACACGTTCACACGGTAGGATTACTCGGAAAGATTGAAGCATATTCTAATCTTTAATACATAAATACCCACAGAGGAAATTTATAAGGCAAGAATTAATTTATTTGGTAATATATAAGACGGAGAAGAGAGAGAAAGAACCAAATATTTCGCTCTAGGCTCCAGTTTACTTATCCTAGGCGCTATTTCTGGCCTAGCGTTCAGAAATTAGATTTAAAGTGTTCGGGTAGAAACTAGAAATATCGAACTGCTCCGTGGTAGTTCGGAACGCCTCTGATTGCTTGAACCTTTTCGCTTTTATTAGATGACATTCTGCTTACAGTGTACGCTTCAGGTGTCGGCAATGAAAACTGTTTGCATTAAGTACCACCATATTCTAAGTTCTAAATGATTAGACATACAAATATTAATATTACTTTTTTTTTTTTTAATTTAAAACATTGAGGCGGGAATGGAAAACACCCTTGAAATTAGTTTTCTTTTTTCCACAAAGATTACACGAACATAATGAGATGCATTTTTATGCTTTACTACTATTTTATTTAAGGTTGTATCCCCATCTTCATCGTAGATATAATAAAAAGAACATATTGAATAAAGTTAACAATAATAGTAAAAAAAATATTTAAAAAACTAATAAAGCAGTCACACAAGACCATCTTTCTCATAGCAGCAATAAAACCGTTACAAAAAGAACATAACAACACCTATAGTACACGGTGGAGTCATGTATTATTACTGCTATGAGTGAAGCACCTTTGAGTAAGCAAGAAATGGAAATGAGCGAGACTTTGGTGGGGGAAAGGGAGTGAGTATAGAGAGTGAGAGAGCCTGAAGGAAGCACTTTCACCTAAAACGTGTTCACTTTCTATCGTCATGAAAGGAAGTCATTCATTTACCTTGTAGTTAGTATGTTCGCCTTCGTTCCTCCAACTCAAGTTTAAATAAGACATTTTAACATGTTTATCCCCACCTCCTTTTACAATTCCCAATCGATAGACTAGTAGTAAAGTGTGTATGTGTATATATAGTAGCATTTAGTCATGTAGAAAAGTGAGTGTATTCATTCACTCATGTCACCTCGGATGTTTTCCGCAAAGGATCAAACCTGTAGTTTCACCATTGACTTTATACAGTATCTACTATGCGTGTGTGTGTGTGTTGTGTTGGCTTTTGTGATTTCCCCTTCCTTGATGGACACAACGGAATGAATTGCCTCACTGATTTTTTTTTCAGGAAACAAAATAAAGAACTTGTTTATTTTTTTTCCTTTCTGTTTTATATTTTTAATTAGGTTATATCTTATATATGAATATATGAGATTATGGTAGCTCACGTGTCAGTGACACATCCCAACGTTTCCTGGTTCGATTTCAGCTCGCACCAAGTGCGCTTAGTGGTGCACAAACACCGTATACGTGGGTTTCTCACAGTTCCCCCATTTAACCCCACCTCCTTCATTCTATCATTTTCTTCATTATCATCGCCGTCTCCTGTAGCCTCGGAGCATAGTCGTTGGACGGTGACCTTTTCAGGACCAATAGCTCAACAGGTGAGCCAACAGTTTAAACCTCCGTAGCTCGTCTCCTAATTAACATAGAGAGATGATTTAGATGTCTATCTCGTCAGAAAGGATGAAACTTTTTAACGGTGTGCATTTTATCAATATCGGGAGTCCCCCAGCGGAAGGGTAGGTGGAAAGTTGGATGTGTTTAGTTCCCTCTTCCCCTCAACATTTTTGGAGGAGGAACTCTTCCCGCAGAGAAGCTACAAGCATAAAAAGTAGTATCAAAAAAGATAAATGAACATAATAACTATTGATAGCCTCTGTATGGTCATTGGGATTGCGAGAAATGGATAGGAGGAGTATTGAATTTACCCTTTTTATCAGTATATATTTTTTATAAAAGAAAAACATAATACTTGAAAATGGTGGGACGCTGGCAACACTGTTATTTGCTGTATTCCGAAAAAAAATAATGTCACATGTGCGCCAGACATTCGGAACAATCACATAAAAAAAATGAATGATAGAGTTCGACAAGGTAACTTTTGTACCTCTCACGTCCAACCCGTAAAAGAAGAAGAAAAGGAAGAAAGTTTTAAAAAAAAGTCGGGGAAAATTACACATTTTCGAAGTTTGTGGGGCTCTGGCAACACTGTCATTTGTCGTACGCACGGGGGCCACAATACAAAACTTATCTCGTTGGAATCAGTGTCACATAAGCTTCCCAACGAGGTATGGCTGTATGACAATTAGATCGTCGCTATGGCTGCCAACGTCAGAGAAGACCAAAATATTTCGAAAAATATGTACAGGGTGATTTTCTTAGGAAACACGTTCGGAATTTTTTCTCACTTGCTATTGAACTTTCGCCCTTTATTTTTTACATGAGTGTGCCCAATGGCGTACACATGAAAACATTTTTTCTGCGTATGATAAGTAATAGTGTTGCCAGCCTCTCACAAATTTTCAAAAACAAAAATCTCATTTTTAAAAAAAATATCTTCTTCTTCTACGGATTTGGTATAGGTGGAACAAAAGTTAGCTCGTTAGAATATGTGTTCCATAAGCTTTACAATGAGGTACACTTCATGTTCCTGTGACAATTAGAAGGGATACTAGAGCCGCCAACGTAAAAGTCTACGATTTTCTTGAAATCCCTATCAGTCCTGAAAAAGTTAAAATAATATACTGTATATGGTCCCGGTAACTAATTGGTACAACGTCTACTTCTGGTACGAGAGGTCCCCGGTTCGATCCCAGGATATAAGTTTGTGATTGGCATCGTGTCCTTAGGTTTTCTCGGGATTCTAATTTTCATAAATATTCCACAGAATCTTCCATAATCTTTGATATACCGAGTCCCGGGTTCCATTACCGGGGATAGCTTTTGAAATTTGAACCTACCCTTGTGGTTCGAGTTCTGCCATAAGCTAGGTTTATGTCTCATACAGCTTTGATGCTGAAAGTGACATTAAATTCCAATCAAACTAAGCAACCAATGTTTTTATAATCATTCACTTTCAGTCCTCCCTCTTCTTTAGCTTAAACAACATAACATTGGGCATTAAATTTAAAGTGAAAAAAGGACAACTTTGTAAATTCTTATAAATTTATTCAGACCACTTACAGTTTTTCTTGTTGTTGTTGTAGTTACCTGAGGGGTTCAATGTGATATTGCTGATTTTGCAGACGTCCCAATTGATTAGGGTGACCAGAGTCTGTCAAGCGAAAAGTAGGACATAAATATAATAGTATATGATAGCCTACTGCATCGGCAATACGAATATCATTATTTCATTTAACGTTATCCTTAAGTTAACCATTCATTTTTGTTAAAAGAAAAGTACTGAACAAAAGTATTCCAAGAATTCAATACAACTCTAAATGCTTTGGTGAATGACAAAGTGGTTTATTTTTATGAACATACAGTGAAACTTCGTAGAGGGTTAAAGACTTTTTTTAATAATCGATTTTCGGAGCGTGGAGTTATTTTAAGTAATGAGAGTGAATTTAGACCGGGACAAGGGTACTTCTACTTAACTTAGTTAGCATAGCTGTTGTAAGTTGAAAAGAAACATTTCCTACCTTACCGATATCTCAACTTAAGCCCTTCTCAATGAAAATAGTGTATTGCAAAACAATGGCTTGTTAATCGTTTTGCTTCCTTAATCTTTTGAGGAGTGTTAAATAAACAGCAGTTCATTATTCAAGAAAAAAGTGCCTGTGATTCAAAATGTGAATAAAGAATGAAACATGAAGATATTGCAAATATGTTAAATCAGGACATTTCGCAGGACATTTTTAAAAAGATGGACATTGCTCAATTTTATAGGCGTCTTCGCAACACGCAGGACAGCTGTTGGAGAAACAGTACTATACTGCGAAAATCAGTACTTCTGGTTCCCCTATATATATATATTAAAAAAAAAAAATCTGACTGAAGTCGATTTCTTGCCACTCGTAAAAGGTAGACCCATTGGGAGGATCTTTGCCATACACAGTACAAAATTCCGTTGCATTTGTCACAGACTTCGATTCTTCAAACCAAACGACACTGCGAGTGCGCTTAGGAGCAATGAAAACAGCCATCTTTGTTACAACCAGTGTACGTAGGTTTTTAAAACAAAATTTCCCACGACTGACAAAATTTTCCCTTTTCTCATCAAATTTTCCCTAGTTTGTTGAGAGTCCAGTTCCTATGGCAGAAGTTATGTGATAAGGTTAGTTTAGCTATATTAAAGGAAGTATCAACCACATTTGCATTATTTATTTGCTTTTTGATTGTACTTTCTTTTTCTTTCACTTTTTTAAACAAAAAATACATGCAAATACACCCAACCAACAATTGGTGCAAATGTTATATTATAATGAATCATGATACTTTGAACAGACATACACAAACACACGAAACCTATACAAATTGTTGCTATTGTTTTGGTTTATTTCTTGAAGAAAAAAGAAAAATTTAGGCATCATTCAGCGCGAGAATTTCCCTGGATTTTTCACGTTTTATCGAAAAATTCCCTTTTTTCCTCTTTGTTAAAATTTCCCTCAAACTACGAACACTGGTTACAACTATCCCTAGCGCTTGTGGTAGTGTTATTCGGTACTATGCACTACGTGAATCAAATGTTGATTTTGGTACAAAATGAAAACAAAATCATCACTATAAGTAATCTGAATTAATTTATATGGATTTACAAAGATGTAAAGTCTATTTCGAAGCACACTGTGGGCAGCCCTAGCCAGCCCTAAAATTTAGGAAGGGGGGCCGCTCGAAGTTTGGGGGGGCCGATCCAACCACATTATAGGCCTAGTTCATCACCATATTATAGTTCACTTGGAGGGGCAAATAAAAATTTAGGGGGGCCGGCCCCCCTAGACCCCCTGGATATGGGCCTGCCTGTGGGTTATTAAAAATTTCTTCGTAAATTAAAAAGAATTTACATAAGCAAAGTACACATCTTCAACTCACCTTGGAAAAATTAAATAACATCATGTGAAATCAGTGGGTGTTATGTACAGTACTAATATTAGCAAATCTTAGCTGCAAGAAATAGCAAGCAACCCATAGTGGCAGAAATCAAAGTGAAGTAAGACCAAATTAACCTTGAATAAAATTTTCTTTGATGTTTCACAATCAAATAAACATACAAACATACATCACATAACAACAAAACATCCTTTCAAACGAGCAACGTAACCTTATCTATAACCAGTGTAAATGAACTTGCAAACGCAATAAGTTCTTTACAAGTTATATATCCCAGATTCGGAAACATTTTTTTTTTTTTCAACAGAACCCACCTGCGCTAAACAATGGTTTTCTTCAGCTATGGGACTACGTGCCTGAACAGTTATTGCAATGTTTACTTAAGCCAATGTGAACACGTGTGGTCCAGCTATTGATTCATGGGGAATGTGCGTGACGTAGACCGATGCAGGTTTTGTATTTACAGACATGGTTATTGGGAAGTATGCATGCGTTGATTACTCTCGTCAACATGGCTTCCGGTTCAATCAATGTGCTCGACAAACAATGCTTAACATAAAATACAGTCAACAAAATGCTTAGCTCATTCCATCTCAGAGCAGTCAACGTTACCAGATTCTTTATACAACTCGAGCAGTGTTTATTATTTCGATTTACTATGGTTCGTTCAGTATCATTCAATCAACACTTTTTTTTTTTTAAATCTACTTTCCAAAAAATGTTAATATGCTAATATTGATTGGAAATATTGGAAAGATTTCAAGAATTTTCTTTTTTTTTTTTTTTTAATCAAAAACTGGCGATAATTTTCAATTACCTACTTCTTCTTTTACTACTACTACTACTACTACTACTACTACTACTACTACTACTACTAATAATAATAATAATAATAATAATAATAATAATAATAATAGAGCTTCTTTGTGGCTAAGCGGTTAGGGTAGGCGCCTTTGTGGGAGACCCGGGTTCGATTCCCGGCGGAAGCAAATGTTCGGATTTCACGTTAATCAGCAGGTCCACGTCTCATATAGCCTCGTTTCTGAATAGACGTTAAATTCAAAATCAACTAATATGGATGCCATTTAATTACAAAAGGTTGTTTTGTGTGAAAGGTACCGGGCTCGATTCCTGGTGGGAACACACCGTTGAAAAGATGTAGTAGCTATCCTGAGTGTAGTTTTTCTTGGGTTTCACTCATTCATACCAGCCAAACGTCGGGATGGTACTTAACATACGTTTCCAGGTTCCAGGAAGCTTCCTTTCCTTCCCCATTCTCTTCTTCCTTCCATTCCTCCTCGGGTGTACTCGCCGAGGGATGTCATCCCTCATACGTGACGAGCTTAAGAGGTCATATACTGTATGCGATGCCGGTAATGGTCACAAATATGTACAAATAAATTAATAAACGAAGTGTTGTTAAATAACTGAATAGGTGGGGAACGGACAGAATGGCAGGAGGACAAAATGGCAGGGGACATAATGGCAGGAAATAATGGCAGGAGGACAAAATGGCAGGAGGACAAAATGGCAGAGGACGAAATGGCAGGGGACAAAATGGCAGGCGGACGAAATGGCAGAGGACGAAATGGCAGGAGGACAGAATGGCAGGAGCTTGATAAATGAAGATTTCAACATAAATTTTCGATTTATTCATTATGCTCCAAAATTCGAACTGCTAATAATATTTCAATTCTAATTGACAGTCATCTACAAACACCTTACTATTGCAAGCTTTCTATTCATACCAGCAGTGTCTTAATGAAAGAAATTAGTTTTAGTCGTTTTCCTTTTTATATATATTATTTAAGATCTTTTCGGGTATTACTAGAAGGAAGCAGCTTTTATCTTTATTTCCCACTGTGATCTGTATATGCTCAAGTGTAGACAAACAGTTTCAAAAGCCATTGAAGTTATTTGCAAAACATTTTAAGTAACAAGCAAAAAAAAGTACATATATCCTCCATATTATCTTCCGAATAAACTAACCTCGGTATTGTACAAAGGATCAGATACTTTCTGTGGCAAAGAAAACGAATTAAAATTGGTCGATTCGACTCGTTCCGAAGTTTTTGACGAGAGGATATGTAGGAGGATATGTACTCATTATTTTCTGGTGACTGTCTTTAGTATTTTTAAATCTATAAAATATGCATAGGGACAAATTCAAGGGAAGCTCGGGGCAAAAATCATCGGAGGAAACAAATTGTAGAGTACTCACAAGAAACACTAGAACTTTCGGTAGACATAGGATCTCCCGTTTTCAAAATATAGGATATGATTAATTGTATATATGTCATATGATTAATTGTATATATGTCATATGCAATTTGATAAGGTAATAGGAAGAACACAAGAAAGAGCATTTATCAACGTTTAAAGATACGCAAGTCATTACACAATTTACTTCATTAATAAATATGACTTAAGAGTCATTATATCAATCTTTCGTGGACTCGTCGTAACCTGGGAGAATTCTGATAAATTATACATGAATCTAGGACGGAAATAAGGACACATTTTGTACATAAATTTACAAAACGAGACGACAAAATTTTAATTCGAGACAGGACTTTCACAAACCTTTATGACACGAGACGAGAAAACCTGAATTCTCGTCTCGTCTTGAAGGCAACGCTATAAGCAAGCACGTTAGAAATCAAATATGTACGATCATGGTTCCTTTAAGCTGCACTAAGCTGTAAATATACCCAATATCGCATTGAGGGTGAAAGGGGCTCGATTAAAGTGGAATGCCTGATAATTTAAGGTTTCTCATAACTCCAGTGTAATTCAGGAAAAAAATCTCTGAATTACGAAAAAAAGAAAACATACAAAATACATTTTCAGGGTAACTCTTACAGCCATTACGTTATTATAAGATTAATACTACTTCTAAAACAGATTTGATTGAATATGTATTTGGATAACGAAACTACTTTCATAAGTTTTTCAAAGTATCAAGTTTGAGAAGAACGAAGTTTGTCTTCCACTGTTGTTATCTCATTGCTCATAGATACCAGTGATGACATAATTGGTCGAAAATCACACGGCCGCTTCTTACATCAATTCATGAAGAAAATTAGTTCCAATATTAGGTACCTAAGTTCAGTATTAACCAAAAAAAAAAAAAAAAAAAAAAAACAGCCTCTTGCAACCATGCGTAGCACATTTTAATACTTACACTTGAAATAAAAATATGACTGGATAAAGACGATTGCCTTTGTCTTTGAATTTCATATGTGAATAACAATATAGAGCTTTTCAGATAGAAGAGGGCGAGGGGCAGGTTTTATTAAACAAGATCGTACATCTGATATGTTTTAACTATAGGCAACTTGTACTTTCAGGCTAAACTCAGTCTTCTGAAGTCAAACGACAAATACCATTAAGATGTTCAAGAGAATAACGTATCAGCATTATTACATACTACAGACACAAAGATACCACTAGGCTCCCAAGTTTCAAAATTATATTGTGTGTGAAAGCAGTTAGTAGATTTAATTCTTTGTCACATGATAGGTAGACCCTGAGAGAAATTCAGAGGGAGTCCACGGGAAAATTCTTTCGTCATAATAAAAGTTGTACTACTTAGAATTATTATAAAACCAAGATATCAATTGGAAGATGGTTAAAAAGGAATAAATTTAAGAAAAAAGTTAAGACATGGATAACTGATATTTACTCTCTTTTCGCTCTTGGTTCAATTTAGCTGTATTTATATGCTTTGGACATTTGAGGTAGAAATGACTAAATCGAGAACCGTTACCTACTAACAAACACAATAGGTGAACCCTAAAAATACGAGCCCTAGGAGTTATAATTTTTGCCAAATTAACTTCCTGCCATTCTGTCCTTGTGCCTTTTCGTCCGCTGCCATTTCGTCCTCCTGCCATTTTGTCCCCTGCCATTTCGTCCTCCTGCCATTTCGTCCGCTGCCATTTTGTCCTCCTGCCTTTATTTCCTGCCATTTTGTCCTCCTGCCATTCTGTCCTAAATTCAAAGGGATGCTAAATTACAATAAGCAAACAAACGGACAACTAATCTTCCTCCACTGTTTACAAGAATAGGATATTTTTACATACAAGGTGCCTCAAATTTAATCGATAAATTTTATTCTATTTTAATTGTATACTGCTTTGACAGTTTCTGAAACTTTCACTTTCCTTCTCTTTGTTTTATGTGCTGTTTTTCTTCCCAATAGCCAACCGATAAAACACGGAACCGAAACATGCAAAAAGAATAAGATTTTCATAATAAATTTGCTCGTTTTCTCAAAGACGCTGAATTGAGGTGGGACACCTGCATAAATTAGTTCTTTCTTTGTAAAATATGAGATTTTACCCATAAAGTTCCCAAGTATTAGCAACTGTATTGTTCATCTGTACTGTTTTAAGTAGAGAACGTTCTTATGATTTAAAGAGAATATTTATTTGTGTCCTCGGTTAAATTTCGCAGTCTTAATATAACAAAAGAAATGCAGTTGTTATTTACTGTGGAATATATGAAATGAAATCTTCAAGTTTTACGTCCCACGATTATGCCGGCTAGGCTAAAGGTGACGGTGATGATGAGAAATGAATGAAGTAGCGGAATGAAGAAAGTGGGAGGAAATGGGAGAACCCATAGTAACCCAACGCATACGGTGTTTGTCCATCACAAAGCTCACTTGGCGCGAGCTAAGATTGAACCAAGGATCCCAGACACTAGAGGTGAACGCTATACCTCTGAGCCACCGCGGCCCCTACTGTGGCATATATATTGACGGAATACTGTTGTATACATACACACAAGGTTCTTGATTATCCTCAAAGAATTCACTCGGCGTGAGTTTTGATTGTCAACCACGGTGATTACGAGTTGAACACACCCCTTACCAGCACAGAGAGTAAGTCCAATAGTGGGAATCGGTAGACCAGCCAACTATCAACGATAGCTCTACGTTGTAATTCGTCGCCTTGCCGAACATTTGCGAACAACTCAAATATCAATATAGGCTCAACAAGAGAAGTAAAATCACTATTACAAGTGCGGATCCGAAGTTGTTGGGCAAATGACGGCAAATTGTTGGTTGAATACTTTACCCAACGTCAGCCCAACTTCATTATTCATATTTTTTCAGCTTTATTATACAACTTCCAATCATGTTGACAATTAGGCTACCGTGAGGCCTGCAACATATGCTGCTAGGATCATCACATAATTGATTAATTTGAGTGAATGTTTAATGGACACGTCAGCGACAGAAAATAGAAGTGAATAAATATCCCCAACAACAACAAACTAGAGCATAAAAAGTAAAAGCACATAAATAACATCACGTATTCCGTAGCTTACTGAAGTCCGTTGGTTTCTAAATTCAAAAGAATTACCATTGACAGTATTGAATGAGCTAATGTTGAACTTTTCGTTTTTATATCACGTTTAAAAGGTTAAGGGAGTTCATTCATTGTTAGCCTAATGATTAATCCAGTGACCTTTAAATCTTCGTTTCCCATAGTTCAAGTTCTTTCCCGTCACGAAATCATGTAATTTACTTTCTCTTGTGGTTTTTATTAAGTTGCCACGGCAACATTCATTGTTACTTGAAGTCTTCATTTGTATTCTTGAAATGTATGCCAATGAAATCATAAAACCTAGCATAATATACAGGTTAGGATTTGATGCATGGAGGAATATGTACATAAGTAGTTGAAAATATTTAATTAAATGTGTAGAAAATATTCCGTAAATATAGTATTGGAAGCAGTGCAGCATATTCTAGAAATTCCATGTTATGAAGGAGACTTTTGTGATTAGTAAGACTCTTCGCTGGACAAAGCTGGAATGAAATCTTTAACGTCATACGATTATGTTCAAAGAGACGGATGATCAGCAGGAGCGTCATTTCAGATTTTGCTTGGGGGGGGGGACAAGACCCCTTGATTTAAGTAAAATTTCTCGTTTTTCACTGATTAACCATTATTCTTTTGATAAAATATATACCGGTATACAATATATATATATATATATATATCAAACTCAGGGGGGTCAATTTCCCTCTCTCCCAACCTAAATGACGACCCTGATGATCAGGACCGGATTTAATGTTTTGCCACCCCTCACAGCGACGTATAAGATTTTAACACAATAGAAAATAATAATAAATTATGTATTTTTTTGTTTCAAGGGGGGACACGGTGGCTTAGCGAAGAGTGCTTACCTCTGGTACGTGGTTCCATTCCCGGCCAAATAAGCTTATGGTGGACAACATCGTGTTCGTTGATTTCCTCAGGGTACTCCCGTTTCCTCCCACTTTCTCATTTTACCAATTCTTCCATCATCATTCACTTGCCTTAATCATCCGTCGTCTGTTTTAGCCTAAAAGAGCCTAACGTGGGACGTTAAACTGAAAGATTTCGTTTATTTCGGGCTGCGTGGCCGAGTGAAATTTTTGGTTCCCTATAGTAGTTTAAGAAGGCCCTGAAGGTTATATCATTAAATAATATTTTCACTTTATTTTGAACTGAAGAATGGCACTCTGTTGTCCATTGGCTTCATTTTCAGAACACATATTATTCCAACAGAATGAAACCTATCATATTATTGGCAATGAACGAGGTGCATTTTAGCGCCGTAAAAATAGTTTTTTCTCGATTTTATCGAAAACTATGCATACGAATTTACCGTCAAGAGTCTCATTTTGTACAGGTTGATGTAATCTATCGATTCGTATTGGTACGTGTTCAGTGCATAAAGGAATCAAGTCCATTTGGGGAGGGGGTCATTTTTAAACATATTTCATACTTAAAATCTCTATCTAAGGCTTCTTTGAAATCGTAAAAGATTAATTTTCAAACATCGTAAATAACTCTTATAATGATTAAAATGTACTAACTCTTCCATATACTTACGCATATCACACAAACTTCTTTTATCTTTCTCTCACAACTTTGGTAACTAAAAGTGATTCCTTTGTGCTCTGATCTCACAGTCAGCACATTTGTCTCATCTTTGAACAATATTCTAGTTAAGCAATAATTAAAGTTAACTTGGGGCTATATCTAATTAACTATAATATGTACCGTTGTATTTTTAGTATCTCAGTGAAACATATGATGAGTGTATATCTGTGTATTAATTTCACCTTAATAGATGGCGTAATCATCGTACAACAACAACTTTTAGATTCTCACAAAAAAAGAAAAATCGTTTTCTCGAATTTCTCGGAAACTAAGCATGAGGATTTACATTTACCCACATCATTTTGTTCACTTTAATGAATCTATCGATTGATATCTGTATTATCTTTGGACCTTTTTTTTTTTTCGTTAGATGCTGTAATTGTAGTAGTAAACAAGGGTGTATACTGTAGTACTACTAAGCATTAGCCTGAATTCGACAAAAAGGTTCGTAAGTGATATTAGGGAAACAAATAACATATATGTAAGACCTGGTGACTTATGTTCTTTCTTTCTTTCTTTCTTGTAAATGAAAAATTTTAAGAATTTAGCTCTGATAAACCGTTGTTAAAAAGAATGTTGCTCTTTCGTTTGACATACAATATTTTGCTTTTACCTATGATATTTAGTTACTTCGAAAGAAATACATGAAATTTTTTTCCCCATTCAATGTAATTCAAATGTCTGATCATATCAAAATTGCCATTTAGTTGATTGCAACGTTAGATCTGGTGACTTTTATTGTCATGGACTATGTTAAATGTTTTCAAATACGCAATAGAAAAAAGCAGCATAAATAAAATTGGAAGTAATCATGCTTGTGATCGTATCACTCAGAGTTTATTATGTCTTGCTCATATATTGTTAGATATTGTACAATCTTCCTCTGACGTAAAAGCTACTGGATTTTTTTTAAAGAATATAATTACAATATGTTTCCATATCTTCCTTATTATATCTACAAAGTTGTGTCTCCCGTAATGCCATCTAAATCTTTCATATGTAGGGTTTCTCAAGTCACCATCACTTGAATTTCTCTTCTTTCTTCAGTTTATCAGTAACTACAGCCACAAAAAATGTTCTCAAAGACTATTAGTATAACAGACATGCAGCGCCGTAACTTGAAACCTGTATTCCGGGTAGGGGAAGACAAACATTAATATTTGGGGCTTGGGTCCTAGAAAAAAAAAAGAAGAAGAAGAAGTTGAGTTTGTAGAAAATATGAAATCCCTCTCTCTTCTCTAAAATTTAAAACTTTATTAAACATTTTTATATTACACTACCTTTCATGCAGTGTTAAAATATGATAATTTGGAGTAATAGTCGTAAGAGTGACATTGGTTTTAAATTACCAAAAAGTGGTCAGGGTTTTATGCCAAAAGAATAAAAGAACTTCCTGCTAAAAGATGTTTAAAGATGTATCACTACAAAGTTTATATATGTATCACGTAATAGTAACATACAAAGATTAACTGTGAAGATTTCGAATTAAATAAAGATGTATAGCTACTTAAAACACGCCTAGAAGAAGTGACTTTTACATTGATTGACAAGCGAGTAGTTGTAACATACGCGTATATTCAAAAAAAAAAAAAAAAAAAGTGTAACATAGAAGCAAGAAATTATACACGTCACCCACTGTAATGAAAGAGGAGAAAAATATGGCTAAATTAAAGAAATTAGTTAACAGATATCTCTTAAACAGCTGTTTGTATATTCTTGATGAACTTTATAATTTTGACTGTAGGAACATACCTATGCTTGCTAATTGACAAATCCAATATAATGTACACCCTATAAGGTCCAAGGATGAAATAAATTAAATTGAGCTGAATTATTACTACTAGGGACCCTAGTTTAAGTTTTACTAAAGTAGGGTCCAGACAAAGTTCATGCTTCGTATCAGGGAATCATATTTTGTTCAGGTGATGAGGCATCAGCAGCACCTTAAATAATTTTCAGTTCTCTTGGAAAATGTGGATTTATTCCATTTTCACAAGTTAAATTGAGGGAACAATATTTGATGAACTCAAAGCCTTAAGAAATATGCGCTATACTCTTTCTAGGGACCCTAATAGTAGGCCTACACATTTTACTGAAATTGATCTAATCTATTCCATGCTTTATTTATACAGGGTGAGTCAAAAGTCCTTGGACACCTGCATAAGTTTGAAAAGCGACGGGAAAAGTAAAAAGTGATGATGGGAACAGAGGTTTAATGAGGGGCCGCAACTTTTGGAGTATATGTCATTCATGGCCGCCATCTTGGAATCCACCATTCTGGATTCAAGTCAATTTTTTAAAAATAGGAAGGATGTATGACACATCAAACAACACTAGCTTGAGCTCAGGAATTTAGTGGTGTAATTTATTTTTTTCTATCTTGTACAGTTTAGAAGTTATTAATGTTTAAAGGTGGGAAATTACCTTGATACTGAATGCTACAACACATGTTCTACGTGTTGTCCATCCCGTGCAATGCACAACTGTAGTCGCCGCAACCACTCCGACTGCACACGGAGGAGAATGTCTCCTGAAATTTGATCACAGGTTTGTTGGATGCGTTCCTCCAGGTGTCTCTAATCACGGATTGTCTCAGCATACACTATCTGCTTAAGATGTCCCCATAGATAGAAATCAAGGGGCGTTAAGTCAGGGAATCTGGGCGGCCACTCCACGGGACTACGGCGACCAATCCACTTCCCTGGCAGTTGTTCATCCAACCATTCACGGACACCAAATCCATAGTGTGGAGGGGCTCTATCGTGCTGAAAATAAGACGGGAAAATACCGTCAGCGTTCAGTGTGGCAGGGAACACAAGGTCCTGCAGCAGCATCAGATACTGTGGTGCAGTTAAGGTGTTCTAAATAAAAAATGGCCCAATGGTGCGGGTGTCCCATATGCCACACCACACCATCACCTTCGCTGGACTATGTTCTTGACTCGGGTCAACCCAGTTCGGATTTGCGTCACACCAGTATCGACAATTATGTCGATTAACCTCCCCGTTCAAAGTGAAATACGCCTCGTCGCTGAACAGTATGCCCTTGGCAAACGCAGGATCCACTTCGTGTTGTTCAGTAGCCCACATGCAGAACTCCAACCGGCGATCATGGTCATCCTCGTTCAGTTTATGTTGCATGTGCAGCTTGCAAGGATGCCACTGATTGGCGTGCAATATCCGGACAACGGAGGATTGGCTTATTGCACATGCTAGGAACACACGACGCGTACTTCGTTTAGGACTTTTCACAAACGACGCAACAACCGCCGTTGCAGTTTCCTCATTGGTGGAGTCTTTGGTCGCCCACTACGTGCCCTATCTTAAACAGAGCCTATCTCCCGGAATTTGGTGATCACGTGAGCGACCGTAATGTGCAATACCGGTTCTCTGTCTGGGTGCCGTCTGTTGTAGTCAGCTGCTATTGTTCGGTAGCTGCGTTCCCCTGATATAAGGATGATTTCGATCTTCTGTTCACGTGTCAGACCCATTTTAGATCACCTGGAACAAAGAGAGAACTGGGTCAGTATCAAGGTAATTTCCCACCTTTAAACATTAATAACTTCTAAACTGTACAAGATAGAAAAAAAAAATTACACCACTAAGTTTCTGAGCTCAAGCTAGTGTTATTTGATGTGTCATAGACCCCCTTCCCATTTTAAAAAATGACTTGAATCCAAAATGGCGGATTTCAAGATGGCGGCCATGAATGACATACACTCCAAAAGTTGCGGCCCCTCATCAAACCTCTGTTCCCATCACCACTTTTTACTTTTCCTGTCGATTTTCAAAAATATGCAGGTGTTCGAGGACTTTTGACTCAACCTGTACATTTGTATGTCGGTACCCTATTGTATGGAGTCAGAAAATTTATCTTTAAGTGGGCCCCCATCCAACGACGGGGAACTAAAATGGGGGCAGCTGTTCTCCGTGCTTCATAGAAGTTACGGCTCTGTATGCATGTCAAAATATATCTGAAACAAACTACAATTCACGAATGGAGCTGTATAACTCTGTCTATCAACCCTGCATTTAAAAATATTAGGACACTTTTGCGGGTATAATATCTCGTAAAAAAAAAAAAAAAAAAAAAAAAAAAAAAAAAAAAGATCAACAAGAATTTCACCCTCTTTAGTGCGTTGTTCGAATTTCCTTTTAATCTAGAAACAATTATGGCCGGATGAACTGAAAATTGTTAAATTAAATTAGAATTTTGAAGAAGTTAGGGTTGGACTTAAAGGATCGAAAACTCATAAGAAACTTATATATGAATCAACAAGTAAGTGCTAGAAAAAGAGAGGAAATAACAGAAGGTGCAATTGAAAAGGAGTTCGACAGAAATGTTGCCGCTCATCAATGTTAGTATTTATTTAGAAGAGATAATGAAGAATGGCCAGCCTAAGGAAGATGTTATTTCAGTAGAAGGAGTGAGTGTATATGGTTTGTTGATTATATGGTGCTATTATAGTACGACGAATGAATATTTGGAAATAAAATATATATAAGTCTTTAGATTTATCGAGTACAAAGTCATTTAGTTCCATTTTATCGTTTTATTCCACGCACAGATTAGTATCTTGCATCCTGAGGTTATACTAAACTGCTAATCTCAACAGCACTGCAGGTAGCCTATCAAGCAAGGATGATATCCATAATTACTCCCATAAGAATACATGAAGATCCGATATTTGATTGTCCATATCCTAGGATCAACTGGATTCAACGAACTTGATTCATAATTTATGAGCCTCTACATCCTGGCCAAAATTGTGAACCTTCAAGCAATTCTTGAGATTTTGTCTCCCAGAAGGACACTCGGACAGACAGATTTAATATATAAACAAATTTTTCTTAAACCGTACTTCTATACTACAACAACAACATCATCATCAACAACAACAACAACTACTAGTACTACAACTACTACTACTACTGCTACTACTACTAAACTACTACTACTACTACTACTACTACTACTACTACTAAACTACTACTACTACTACTAATACTAATACTACTCTTTGGTGTGAGTGATCGCGGGTTCGATTCCCGCTGAGGACATTCGGTCGAAAAAAAAACGTGAAAGCTTTTCCAGGCCAGTCATCCTGAATAAGGTTTTCATCATTCACGCGAAGCAAATGCCGGGATGGTAACTAACATACAGATCTCAGGCCGCTTCCCTGCCCAATCCTTCCTTCCCTTTCCTCGGAGAGTGTGATATCCGAGGGACGTCATCCCTGATACATGACGGGCTAACATGGCCATAGATGCCGAAGGCCCAGAAATCTAAATTCTAAATCCTACTACTATTACTAGACTAATAATAGTAATAATAATAATAATAATAATAATAATAATAATAATAATAATAATAATAATAATAATAATAATAATAATAATAATAATAATAATAATAATAATAATAGAAAGATTTCTAGTGTATTGAATACCCTTATTTTTTTAAAAAAAATAGTTCTTTCTCTTCAGTGCCAAAAAGTAAACTTTCTAAATTACTAAT
Organism: Thermobia domestica; assembly: GCF_964235325.1. Classification (NCBI taxonomy): domain Eukaryota; kingdom Metazoa; phylum Arthropoda; class Insecta; order Zygentoma; family Lepismatidae; genus Thermobia; species Thermobia domestica. Next base: position 205,323,225 of record NC_137462.1, on the reverse strand, counting down.
CGATAGCAAAGCACTCATCATTGTTCTCGTGTGACTATTGTATTGCCAGAAGGGGGGAGGAGTTGATACCGTGATATATGTATAGATATCACATAATACAATCAAAAGAAAGTAGTAGGAGCAGGAAGAGTTTGGTACCAAACCCGGTTGGAGTAAGTTCATAATAGTGTATTTTATTTTTTATCGTTATGTATATACATACGTATATATTGTATGTGCGATGGTGCTAACGTAATCTTTGCTCCTAACACGATGCTTTACTCCCTTGCACTTTACGCTTGGGCAAGCATTCATATTAAATTCCAACACGCTTTAATTTAACCAACCAACAACATTGCATGTCCGCAACTACCTTAACACTACAACAAAAGAAGACAAGGGCTTTATTAACATAAGACTTCTTCTTTTTCATTTGTATTTGTATGTGTATGTATTATTATATATAAAAAAGGAATATTTTTTTTAACAAAGGGATTTTTAAGAAAGAAACAATAAGAAGCCAGTCAGTGAACTCTGTCTTGGTGTAACATCTACTGATAGAAAGAAATTCGCCGCAACTAAAACTCTAAAAGATGAGATGAATGCCTTTCAATTTTAGACAGAAAGAATCGAGGTATTTATTTTTACATTCACTTTCACTATACCGAAGCAACAAAACATACATAGGTTTCTTTAACAAGAAAGGAATATTGATCATAGAAGAATACTGAAGCCTGCTGCTGTCACAACCTCATGTTGCACACTTCCGCCATATTGGTCCGGTCCGCTGAAAAACCAATTCCCGAGTTGAGAATGCTCCAAGAGCACTGCCAAAACGAACTTCAAGTGAAATATTTTTTTCTTATTAACTTCTACAGGCTTTATACCAATTGTTCTATGTGCTTTGTTATTATACTAATTAAATAATTCTTGTAATATATCTAGGCTATCCACTTATAATTTCCTTGAGTATATTAATTTTTTTCCCTACATGTTTTGTATAAGAGTTCTGTTAAAACGTTCTACGATATCTTTGTTGTTTTACGAAGACACATGCTCAAAATGGAGGGCTTAAAGTTGAAAAATTCACAGAATATCATCTCTCTGTGACTTATGGCTCCTTAAATCTCCCGAAATCCGAACATATTTTGGCCAATATCTGAGGAACAGTTGGCCAGTTGGCCAGTAGCCACCGGTTACTATTTGATACCAAAATGTTCACCAATCTCTTAAGCATTGATCAACACCAATATGATCTCTCTATGACTTACGGTTCCAGAGATATGGCTCCTTAAATCTCCCGAAATTGGATCTTTTTTGGCCAATATCTCGGGAACGGTAAGAGTGACGCGAAAAATTCTATCACTTTCTCAGATGGTTTTTGATGCTCTATCGAATAGAGGACTCAAAATTGAAAAATTAGCAAATAACACACACATACATAGGCCTACACAGCCAGACAATGAGAATTCCATAACGAACGTTTTAAGTTCGTTGAAAATATGCGATATTTACAAAACTACAATTGGATATCTATTCGTTAGCTGTAAATCATTCCTTCATTTTCTTACATAAATAAATAAATACATAAATAAAGTTTCAGTGCATTTAAATCTTGAGGACTTAAACAGTTAATTCATTGCATAAATCTACAATTGTTTTGAGGAGGCTCCAATCATGTTATTTGTAAATCTATCTAAAAAATTTAGTGACAAATTCCAATATTTAATAATAATAATAATAATAATAATAATAATAATAATAATAATAATAATAATAATAATAATAATAATAATACATAAATAAGTAGTACAGAATATATATTTTAATTATTTTAGAAATATTCTTTCCGGAAACTACTACTTATAAAATCTATAAACTTCTTTCTTTCCAGAGACTAATGAAGTAGTGAATCAGTAAGTACTGCTTGATACCTATGCACAAAATTCATATGTGTAAAGAATCCATAAAGAGTATGAAGTGCGCTCTCTGCATAGATACTGCATAATCAGTGATCTACAATGCTCTCTATTGCTGACATATTTTCCCGAGCACTCTGTGTTACATCTTGGTATTGAACCTCTTAAGGGTCTTTGCCATATTCTTCCAATTCTTCTTGTTCTGTTAATTGTTTCTAACTACTCAGTAACTTCAAATCCCTTTACGCAAAGTTTTTTTTTCTTTTTAAAGTTAAAAAAAGAATATTGAAATAGGTCCTACTATCATTACTTTTATTAATCATTTGTTATTAACTGCCTATAGTCAGTGTTCGAAGTGAAAAAAAAAGCAGAAGCAGTTATGTATGTTATATAACCATTTTGACTTGATATACCGTCTATATAAATGTTGAAATACAGTGAGGGTATGTTGCCTAAAAGATTGCATTTCTATTTACATAATGACTCAAAACTATAAAAGAGTTTCTCCGTAGTTACGGGGACATGGAGAAGCTTTGAACTCCGACACCAACTTCCTGAGAAAAATTATATATATATATATATATATATATATATATATATATATATATATATATATATATATATATATATATATATATATACACTCTTATGTTTATTATAGAGAATTATACATGAAAACATCAAAAACCGAGTTTTTTTTTTTTTTTTAGATAAATAATTTTCCCCAGGAGGTCCGCTTCCAGAACAGACATCCCCTAAATGCGCCTATGCTCAAAACGCGACAACTACAGTGTATGCATTAGGAGAAGAAGGTACATACATACATAAGAAAGAAACAATTGAATATGGCATAACAAAATATAAAACGTTTAATATAAAAGAACAAACAAAGCAACAGATTTAACATAAAACACTTATCTAAGCACTTTTCATTGCTTAAACTATATTTTTCTCGTAAATACGACTCAGTTATGTATTTCTCTTTCTAAGACAAAAAAGAAGTACCAGTGAACCCAACAATACTTGCCGATTTCAGTTTAAACGAGTCGCAACTTCAATACACTGTCTTTTATTTGAATTGGGTTCATGGCCCATGACTCATTCCTTTCTGTTATGTGGCCCTTATATGCAACCAATACAACCAATACGAGTTCTTGCGTAGAAGCAAGGAGTGAACTACTTCGTAGACACCTCATTTTAAAACCAAAATAAAAGTATTAGGAAAAAGAAAATAAAAATTTTGCCAACTTAAAATTCTTGGCGTGCAAAGCTATTCGTCAATTACTGTGTATAAAAATGGATTTATTACAGGTATCGTATGTTAGCATCCACTTTCAAGTGACGGTATGTCTTGATCACCGAAAAACCAGAGGCGGTATCGGTATGTCTTGATCACTGAAAAACCAGTGGCGGTATGGCATACCCCCACATACCGTCTCACTTCGACCACTACCTATAATCTCATGTAATACACAATTTTGTATTACGTATATGTATATACAGTAGACCTTCGAGTTTTCGGTTTAGATTCGACCGATGATATCTTGGATGAGTGGTGGCTCTTGAGGGAAATCACCTCGGTAAAAAAAATATATGGCTCCAAGTTAAGGGAAATTCTTGTACACAGCTTTCTAAAGCTTCCTTGCCTTAGCTTATATATATATATATATTATCGGTGGCTCAGAGTAGAGCAGTCACCTTTGATGCAGAGATCCATCTTGATTCCAGCTCACTCTAAGTGGGCTTAAACATCATGTGCATGGGTTTTCTTGGAGTTTTCCGTTTCCTCTCACTTCATTAATTGCACCGTATTGTTCGTTATCGTCATCGCCGTCTCCCTTAGCCTTGGTGCATAATCGTGAAATGTTACACTTTAAAAAAAAAAAAAGCATAGACGTAAAAAGTAATGGTTACAACAATTCAGTAACTCGTAAAATACATTAAAATAAAATGTATGCCTTTGATCTCTGGAAAGAGAGAAAGAAAGGTTTACGTCCACTTTCACTTGAAACAACAAAAACTTCTGTTTGTCTTTCAAATAACCTAAGTCATTTATTTTAATTAAAGAAACAACTGTGTTCAAAAAGTACATTATATTAAAAAAGAAAAATAAATAATCGTTCTTTCCGGAGGATATTGAATATTAAAATTTATTACTTGCTTTCTTTCCAGAGAAAAGAAATGTTGAGGTAGGGCGGGATTAGAATAACTATATTTATAACAAATTGAAGAGATATTTATTCAAAAACAGTGAATTAAGGTGTAGGTAGCTAGATGTCTTTTGGCTGTTTTCCGAAATTAACTTTTATACAGACAACATCTTTGGTTCTTCCTCCCTTTTCCCCTCCGCTACACACGTACGCTTACTCTTCGTCGTATGGAGGCGGCAGCAAAATGCAAGATACATACATTTCCGAATGTGGAAAAAAAGTTGATGTTGCATATTTGTATTTCCATGTTATGTTTTTTTTCTTTCTTATCGCTCTTCCTTCCCCTCGAAGAAGTCAAGATCAGTCAGAAAAGTAAACGGAGAAAGGAGAAAGTGATGTGAAAATGTTTTCATGCTCGTAAATAGCTTTTGCACTTTCTCTCTCATCTACAGAGTGCATCGGTCTCTTGTTACTCTTCCTCCCCGTTACTCAACTGAAGAGAAATTAATGAAAATTATATATATATATATATATATATATATATATATATATATATATATATATATATATATATATATATATATATATATATATATATATATATATAGTGCCAACATCAAAGAATAAATTAAGAACACACACATTGAGGTACATTCCGAAGGAACATTTCATGTCGAAACTCAAACGTCAATGTGTCTAAAATTTTCAATGAATGTATTCTTCTAGTTTTGACATATCGATCGGAGACATGGACATTATTAACAAAATCAGAGATATCTCTTATTCTTTTTCACTTCACAATCATCTATCTTGGGTAATTCTTCTGTAGATTACTACTCAGTTCTTTTTAATTTCGTTACATCACTTTGTATAAGGACATTTCCTAGGTTGTTTCTTACCTCTTGGTATCCAGTCAAAAATTGCTTTTGTTCATCGATCATTTTGTTTTGGAATATGTCTAGCTCATTGCCAAATAAAAGTTTATTTTTATAATAATATTTGTCATTCCTACTATCTTCCTGATCCAGGTATTTTTCTACCATTGCAGATGACTATAACATACTTTCATTGAGAAATTACTCTTAAATACGAAGCGAATAAAACGAGCAAATTTGATAATTTATGGGGAATTAATTGGAAGATAACTTAACAGGTATTAAAATAGATATAATTAGTTATTTCGTTTTATTTAAAATAGATATAATTAGTTGAAAGAAAGAAGATATAAGACTACGTTTGCACTAAAGTTCTGCGAAATTCCGAACCGTGTACTTAGAATAGTTATTAGCCCAAAATTTGAATGCATATGATATATCAACTGAATCATGAAATTGGGATTATGGTTTATGATATAATTTAAGACACTAGTTAACTATGATTTGGAGCAAACTATTTTAATATTTCAAGAATACAAATTAATGATCTCTTAAAAGAAACTATACAGAAGTCATATTATATTTACGTACGTTGTCTTCGTCCGAATTTCAATCAATATACAGTATATGCTGAAACTGGAAAAAGGAAAAGAGAAACATTAAAATATGTAAATACACATAAAGGTATCACTACAACTAAGAAAGTCATTCTGAACTAACTTAATGAATACAAAGGAAAAGGTTACATTAATGGTGAGCGAATCATAGTTGTTACCTGGTACACGGTAGTCGTGGTTCCTAATCTTCAGAATATTAATAACTGAATTTTGCACAAGTTATAAGTAAACTAATAATAATAATAATAATAATAATAATAATAATAATAATAATAATAATAATAATAATAATAATAATAATAATAATAATAATAATAATAATACAACTCTTACCTGACATTATATAGTGTATGTCATGTGTAGTAAAATGTTCTAAAAACTGAAGATAAACGAAATTTTAGTGTAATTATGTTTATTAAATATTATTTCTACTCAGTAATAAGTTGAAGTTTTAGATATTCTAGTAAAATGTTATGTCAAGGTTTTATTTGTTTTCTACCTTGCGTTGTGATTTGACAAACTCCAGACTAGAACCTTTTATGCTTCTGTCAGAAAGTAAATACAAAACACGTTATAAAACAAATGTGTGGTGACTTCGTTCCATTGAGCCAAGAACTGTGTTACATGTTGTTGTACTGCAAAGAAACTGGATCCCACATAACATCACTAGACGTCTATTTGTAAAATGCACACGACAGCAGAAACAGTTTCGGAAAAATTTGTATAATGACATCTTTACTAAAATTACAGCACTGTGTATATGTATGTATGGTAAGATTTCTATTAATGCTAATCTATTAGAAACTTGATATTAAAATTTAGTATAGTACAGCAAAGGACATTTCAATCTCAACTTTCTCCGTCAAGGCAGCATCATCAGTGAAAGATGGTCTTCCAAATCTAGAAGCATCTGAAGTGGTCATGCGTTCAGTTTGGATTTGTCGTTTTCACTTGGACTGGACATCTCTTAGGATGAGCTTTCATCCCCACACACTTCTTTCATCTCTTCGCGGATCTGCTTTGCTAATTTCCCCTGAAGACTGATGCTACGTGCCTCAAGTTTGTCAATCATTGCACGTTAATTGATTTACCTAAATAAATAAATAAATAAAATAAACGAGTTGTTTAAACAAGTTTAAAATTTTCATGGTTAACGTGCAAGGACCTAACTATAAAATGCATGTCCAACGAGATTTGTAGTTCGTCACTTTCTAGGTGATTTCACGAACTTTTTGATACTTCCTCATATGTTACTTTTCTGATATAGAATAGTATAAATTTAATGTTCATCTCAAATTCTGATGAATTATTTGGGCTTTGACCATTTTTTAAATAGAAACTCTGTTTCAATTGCAAAGTTCTAATCTATATGTGATGTTTAAAACAATGCTTCTTCCGGAAATATATATATTTTTGTGAAGAAGAAAATTAATGATATGTTGTTGTTAGTTACAATATGTCACAGAATATGGTTGGAAGTACACAAAATATTTATGGTGATTATTTACTAATTTCAAAAGATATAATTATTTAGTATGCTTACGTTAAATCACATAGACCTATTATATTATTGGTGCTGAGTATAGAGTGTTATCATCAAATAATAATAAACCCATTGTGAAGAAAATATTTTAATTCAAGTTTAGTTTCTCATTAGTGATATTTTGGTAACTGTTGCAATGGGTTTCTCTAACTATTAGTCTAGGCATCGGGGCTTAAAAACTGAGTTTTAAGGGCAAATCATGTAACAATTTGGCGTTCGATATTTTTTGAATATATACAAATTACTGATCACAAAAATTCCGGATCCAAAAAAAAGAAAAAGAAAAAGAAAAAGAAAGAAAGAAAGAAAGCCGAAATTTTAGTCGTTTCTATTATTCACTATATCTCCGTAACTATTGGAGATAGAGCATCCAAACTTTTTTTTTTTTTCATTTTGTTTGTATAATTGTCTTCTACAATTTAATTCTAGTACATTTTTTAGCTAAATATAATGGTTTTCTTGTTATTTTCATTTTTACTCAGTATAGGTTGCGCGTGACGTCAGCTTTTTAGCCACAGATTATTTCGGATCGAATTCGGAAAAGTGTTTCCTCTAAAAGTTTTTTTTGTCATTTTATGCTCTCTCAAAAAATGTATACTTATATTAGTGTAGGACTAATAGTGCCTGAGTTATAAGCGACTTTATTCTGTCGTGTGCGAAACTGATCACGGTGCGGCCCAAGAGTTACCTTCCCACAAACGGTAGATATTAGCAGCTGATGATTATTAATATATACCGGTATGTAATCCTGTTGCCTGCAAGTATATAATCCTAATGATTAAGTCTATATATAATCTAATTAAAAATATCAATTTTTAAATATCAAATGAGAGGCTATTCGGAAAATAGCCCTTGTCAAAACACAAAATTTCTCTGAAGAATGAAAAGAGAGCTTTCTCTAGTACATAGTATGAGAAATTCTGCAAATCTGTTTCTTTATACGTGTCTCTGATACCTTCTAAAACATGCATAAACATGCCGTTTTCTGTACATTTTTCTGAAGAAAAAAAAATGTTTCGACAAGGGCTGTTTTTGCCACAAGTACTTCGATTTATATATTACAATGGTACTGAGCGAAACAGAGCGGGAAACACATTTCAAAATTGCCTTCAAGAGAGGATCATGGACAATTTGCCACCCACATTTTTTAAAAAATATTTCCACCTTCTACTCTTAATACTTCTTGTAACCGTAAGAGAAAAAGCAAAAAATAAGATATGCCTAACACATTTTATAAATGATCAGTCTTTAAACTGTTAAATTTTATTTACAGAAGAAGCATTTGCCTATTATTAAGATTGTGTACGGTTACCGTACTATAATACAATAAATTTATAATAAGAAACGTAATAGAATTTCTACACGAGGGAACTAATTATTTGAAAACTAGAAAATTGTTCTTAATCATGTTATACCACTCTTATATATAGGTAACCAAGAAAATTCTGTCGCTTTTTCACCCACCACTTTCGAACATCGATATGTCACCTAAGACGTACCTGAAAGATCAAAAATAGTCCCCACAAACATCGACGATCTTCTGCCAACGTTCTGGTGGATAATCGATTCCATCGTGGTAGAACTTGGTATGCTGTGAAGCGAAGAAGGTATCAAGTGCATTTTGCACCTCTACTAGAAATTTGAACTGATGTCCTCTAAGGTGATTGTCCAAGGAATGAAACAGGTGTTAATCGGACGGTGCAATGTCTGGGGAGTACGGCGGATGCAATAGTGTTTCCCATCCAAGGCGTAGAATGGTGTCCCGGGTAGCCACGTGGGGCTTAACGTTGTCCTGTAACAGGAGGACCTCTTTGCGATTCACAAGTACTGGATCCAGAGTTTTGAGTTTTCCTTGAACACGGTTCAACTGCTGACAGTACACAGTAGCATTCATGCTCTGACCAGCTGGTAGCAGTTCCCGATGCACGATGCCGAGAGCAGTCCACGAAACACACAGGAGGATTTTAATCTGGTGCAGTGCTGGTTTCGGCTGTTTTGAAACCGGTTCATGGGATGCTAACCAATGATGACGGCACCGTGCAGCTTCATACGGGACATACTTCTCATCGCATGTCAACAACCTGTACAGAAATGGCTCCTTCCTCAGACGAGACAGCAAAGAAACACAGGCGTCTGATCGCGTTGCCTTCTGGCCCGGAGTCAAATCATGTGGGACATATCGACCCAACTTGTAGTCTTTATCAAGTTGATGGAGGTGCTGCTGAATGGTTTCTCCACTCACACTGAATTGTAATTCCAGTTCCTCACATTCCCGGCCACTGTTCGCCCCAATTGCTGCCTGAAGATCTTTTTGTACATGTGTTGGTCTTCCGCCAAGTAGTGCGTCTTCGAGTGTTTCGTCACCGTCCTCAACTTATTAAACCACCACTGCACTGTCTGCGTAGTCACGACACCCTCACCAAAGGCCTGGCATATCTTCCGCCCCACTGCAGAGGTGTTTGATCCCAGTTTGAACTCGTACAGCATACACGCCCTTATGACGCTCTGTGGAGATCCCATGTTTATTCTTTTCTTACGCAAGTTCACGGTGTATCTGAATTGCCACAACAAGATAGTATGTTGAATATACACACACCAATGACTGACCTTCGCCTTATCTCCATTCGCATTCAACTCACTGTATGAGTGCCAATTGAACACAGTCCCCAAGCAAATCGACAGAACTTTCCTGGTTACCTTTATATCTCGAAAAAGATAAGGAAATTTGTGGTGTCTTTAATGCGTCGTTCAGTCTTCTTCATCACTCTGTTCACTAACTGATATTTAATTTTTATACTCTCTCGGACAACTACACATTAGAGTGCACAAAAAACCACGATTCTTACATTTGTATTTCAAACTTATACACTCAAGTTCTGACAGCTACACGTGGTAATCTCTAAACAAGCCTTGGGAATATCTTCGACTGTTTTCAAAACTGGCTTCAGAATTTGGTCCTCCAAGTACCATCCAAGGTATTCTTGCCTTGGTAAATCAATCTCACACTTATAATCATTTCCCAAATTGCTGTTTGGTAATGAGATATCTTTATGTCTTGTTACAGAGCATCACTAGGTGGACGTAATCTCTCCAGGCTGCATTTTCCTAAAAGTAGGAGCCTAGTTTCATCGCAGATCTACGGATTAACCTAGAGGATCTTTGTGAAAAACAGTTCTGCAGGTTCAATAACGCTTGCTGATAAAGGAATATGTCCTAAAGAAAATAAAAGGTCACATTTTTCTGACACAGGTAAGTAGGCAGTTCTAGATCTTTGATGTTTCAACTGATTTGACGTTATATCGCAGCCAGGTGGAGCGTGATAAGCCATTACCTCTCTTCTCATTTTCAGATAACGGGTGGCAAAGGTGGTGAACTGGAATAAACCTTCCTGTCTTTGAAATCCCGCCATCATGTACAATTCTTTACAAGAAATTCTGTCATAATGGTGTATCAACAGCAGGAATACATCGGTGTCTCTACTTATCACAACAATTCTTTCTGAATTGTGATTCACAGCATGAAGTATCATTCTAGAATCTGATTCTTCATGCTTCCCTTCAAGATTTTGAACATTGATCTCAAAGTTTGACTTAACAGTCTTACTACTAACATTGATCTTTAAAACTACCGGAAACAATAACAATTCTGAAGGTGATAATTCCAGCAATGGATTATCTACTTATGGTCTGCTTTCTCAGAGAACTGTGACCTTTTATTTTCTCTAGAACAGATTCCTTTATCAGCAAACGTTAATGAATCTGCAGAACTGTTTTTCGCAAAGCTCCTCAAGGTTAATGTGAAGATCTGCGATGGAGCTAGGCTCCTACTTTTGAGAAAATGAAGCCTGGAGAGATTACCTCCAACTAGTGATGTTCTGAAACAACATATAGAGAGATCCCAGTAACAAACAGCAATTTGGGAAACGCTGACAAGTGTAAGATCTATCTACCAAGGCCAGAAGACCTCGGATGGTACTTGGAGGACCAAATTCTGAAAACAGTCGAAGATATTCCCAAGGCTTGTTTAGAGATTACCCTGTGTAGCTGTCAGAAACTTGAGTGTTTAAATTTGAAATGCAAATGTAAGAATTGCGGATCCTTATGCACTCCAATGTGTAGTTGTCCGAGCGACTATAAAAATTCAATATCAGTTAACGAACAGAGTAATGAAGACTGAATGATGCATCAAAGATATCACAAATTTCTTTATCTTTTTAGGATATAAGAGTGGCATAACATTATTGAGAACTAATTCCAGAAATCAAATAATTTGTTGTCTTGTGTAGGGATTTCTTAAGCATATGGTTTCCTTCTGTTGCGTTTGTTATTATAGATTTACTGTACTATAGCAACTCTACACAATCTTAATATAGCAAGTGCTTCTTCTGTAAATAAAATTTAACAGTTTAAAACTGATTATTTATAAAATGTATTAGGCACATCCTACTTTTTTTGCTTTTTTCTTACCGTTACAGTAAGTATTAAGAGGGAAAGGTATCAGAGACACGTATAAAGAAACAGATTTGCAGAGTTTCTCATACTATGTACTAGAGAAACCTCTTTTTTCATTCTTCAGAGAAATTTTGTTATGACAAGGGCTATTTTCCGAATAACCTCAATTGATATTAAAAATGGGTGCTTTTAATTATATTATAGACAGACTTAATCATTAGGATTATATACTTGCAGGCAGACAAGATTACATAGCTATATATTAATCATTATCAGCTGCTAATACCTACCGTTTGTGGGAAAACTCTTGGCCGCACCGTGATCAGTTTCAAACAGAATAAAGTCGCTTATAACTTAGGCACTGTTAGTCCTACACTAACATAAGTATACATTTTTTGAGAGAGCATAAAATGACGAAAAACTTTTAGGGGAAACATTTTTCCAAATTCGATCTTGTAAACAATCTGTGGCTAAAACAATCTGCTGACATCATGCGCAACCTATACTGAGTAAAAATGAAAATAACAAGAAAACCATTATATTTAGCTAAAAAATGTACTAGAATTAAATTGTAGAAGACAATTATACAAACAAAATGAAAAAAAAAAAAAAAGTTTGGATGCTCTAGCTCCAATGGTTACGGAGATATAGTGAATAACAGAAACGGCTAAAATTTCGGCTTTCTCCCCTCCCCTCAAGTTTTTTTTTTTTTTTTTTTTTTTTTGCATCCGGAATTTTTGTGATCAGTGATGGATATATATTAAAAAAATATCGGATGCCAAATTGTTACATGATTTGCCCTTAGACTCGAAAAGGAGAGCACTGTTGGGAAGTTGATGCCTAGACTATATGCCTATATAATGTGTAAGTAATTCTTAGCCTCCCTTACTGCTGTAATTTAACCTGATAACGTCCCTAATTCTCGAGAATCTGTATTAGATACTGCGTTAGATGGAATTGTGGAGTATCCAACTAGCTGTTGATATGAATGCGTGCTCATATGACGTTGCACGAGATGATGTTAATAATGTTTCAGTTATTTACATCTTAGTTGTCCTTGAGGAATGCTGGTTTTAAAGTATCCGAGTGTGGTGTTTCCGTGGTAGAGTTGAATGCATACACATTTCACCGTGTAACTAGAATTACTGTGAAAGGATTATCCGAGTTACTATTAGATCGACTTCTGTATGTGTAAAATTGATGGGTAGATCTTAACCCTGAAATGCACGTCTGTGGCTCATTGTGCTCGTACTCTCCAGATTAATTGCCTCTGTAGAATGTATTGATGTTGACTTCCTTTATGTTCCCTGAGTGAGATGCAAAGCGAGTCCATCATCCATGTCGAGTAGTCATATTTTTTAGCTATTGAACTTTATAAACGGAGAAAGTAACTATATAATACTGTATATAGTTCAACACAATATTTCGGATGGAGCTCCCTCGTGGTTAAGTGGTTAGCGTACGCGCCTTTGGGGTGGGGGAACCGGGTTCGATTTCCGGCTGGAGCTCATGTGATTCAGATTCCACGTTAATCAGTAGATCCACGTCTCATATAGCCTCGCTGCTGAAAGGGATGCTAAACTAAAATCAACTCAACAATACTTCGGAGAATCTCATCAAGGAGATTTGGTTCATCTGCAACATCCTGGAAAACTTCTATACAAACAAGTCTACTGTTTGCGTATATGGTTGGATCCGTGGGATGACCTTAGATGACATTGCTCTAGCACTCTTCCACTGGTTGCCTAACACAAGGATATCAATCTTAGCAAAGCCCAAGCCGGAATGTTAATCTCATGGGCAGAAAGCAAACCCTTAGAAAAATAACTTTTTTTTTTTTTTGGACAATTTCAATAAAAGCTGGTAAATCTACACAAAGTTTGCAATTGCTCATCCAAAATGACACATGTAGATAGCTAGTTGTTTCTGAAATCTCATTGTCGAAATGAATTGCCCACAGACACATAAACGTAGCATTTTAATATAGCCATAGATAGCACTTGTAAATTACGCTTCTCAAAAGAGAACTTACTGTTTGCTATTTCCACGCATTTTTTTTTTTTTTTTTTTTTTGTAACAGTTGATAATCAAAGTGTGTGCGGACGTAGAGAACACTTAAATGTATTTGTATTTGTAAGTGATATATTGCATTAGTTTGTATTCATCGAGTCCTACTTCTGTGTGTAAAATACTTATGAGGTAACTCAACAAATAACATAAACTTATACATATTACTTTTCCTTAGAAACAGAAAAAAAAAAAAAAAAAACAGAAACGTGAATGAAGTCAAGGAACTTTTTTATATATGCAACAAGAATAAGTTTCTCATATATTCTATCGAAAGTATGACAAATATTGAATGTGCCAACTACTTAGAAACAGAAGCGCTCAAAATATTAGTAGTATTATTCAGTACCAGCTGTCTAGGAATATGTAATATGTATGCTAGAACTGTTCTGGAGTAATGAACCTTTTCCGGTATCATCTACGAAGAAACGTAAACAATATGTTTATACAGCTGGTCGGAGGAATATGTTACTGCAGACTGGGAGGGAGGGATATATACGTATGTTGACTTACATGAAGTGGAGAATATATTAAAAGATCTGTATAACAAAGAATCAAGATAGATTGAGGACAATTCAAGTACTTCCGAATAACAAAGAAACATAATAAATTTAGGGTAATTTACGTACTTTGTCAAGAACAAAACTTGATAGAAAAATACATTTACATGAACATAACCTATCTTAATGTAAAAAAACAATAATACATTGTGTATTCATTAAAAGTCCTCGCAATAGAAAGAAATAACACTTTTATTTTTTAATCCTCCCATTTCGTATTGCAATATCTTTCAAAGAAACTTACAATATTATGCTTTCTTCATTTAGGGCAGCGCTAACGTAATCGGTAAAGTCTAACAACTCGGGACCACTGGTTCAATCCTCTGTGGGGCCAGGATATTTTTCATTTATCCTCTTTGTTCCAGTGTCGTTCGGGGAAATATTGTACGTAAAGTCGGCTAAAGTATGGCGTTGACGCATCATCTCCTGTGTGTGTGCCGAAGTTTAGAATAGGGTTGCCCACACGACTAGTCGACATAGAATTTAAGCTCTTCCGACAGAAGAAGATACACGTTCTGAGACGAGACAGACTCAACTCTTGTCCTGTGGGCAACCCTAATCTAGAAAGTGTAAAGTCTTCACTCAAGAAAGTGGGAGGAAACGGGAGAACTCGAATAAAACCCACGTATATGGTGTTTGCCAACTACAAAGCTCATTTGGTGCGAACTGAGATCGCACCAGAAATGGGTGCTCTACCACTGAGCAATTGTGACTCCTATTTAAGCAAATCGACAATATATTTTTTTTAAATTAATATTAGTGCTATACGAGAACCATCCCAACTATAATGATGACTCTGATGCTAAGCTATATCCCATCAACCTATCCATTTTGACACTAGCAAAACGATAATACATGCTATTGTTAATGAGAGATAATACAAAATTATCATTGACTCTTAAACTTGTTAATTATATAAATTATCCGTAATATCAATCGACAGATCTCAGAAGCAGCAATAATGCTATAGTATCGGCCACATATCGAAACGCATAGCATCACTTGCAACTGTGTTCCTAGTCAGTAGTTGTAGACTGCACTAAATTTCACGGAAACATGCACACACACACACAAACTGCATGGTCCTAGGCTCGATTCTCGGTGGTGGAAAATTAATCGAATACAAACCCGAGTAGTGTTTCGGATCCCACATTAAACGCTAGGTCCTGTTTCATATACCCTCGATGCTGAAAATGAACGTTAAACACAAAATAATCCAATTCAATAACCAACCAAATAATAAGTTTGTCAATAATGCTATCTCGTACAAATAACTGAACAAGGTTTTTATAGATTGCCAACTACTGTTCTCTGTATAGCGAAGAAAATGTTATTACATAGATTGAAAGCAAAGCCTTTTTAAATTTTTATTCACACTGTCAGGAGATAATAGATCACGTTCCAGACTTCACCAGACATAGCAGAGACCTTGGTCATAGAAACCCACGGCCTCAAGTTCACTTCCCACTTCCTCATAGCAACCGAGCACAGCCCTTTCCCAGTCAGTGAGTGTTATATTATTCTGCAATGCTAGCGTTCTTGAATTGACAGATAGTATGTGAAGAAATGCCGCACTCACATAGTGTGTATGTGTGAATTTGAGTCATGTTACTGCCAGCATCATTTTGACAGCTTGAAAGATATAATCGGACATCTTTGTAAACACAGTATTAAATATTAACAGTCAACAAACTTGATATGGACAGACGTTATCGTGATGAATTCACAGTCAATATATGTAACTTATTCACTCCTAGTGCTTAATGCGGTACTTAAATGTCCAGCCCAGTTACAGGAAAAAAAAGTCTCATTTGGAAAAACTGGCTGTGAAACCTCAATTACGATAAAACATTTGATATTATAATCAAAAATATTTATCTAAATCTCATATATAGAAGTAGTATAACCAGTTGTCATTTAGGTGGGGCAGGAGAGGGTAATTGCCCCCTCCCCAAGAGTTTGAGGAATACATATACTTTAATCGATTGCCTTAATATACTACTACAAAACGTGAAAGTCATGTCGGTGGTGCTCTTGCCCCCTTAAGAGTCTTCATCCCGGCGAAATTAAAATACCGCTAATTTTACATTAATTATGTGATATCTTCAAATAGATAAAAGATAATCGAAATGTGGAACAAGAGCGCCCTATACAATATCATTTTACATGAGAAACCGTTATCACGACTCACTTATCTACTTTCGATTTCGAGCCATTTTGAAAATCGGCATTTATTTTCGCGTTTCTAAACAGCTGAAAACATAAAGCCAGTAGGTGACTTGTGATAACGGTACCTCATGCAAAATAATATTGTCTAGGGCGCTCTTGTTCCATATTTCAATTATCTTTTATCTATTTGAAGATATCACATAATTACTGTAAAATTAGCGGTATTTTAATTTCGCCGGGCGAAGTCTGAAATGACGCCCCTGAGTATAACACTGTTTCATGAAAATGAAATCTTTCAGTTTAACGTCCCATGATTATGCTCTTTAGGTTACGGAAAACGGATGATAAAGGCATTAAGGCAAATGAATGATGATGAAAGCATTGGTGGAATGAGATTGTGGGAGGAAACGGGAGTACCCTGAGAAAACTCACGAACACAATGTTGTCTACCACAAACTTACTTGACCGAGGATCGAACCAAGAGTCTCACGCACAAGAATAAGTGCCCTACCACAGTAGCGTCATTTCAGATTTAAGTTGAGGGGGGGCAAGACCCCTTGATATATGTAAAATTTCATGTTTTTCACTGACTTACTACTATTCTATTGATAAAATCTATACAAATCTCAAACTCGGGGGGAATGCCCCTCCCTGTCCCCCTAAATGACGCCCCTGCTCTACCACTGAGTCACCACGTCCCCTCCATTTTATCGTATATGAGAATTGGTAGGAGTGTCCATTCCCTCACGGTCCTTGAGATCTAAATTTTTCTGACATATGTTTGTCCTCACCAGCAATTATCTTACCTTGTTTATCCTCAAATCGTTATTGTTGAATCTTATTCAGGCTAAATTGTAGCCGATCGAGTTTAAATTTTGTTTTTTGGCACATATTATTTAAAATCTCATATTCGAATAAACAAATAATTTGGAGGAAAGCAAGTGATTGTTTGAATAGTTATTTGGAAAAAATGAAAAAAAAATAATTCTAAACTAAATTAATTGAACGAATAATAATTTGAATAATGGAAGGAAGGCTATTCGAATATTCTAATAATTAACAGAATATTTTCAATATTACGAGTTATGATTTATTAAACAATGTGTCCATTTCTCTGCACGCATATCCTTGGGGTTGTGTAAGAATGATTACGGTTTAGTTCCGGATTCAATTTCCAATGGAAGCAGGCGCAGAAATATCGGATTCAATGCAGAATCATGGGACGATCGGGGAACTACTTGAAGTAAGACGTAGTAAACTTTAGTCATGAAAACTAGAATAACACTCATGGAATCCAGTGCGTTGACCGCATACCATCCAACTAAAAGATTTGACCTAAAGTTCCTACGAGGCAATAGTTTGACCCTGTTACACTTCGAAAAGGTTTCGAGAAAGTGAAACCTCGTCTTGAAAGTGTATCTGCTTCTGTTGGAAGAGCGGTCTCGGCTCATGGCAACCCTAGTCTTGACAACTACATAAGTTGTGGGCTCTGTCAGGGAGAAAGAAGAAAAGAGACAGAGGAAGAATACAGCACACTTCAGGAATAACATGAAAACATTAGGCCTTATGCAAAGTCGTTCTGACACGTGATTAGTGCTATACTAAAGAGTTCGATTAACATATGTTTCCTGCAAAAGTCAGGCCTTTAGTATAACGCTAATCATACTAAAGGCCTGACTACTGCAGGAAACATATGTTAGTCGAACTCTTTAGTATAGCACTAATCACGTGTCAGAACGACTTTGCATAAGGCTCATTAAGTTTAAGATTTGATTGCAACTACTTCTGCCAAAATCAGAGGTGGCTCTTGAGGGAAATCACATCGGTACGAATCAACATTTTATCTTTACAAGCTAAGAAAATTAGTACACATTTTATTGCTACAAGCTGTGCACAAGAATTATTACGTATTTTAAGCTCTTACCCACACTTTGTAATAAGAAACTGTTATTTTTACAGATGTGACTTCCCTCAAGAACTCCCACTGGTTAAAACTAAAATGATCATATATTTTAACATTCAAACTATTATTTATTAAAAGATAATAAATAATAAAAAGCAAATAACTGTTAAAATACTTATTCAAATGATAAAGTGCTTAGTTTGAACAGTGAAACGTGAATAAATTATATTTTAGTACAGAACAATCAAAATTTCTAACTAAATACCACTATACACTAAAAGTTTATTATTATTATTATTATTATTATTATTATTATTATTATTATTATTATTATTATTATTATTATTATTATTATTATTATTATTATTATTAAATAGCAATCAGTACATCTCTATTACATAATCAATAGAGCTGTGATTTCTATTTCACTTTTCAAATGCAGATGCAGACATCCATACTCTGACGATCTCGTGTTCTTAATTAAGTGTTTTTACTATTTCGCAAAAAGTACAAATGAGTTTGCTTACTTTTCTGTTTTTAATCAGTTCTTCTTTACCTTTTTCTTATTCTTTTTCCCTTAGGTAATGATTTCAACAAAAGACAAATATTTGTTGAATTAATTCAGTCTGAAATGTCTTAGAACACGACAAAGATATTTGCATCTATAATTAGAAAATTATTTTTCGTGCTGGTCTTTGTCGGACAGCGAGAGAAGAGAATGTGTAATGTAAAAATTGTATAGAGAAGAAAGAAAACCTTTTCTTATAAAAACAAATTAGAAGGGGGGAAGTATTTTAGATTGTCAGGATTCTTATGTAACACCTTATGTGTAAATATGAAGCAAGAATACGTTTCCGGAATGAGGGCTTTTGGTGGTTGGACAAAAAAGAAGAGAAAATATTTGATCAAATGCAAATTTTTTTTTCTGTTTAAGAATATTCTAAAGTAAACACCGAAAGTAAACGATTCCAGTTTGCATTTGACAAGAAAGAAAGAAAAGAAACCTGCATATATATTATACAAGTTACGTAACACATGATTTTGAGTATAGGACAAGTATAAGACAAAAATGAGAAAGTAACACAATAGTTGAATGGCATATAGTAATCATTTACTAAAACCTTCGCTTCATCCTCTTCTTCTGGTGTTAATGTCCGTCCTTTGGGATTACCAAGAGAGAGACATTCGACATATGCTGAAGATATCATTAAATTCAATAATATACTGCATAAAATTAAGCTGTTTCACAGTCCTGGTGGGTTGGTACGGTAGAAGGACAAATTTATATTCAAAGGCGGATATACTTGATATTATATGATTTCGCAGAGAGTTGAACACAAACTATGTTTGTAATCAAGAAAACATTTACTTTTAAAAACTGTCCTCGATTTTAACGCTCGTTCAAAATCTTCTATGTTCTGTATTGTTTCTTTTAAATAAAGATATTACTCTATCAAACGCACTGAATTCAAAATACACTGAATTAAAACAAATTTCTCTGAACTTATTGTGAATAATTTTAAGCAGCAAGATTATTTTTAAATGTCTGTTGTATAGTTACATAACCTATTGTTTAATCGTTGAGTTATTTGACACAGTTTAAGAGAATGGCTTCATCAATAATTGCCCTGATCTAACTGTAGTTGTGATAGCTAGTATATTCTAATAGCATAGGCTAGTTGAATCATTCTTAAACTAAAAATGATACCACACTAGAGAGAGTCGTCAGACACCAGCAAACGAGATTCAGATGGTGGGTGATAAGAGAGAACTTATTCAAATTATCTGAACTCGAACTAGGGATCACATGTATAAGCGTAACCAGGGGCGGATCCAGTACCGGCTTCTGGGGTGCGTGGTGGGTTGTCATACTTCTACTTAGAGCTACTTTTAACAGCTTTAAACTCTGGGATGGGTTTTATTTATATGTATAAAATAAGAAAGTTTCCTTTTCTTGGGGGGATCGCTCCGATTGCCCTCCCCGGATTCGCCACTGGGCGTAACTAAATGGGGATTACGGAGGATCTGTCATTCCTAAAACAACATTGACCCCCAAGTTCCCATTGGATGACAATATTGTGTATTGCAGTCTATGCATTTTCGTTTTGTGTTCCGTTTGCATTTTGAATTTTTAATAATGACTCCACTCCGTCCCCTTCCGTTTTCGCTGCTATACTGTGATAACAGCAGACTCTCAAATTGTGTCTTTCAAATCTAGAATTGAAAGCTAAAATAGGCGAAGAAGCGACTGCTACCGCTACTGAGTTGCCAACCCTACTGCAAGGGCAATGGGGACATGGACTTCAGAATTTGTTGCTCACGAGATGTGATAAGACAGTACTTTCGTTGCACTATTCTCATTATTTTGGATATACAGAGCGTTCAAAAAGTCTTTATACACCTGAATCGTGTGCAAGCATGTTTGGAGGCTCATGGGGGGACATTTCCAACATATGCTGTGAAAATGTGTGTGTATATGCTACGCCCTGTACATAGTGCTTTTATGCCATAAAATATAATAAATTTTGAGTAAAATAATTTTCTCATTGCTTTGAATATGTGACAATTCAGGTGTATAGAGACTTTTTGAACGCTCTGTATTTTATCTTTAAGATATCCATCTCTCAGCTCCATTGAGAGCTTAAAAGGTGACTGTCTAGATATTATAAATAACACTTATAAAGTATAAAAAAATGTAAACTTTTTTTTTTTTATTTACACGTAATTAAACGTACCATACAAACTTTGTCTACTTTTCTCAGAACTTTGGTAATTGCGTTTGATTCCTGCAATAATTGCAACACATAAAACAAAAAATATATTACAATTTCTGGAGAGAGAGGTCATGTTGATCGAATCCCACGTTAAGCTGTAGATTTTCCTCTCACATAGCTTCAGTGCAGAAAGTGACGCTAAACTCAAATTTAACTAACCAAATATATTATTCTAATTCTTTGTTTCCTTTTTTAACTGTATTTTAATGTAGATTTTGTATCTCATTCTTTGTCATCCATTTAATAATAATAATAATAATAATAATAATAATAATAATAATAATAATAATAATAATAATAATAATAATAATAATAATAATAAAACTATTTGCAATTGATGTCGAGATTCACAATCACTTGGAGCTGTGTTTTTATTAGTTTATAGTAGCTTATATTTCTGACATCAGTATGTCCCGATAGTTCGAAATTACGATATGATAGATGTAGTAAAAATGAAATCTTTCAGTTTAACGTCCCACGTCTATGCTCTTGAGGCTAAGGGATACCGATTGTTAAGGCAAGTGAATGATGATGGAAATCTTAATGGAATGAGAACGTGGGAGGAAACAGGAGTATCCCGAAAAAATCCACGGACACAATATTGTCCACCACAAATTTACTTGTCTGGGAATCGATCCAGAGATCTCACGCACCAGCGCTCTACCACTGAGCCACTGTGCACTTTGATCGAGCTGGTGTTGACAGACGAAGCCTAATATGCTGCTAAAACCACATTTCTTAAACATAAGATTGGGTGCTGGTTAGATAGGAAATAGAAACACAACTTGTTACATTTTCTCTAATCATCATCATAGGTATTCTACCGTTATAGGCAAGTCACTTGCTGAAGTTGAAATGTCTTCATGCTCCACGAGTCTTACGCTAATATCTTCGTCTTCACATAGGATTTCTATCTTTTGATATCGTCCATTAATTGTAGTCTTCTTCGCCTTCTCCCTCTCTTTCCTGCCACCATACTCTCTAGCATGTTTCTTATGATACAGTTCCTCCTTACCCAGTTTCCTTACCATATCTCAACCAGTTTCACTTTTTCTTCTTAATAATGTCTAAAATTGTTCTCTTCACCCCCATTATTTCTAACACCCTCTCATTCGCTTTCCGCTCGACCCAGCTAATTCTTTCCATTCTTCTCCACACCTACGTTTCGAAAGCTTCCAGTTGTTTTTCATCATTTTCTCGTAATGTCCATGTTTCAGACCCACGTAGTACATTACTCCACACGAAACATTTTATGTGTTTTTTCTCAACTCTTTATTCAAGGTTCCACAAAATAGTATTTTCTTTCTCCTAAAGGATTCCTTCGCTGTTCTTATCTTTGCTTTTATTTTACGTTCACTGGTTCACACTTCATATCAAAGCCAGTGGAAATGATTGGTTTAGTTTAAGCATCCCTGTTCCGTTAGTGTATATATATATTCTTAATTTGAAACTGTGATGTTTATATATATATGTATAAACATCACAGTTTCAAATTAAGTTTGGAAATTTACTGACAATGGACCACTTGCCAGAGAATCGCCCTATATATATATATATATATATATATATATATATATATATATATATATATATATATATATATATATATATATATATATATATATATATATATATAACACCATTGAAGAATGCACAATTGATAATGCTGTTGACGTGGTTAAGTTCTCGTAAGACGAAGAGGATGCAACAAAGTTCATTATACTGTTTTTTTTCTTTTTTTAATGATCAATATTGCAAATGTAACGGCTGTTATTACCTTGGATTATTTTTATAATCGCGTACAAAGCATGCAGAAACATTAATATACTGCAGTGCAATGATTTCATCCATAAATGTAAACACCACTAACTAGAATACAAATAATTACGTGAGAATACATTAACACAAAAGAATGTATAGTAAACTACGTAACATATTTCGTAATATTGATATATTTCTTTCTTTTTTTATATATAGTAAAACACGGATAGTGATTATGGTAGTGTTACGTAATTTATTCTTATTTATTACTCATTTCTGTGGTTCGAACATGCATGG
Source organism: Thermobia domestica (assembly GCF_964235325.1). Taxonomy (NCBI): domain Eukaryota; kingdom Metazoa; phylum Arthropoda; class Insecta; order Zygentoma; family Lepismatidae; genus Thermobia; species Thermobia domestica. The sequence goes on along the minus strand of NC_137462.1, from coordinate 205,300,160 downwards.
AATGTTTGTTTTAATTGAAGAATAAGTAACTGCACTAATATGTTTTATTCATATCAGGAGACAAAGCGAATACGTGGAATATGAGCTCACCAATAACATTTAGTACAGAAATTATGACTCACGGGCATACTTCATCCTTGCGCTTTTGATTGACAGAACTTGGTCACTTATTGAAATTGCAATGTAATCAGGGCTAGTAAGATTTTTTTTTCCACTGATGTCTTTGAATAAAATGCTTATATAGGCCTAGTTAGTTTTTTTTCTCGTTTTCGTGCTCACGTATACTTCAATGGTTAGTGGGCATGTCTTTTTTTGCGTCTAATTCCGCGTACGACTTTCGGAGGGAACACAGAATTTTCGGCATTGACTTAGAATCGTGATATAGTTGTTAAACACTGGAATTAAGAGATAGCCAGAAAGATAGAAATAACAACGATGTTAGGGGGTCATGGTGACTCAGTGGTTGAGCGCTTACCTCTTGTGCGTGGGGTATCTGGTTCAATCCCCAGCCAAGTAAGTTTGTGGTGGATAACATTATGTCTGTGGGTTTTCTCGGATACTCTTGTTCCTCCCACATTAGCATCCCACCAATGCTTCCATCATCATTCACTTGTCTTAATAATCAATCGTCTGCCTTAGCCTTAAAAAGGTAGAATCGTGGGACGTTAAACTAAAAGCTTTCATTTTATTTCAGGACAACAATGGTAGCCACCTATTTCTAAGTTCGTGGCTATCGTAACGCTAGGGAGCTTTTTGCGTTAAGAGTCTTCATCCCTGCGAAATTAAAATACCGTTAATTTTACAGTAATTATGTGATATCTTCAAATAGATAAAAGATAATTGAAATGTGGAACAAGAGCGCCCTAGACAATATTATTTTGCGTAAGGTAGCGTTATCACAAGTCACCTAGTAGCTTTCCGTTTTCAGCCGTTTAGAAACGCGAAAATAAATGCCGATTATCAAAATGACTCGAAATCGAAAGCAGATAAGTGAGTCGTGATAACAGTATCTCATGTAAAATGATATTGTCTAGGGCGCTCTTGTTCCATATTTCAATTATATTTTATCTATTTGAAGATATCACATAATTAGTGTAAAATTAGCGGTATTTTAATTTCGCAGGGATGAAGACTCCCAAGGTTATGGCCTGTAGGCTAAAGGAGACGCGTGATTAATAAATGCGAATGATTAAAAAAACTGGTGGAATGAGAACGTGGGAGAAAAGGATAACCTGGAGAAACTCTACACACACGATGTTTTCCACTACTAACTCACGTGACCTAGGATCCTTGCATCAAAAGTGAGTTCTTTATCGTCTTTTTAAATTTGCCCCAACCAGAACATATATCTCCTTGCTTTAGCTCCCAAAATTTGACCCATAGTAGGATGAGAAAATGATACCTCAAAATTTAAATCACGCGCTTTTGTCCTGTAAGCTAAAGAAGACAGACGAAGGAAAACGGGAAAATCCCTAAGGAAGCCTATGCACACGATGTTGTCTATCACAATCTCCCATGGTCGGAGATCGAACAAGGGACCCCTCCCAACAGAGACGAGCTCTCTGCCTCTGAGCTACAGCTCCCGTTTGTCTCAATTGATGATTATCAAATGCTTTTTTATTATATAGGCTACATATGAAAGGAAAGTTACACGAAGAGTAGTAGGCCTATTTTCATTTAAAAAATGTTTCCGGAAGTATATGGATCTGAACAAAAATAGACTGAATAAAAGAAAAGAAAAGAAAAGAAAAGAAAGAAAGAGAAGAAAAGAGACGAAAATACTTATGTATGCTTTGGATAACCTTTTTCTTGTTTGAGGCAGCGATGAACATTCCAGCATAGCCATTTGGAAATTCATATGATTCCTACGAAACATGCATATATTATGACAAGTCAAAATACCAGCTATCCATTCAACATCTACTGATATAGTGGACATCCACAAATGTAGTTAGGGAAGGATGTTACATATTCTGACTTTATCATTGTATTAATAATTATTTCCTGAGATCAGAACATTCAGCCTTTAAAGTAATAATAATAATAATAATAATAAAAACTTGTATTTTCTCTCTCACGTTTCCCCCTGGCCCCCTTTTTCAATTTCAATGGACTTACCGTCTCTGTTACTATAAATACGTAGTGAGGAAGTAAAGAAAGTACGGATTAGAGGTCTGTGAAATCGGTTCAACTGTTGAGGGTAATGTAGGCTTATTATATTATTATTTAAAAAAAATGTGAACCAGACTGCTTGCTCGCTACATATATAGCGTCCATCCATTCAAATGAAGGACAAAGAAAGTGTAGTACACTTTCCCTTCAGTTGAGTGGAGATTTCTGAGAGAGGAAGTGGATTTTCCCGCTCGACTGCCTCCTTGATTTTTGCCCTGCAGTTGCTACTCCATTTATTGCTCACTCGGCTGCTTATAGTAGTAGTAGTAGAAGAAAAAGAAGAATCCTTGCGCCATAGCGGCAATCTCTCTGTCTTCCTGCTTCTTTGAAGTTGGCAAAGAGAAAAAAGCGGGAGAGGGAAAAGAAGGCGCCCAAGGATACATACAGACCGAAAGAACAGAAGGATTAAGCATTCAACAGCGACCAGTTGGTTGGAGATTGGAACGTCAATACTCTCAACGAAGGTGATTGAAGAAGAAAAGAAAGAAAAAGAAAAAAAAAACATAGGACAGCAGGAAATACATATTCATGTCCTTTCAATATTCAAATTTTCTTGTTTGCTACTTGTTTCAATGTTCTGAGGCTAAATTGTTACTTATGGACAAATTCTTCCGAACCAAATGGTTACGTTGATTTTGGTTTCCGGTATTCTGGAGCCGTGTTGACAAAACAAAAAATAACAATAGCACAAGCACAGAGCTACCATGGGTTCATGATTAATCACTTGGTTCCGATTTCAATTTCCGATGGAAGTACAATTTTTATTTATTTATTTATTTATTTATTTACTCACATTTTACATTGGCTCAGCATCGCGAAACAGTTGGAAACTATTTAATTAAGATGTTTCAAACTTTGATGTGGAAACTCAGAATCGACTAGGTATGGTCATTTAACTAGTATTTTCATGTATTTAATTTAATCGTAAGTGCTTTTCCGCCGCCTGTAAGGCTCGTGCTACTGTTTGTACAGGGTAATTCTCTTTCTCTCTTCCCTCTGCAAATTGCATTAGTTACAAAGCTTGTTTGATTGATTAAAAAAAAAAAAAAACTTTAAAAAAACTTCCCTACTACCTTATATCAATAAAATGTGCAGGCTATAGAACCAAGGACATACGCAGGAGGTGGAACCTGGGGGTCCGGTTCCCCGAAATTCCTATTTTTCTGTAAATTTCGTCTAATTTTAGGAGTAATTTTACAAATTTGAGTATACTTCACATTCATATGAAATTTGGATCTTCCCCAAACATCTTTTGACCCCTCCCGAACATGTAGCACTTGAACTTGAGACCCCTCATTTTTCCATACCTTATAACTGTATTTTTCGACGGACATTTTGTGTAGCTACCTGAATCTGGGGCTCCGGTATGTGTATCCGACTTTAAATAAATAAATAAATAAAATAAAAAAACTGAAAAAAACTAGGGAACATCTCCCGAATTTATGCATATGATCAAGGTTATTATATTTTTAGAGCGTAAAACCGAATTCAACATTTTTCTTTTTAAAAAAATCCGACTGAATAATAGGAAATTAGAATACGACTATTATTAGCAATTTATTGATTACATAATACGTTTTAGCAATGTTAGTATGAAGTTTTGTAAGAAAAATAACAATACTGTATGAAATAAAATACTGACTGTTTAAGAAAAAAATAGGAACATTTGCGCATCCTAACTTCAGCTGAAAAATAGCCAGAGCTAGGACTAAAAGAAAGGATTGTCCCGACTAAATCGGGACATCTGGGAGCCTTACATTTCGACATGTCATTCGAAACCCTTATTTATCCCAAGACAATGACATACATATCATGAATCAAGAACAGCAGCTTTCTAAGACAGTCTTGAATTAAAAGTTATTTCACTACAAATTACCAAAAAATTGAAGTAAGGTGGAGCCTTTCTATTTAAAGTCTGCTCCTGCTGATGCTGCTGTCGGTGTGTGTTCTCCCGCACCTCCCTCGAAAGAGGAGGCACAAGTTACTGTGGACGAGATCCTTAAATGATTGGATGCGGACGGGGTTGCCACATTGAATTACTTCACAGGCTTCGCTGTGCATTCTAAATAGCCTACGATCTTCACTCGCAAAGACTGAATGACAAATCGGCAACGCAACCGAGCTCATTCACTTCTTTCTCCGTAAGAGGATTGCGGGAGTGGGGCCGAAGTATGTTTCACATATTTTCCGAGGCCACACTTGAAATAGAAAGGCTCTAGCAAAAATATAAGGTAATATAAATATAAGGTAGCATAAATAGAAAGTAACTGTAATATACGTAGACACAACGAACAACAAATGCACCTATTAACACCAAAACAGACCAGAGCAGGCAAGACCAGTTTCAATGGTCCAAACCTTGTCGCTATAAGGCTAGCTATGGAAGCAGAAGGAACACGTGATAATGGCATAAACAGAACTATCAAACTAATTTGTATGCATTTTTATTATCATGAAATAAAGGGAAAGTCACTTAATATTAGTATAACGGTAATTTACGATTTCCTGGTTTGGTCTCCCTTATTACATAAAAGAAATGAACTACTATGAACTCTGTAGCGTGACCACATAAACATTGATATATTGCTCTTCTCTCCCTTCTGCTTATATTCATCCCCAGAGATCACCAATATATTCATATCATGTCCAACGGAATATACAGTATATGAAAAATACCCATGTAAAGTATAAATAGATAGAAGGCCTAAGTGTTCTGTGAACGTCCACGGTTTATTCATAGATAAACATTAGGACTTCAATGTATCTTGTCTAGTTTAATTGGTTATGAAGTTTGACGGACTTTTTTTAGTATAGAGAGCTGAGGATAAATGAGACAAGAGTAAGTGACGATCGGTCCCGTCTCCTTTCGGACAGTTCATGAGACCCAATTCCCAAAAGCTGTTTGGAGGTAAAGGGTCCACACGACTTCGGCAGCCATGGAAATGTAGTCAGCAATACACTCCAGCTTTTTTTACTTCCCCAAGTTGCACCCATTTTAAATATTTAAAGAAACTGGTGAACCTCAGTGCCGCATTGAAACGATGGTCAAAAAAATCTCGGCCTCAAAGGGGATCAAATTCAGTCACCTAGTTCAGTGGTTCCCAACCTTTTTGTCTCACGACACACTTTACTGAGCGCACACGACATCACGAACATTTATTTGATTCCTTTGTTAGTAAGTATTCAAATTATAAGTCTGTAAGCTTCTATAAAGTAGCGACTATATAAAACAAAGGCGCGTGCGCTAACTGCTTAGCCACGAAGGAGCTATGTCTTGTATATATTTAGCAGTTACAAAAAAAAATGTATTTCTTTCCTACATGAATTTTCGAGCAAAAGTGCATACTTTGACCTAACTTCACGCAAACGCCATCAATCCGACATCACACTCACTCGACCTTACACTTATATCATTTCGGTTTCACGTTTACTTGACCTCACGCTGATATTCTGAGATAAAGGTTGGATGAGAATGACTGTCAAACTCCCGAGAGTCGACATCATGAATTCGGACCCCTTTGCTCCTGATAACAACTTTGCAACGAATAGTTGAATTTTTAGTACAATTCTATACTGAACTTAAAATATTCCTTCTAAAATTACAGTATTCATTAAAAAAAAAAATGTAGATAGTATGCACTTTTCCTACTAATAGTACTATCGCTTTTTTAATATAGATTTTTTCTCTGAACGTTTTTTTTTCTTAATTTTTCATGTATGTAAGCGTTTGAAGTTAAATCCAACCAAGTGCGGTTGGGTGAGGAGTAAATGAAGGCATATGTTAAATTGGCTCTGCACACATCCATTGAATCTGTGAGAAAAAGCATATATTTGCACCTTTCGTTCGTCCGCGACTCTCCTTTCGGAGAATGTGGTATTTACAGAAACATTCGTCTCCCCAGTATTGATGCAATGTGTGCTTACTTTTTTTTCCTTTTCATTTATGCATATATGTATGTATGTAGATATATATTGTATTTACAGTACGTGTCTCCGGAAAGTTAAAATCACATCCGAACAAAGAGGCTTAGTACTATTTCTGGTGTAGATAGAGAAAAAGGATCTTACTAGCTTTGCCTTTTTGATTGGATGTCTGGCAAAGAAACTTGATACGACAAGATGAACAGAACTGACATGCAATTTTGGCTTCTGACGTCATCTCAACAGATGTTCCATCTTGGTCAACAAATTAGCAATTCAACGCTTCTTGTTCGTTTCTTTCTCTCTTTATACATCCAACTCTCTTCTCACCCTTGTCCCTTGATATTTACCAACCTTGTGTATTATTCTCTCATCTTTTACAAGGATAAACAGAAGTCAAAAATTCGTCATGTTTGATCTAAACAGTAGTCTCCTGGACAGGAGCAGCTTAAAAATGGTTGATTAAAACGAAGTCAAACAACATATTGTTCGTCTGTTACTACTGGTTTTCATCTGTCAACTTCTTAAGGTTGAACCACTTGTAGTAGTCACAAGGAGATTATGTCAAGAGATACGAACATTTTGAATATAATAAAAGTTAAGGATTTTGATTGGAAGTTTCAAATATATATATATATATATATATATATATATATATATATATATATATATAGAGAGAGAGAGAGAGAGAGAGAGAGAGAGAGAGAGAAAGAGAGAGAGAGAGAGGCCACAAAATCCCATTACACCTGGAAAAAGTAACATAAACCACTAAACGTACGTAAATAACTGCACAGAAAGAACTGAATGACATGAACAACAATACTTTCGAGAAGTTTGATTGAGATAGGAAACGTTAAGTGTCCAAAGGATCAGTCTGTCGACCATCATTCTCATGACAGAGGATAATACGCCATTACATTCTGTGCGACATTTTGCGGAGCATTGCAGGTGTAACTTGGGTGAAAGCTTGTTTCACAGCTTCTGTCAGTTCGGCATGGTATCATAACGGTTTTGTGTAACGATGCCCTTTATGAACCCCCATAGCGCACTATTACAGCTGGTGAGGTCTGGGTTTCGTGGTGGCTAGGCAAGTCGTGCCGGCAGATCTGGACTACCAAGACCAATCCAACGCCCAGGAAAATCTGAAACAATGGAAAACCTTACATTAGCATTTATGAAGGGGTAACGGGAAAACTTAATTAGCATTTATCAAGGGATAACGAGAAAACTTACATTAGCATTTATAAAGGGATAACAGGAAAATTACATTAGCATTTACCAATGGCTAACAGGATTTTGTGGTCACTCTGTATATACTACTGTAATATATTGATCACAAAGAATTATGTAAGGGCTATTTACGATCAATATACCTGCACAAGTTTATCGGCTCATGTAAAGTTGGTTCCCTATGTGAATGCCCTAACCAAGATAATGGAAGGCCATGTAGTAACTCCTATGGTAGCCAATTCTCTTAACCCTCCATAGCACGCGTGGTCAATTGTAACATCAAGGCACGTGCGCGGAGTCTCACTCCGCAATATTTATCTTATTTTAATGTGTATTTTGTTTTGAAGCGATATTAAATTGTTTATTTTTTTCTTTTCTTTTTCTTTCTTTTCTTTTTATTTTATTTATTATTATTATTATTATTATTATTATTATTATTATTATTATTATTATTATTATTATTATTATTATTATTATTATTATTATTATTATTATTATTAATTCTTTACAATTGCCGAAGTATATTTTACAGCACAAACTCTTTTAACAATTTTAAGAAAACTAATATTTATCTATCCGCAGAGTGTGACTCCGCGGCGCGTGTTACGACGGGTTAGTTGATATACCTCCAAACTGCCTTGTGATGCTGGGTCAATTAGAGGCGTCATTCACGGGGTACAGAGCCAATCGTCCCCCTGAGTTTGAGATACAAATACATTTTATTCAATTGCATAGTAGGAGCTCATATGTGGCTAAGTGGTTAGCGTACGCGCCTTTGGCGTGAGAGACCCCAGTCTGAGGGTATTCCTGCCGGAAGCTCATGTGGTTCGGATTCCACGTTAGTCAGTAGGTCCACGTCTCATGTAGCCTCGCTGCTGAATGGGCCTTTCGTGGACAACACAGTGCTCGTGGGTTTTCTCGGGGTTCTGTTTCCTCCCACTCTCTTCATTCCACCATTTTCATCCATTTCTCATCATCACCGTCCCCTTTAGCCTAACCGGCATAACCGTGAGACGTAAAACGGTTATGCTGCCTAAGATTTCATTTTTTTATTTTGCTGAATGGGCCGTTAAACTCAACTCAATAGCATATTAATATATAATGAAAGACGCAAAACTATATTACTATTAGTGGAATCTTGCCCCTTTCCCACCAAACAAAACCTGAAATAACGCTACTTGGTCAACTTGAACATCGATTAGGATTAGAAATTAGATTTCTGAGCTTTCGACATCTATGTCCATGTTAGCTCGTCAACTTTAAAGGGGTGAAGAGGTGTTACTTGAAAACGCGAATATGAGATATGAACATTATGTACTCTCGATTAAACATTAGAATTTCATAGCTGAATTCTTAGCTACATTAACAGAAATATAAACTTTCTGAAAATGGGGTATCTTGAAATGAATAGCATGGTATAACGTTAAAAGAGACACTTTAAATCGTTCTCCTGTAAAATTATAAAAATCAAGATACACCATTTAGCTCCTTCACCGACAAATATGAAGGATGACGCCCCTTGGCGATCACTGTCCAGGGAATTGAAGAGGCAGAAAGGAATGGGGAAGGAAGGAAGCAACCTAGGGCCATTATGTTAGATACCATCCTATATAGTATTTGCCTGGTGTGAATGAGAAAAACTCAGGAAAAACCTCAATCAGGAGGGCTGGTCTGAAAAAGTTATTACACCTTTCCAAACGACGAGTGTCCCCACCGGAAATCGAACCCTAGACATTTCGCACCAAAGGCGAGAACGTTAGCGACTTCGCTACACAGGGCCACGTTAACCCTAACAGAACCCAGGGCTATAAGCTAACGTTTGATGCATGTGATCCCCTCCTAAAAAAAAAAATAAATACAATTGCTGATATGTCTTTATTAGACGACATTTTTTTTTTTTTAGTTTAAAGTCCCATGTTACTGCTCCGACGCTATGGGAGACGGTGACGATGATAATGAACGTAATGGGGGCATAAATAAGATAGGATAGAATGGGAGCACATTGAGTAAACTATGCACACAATGTATGTTTACCATAAAGTCCACTTGGCGCGAGTTGAGATCGAACCATGGATTCTACGCACCCGAAGTGAACGTTTTATCACTAAGCCACCGTGGTCCCCACAAAATTAATCACCTGATATGTAAGTGTACTCATTGTAATTTCGACTATGTGCTTTTTATCGGTGTCGTCCTACTTGCGACAGTCTTATGTGCGACAGGAACGGTTAACTGTCCTATGAGCGACCGATTCGATGTTAATTGGCCTATGAGTCACCGATTCGTTCATACTAAGATAATGGAAGAAGATAAGGTTCCCTGTTCTTTAACTTGTTTCACGCCAATGCGATTTACAACCTAACAAAATGTACCATGAAAAATTTATGTTCGTAGAGGTCTCATTTCTTCCAGCCATTTCACAATTACAAGGAACATATACCCTTAACATTCTTCTTGTTTATTCATAAAGTTCAGATGTAACCTTACCCTTACATATTACGTTCATAAGTATACAGACAGGGTTCTTTAATAAGTATAACATGTAAGTATTAATAACAAACTATTTAAGAATATTATGTATATTTTTCCTTAACTACTCTCATACTTTATCCAGACTTCGGAATAGCAACGTATTGGTCATGGCCTTGGCATGTTTAAAAGTTGCGGAAAGCAGGATTTGTCAGAATAAATAATCTCTCTAATATACATACACATGAACATCTGTGCTTATCATACTTAGCAACTTATACTGAGCAGTCTTCTGTCAAAATCACTTCTACATACACATGTGCCACCTCGTTTCCTTGTCAAAATTATCGACTTAGAGTAAGTCATTTTCATCCAAAATATATCTTAACACATATGGTACACTCTACATTCAACTGTGCTCCTTATCACACTTAGAAAACTACGGTAAGCAGTGTTTGTCAAAATTATAAAATATATACACATGTAGTTTTCCCAGTGTTGCTCATTAACATATGCTGGCCATGGCCAGTTCTGTCAAAATTATCACACACACGATGACAAAACATTACTGGAACTTTTGCACATACACAAGTGACTGCAAACACTTCTTCACATCTAGTGTGAGCTCGTATTCATCGAGAATGGAAGATATCCTGTGGTCTAACATGACATGTCTCTTTCCTTCTTTTTCCCTTCAAAGTAAGAACTCTCCTATCATACAAAAGACCCAATAGGAATAGCCAATTAGATGTAAGGGATCTCAAAAGCTGTCTTATATTATTAATATTTTTCTCATTTTATTCATGGAGTCTTAAGAAGTCTAAAAAATAGATGTTGGCGAAATTGTTACACTTTAAGTTTTCCAAAATAACATATAGGCTTTGCTTAGTGAGTAGTTAGATTTGAATTATATTAAGTACAGAAAGCAGAGCTTTTGAAGAAAGGAGATATTACAATTGGATTTTCAATAATTAATTACATAGGAATACACTTTTCATGGAAATTATCCTGTTCTCTCAACCATAAGTTTTTTGATATGTTTTATGTCAAATCTAACTCAAAATTAAGTTTTATCTGCACTCACAGTAGTGGGGAAATATATTTGAAGAACAGTATCATTGGCACGTGCATTTTTCATAGCAAGATTGTTCGAACGTTAATAATGCTGGGAGCAAACATATTTTACGAGAGGGAATCAATCATCTTTCATCATCTCAATGTAAATGAATCAGTCGCTCACAGGACAGATAACATTTCCTGTTGCTAATAGGACTGTCGCTTCTAGGACTAATTGCTACGAATATGGATTTGCGTGTGCCAATCATTTGGTTAAGCAGGCAAGGGCGCCCATATAGTGGTTTCCAGGGGGGGCAAGTATAAGCGATATTTCAAATATAGTTTCAAATTCTGCTGTAACTAATGTAAAAATTCTATTGGGTTTTCAATATTCCCAAGTACAATTTCCTATAGGGGGGCGATGCCCTCTCCCCCCCTGATGGGCGCCCTTGTAAGCAGGATTCAATATTCTTTTTAAAAAGTACTTGGATATTTTTTTTTAATGTTGTGTACTTGCACGTTGCACTCTCAGACTAAATTTTGATGCCTATTCTGACGTGAAAGAGCTTCTTTCCCCCTAAAAAAGAATACAAGACATAACCAACTTGTTGAAATTTTATGTAAATGTTAGAGGGAGCTTCTGGAGAGTACATATTCTAATATGAGTATACAATACTTTTGATAAATTATAACAAAAGTCTATTATGGGGGATCAAAAGTAAATGTACTGCATATTAGCATGGAATCAATTTTTGATATCACTATAGTCTACCAAGATGGGGGGAGGGGGGCTGAGCGCGTCATCTCCTTGTATGCGCCATTAGTCTACACTAGTGTAGGTTTTATGCATATACTGTAGCAAGGGCGCCCATCAGGGGGGGGCAAGGTGGGGCGATTACCCCCTAAGACGAAATTGTACTTGGGAATATCGAAAACCCAATAGAATTTTTACATTAGTTACAGGAAAATTTGAAACTTCCCCCCCTTGGAAACTTGAACTCGCTTATACTTGCCCCCCCTTGGAAACCACAACATGGGCGCCCTTGTACTTTGGATAGTATGGTTGAATAAAATAGATCTATTTTAAAAACAGTTCTCACATTTATGTCTACCGCACAAACAGCACTTTCTGTTGGTTTATTAAATGCAATATGAATACAATTTTATCTTTCTTTTCAACAAAGTTTTAATGTGATATTAATTGTCGGATAACATTATGGTATCACAGTACAATGTTATTGTTAGTTCAAAATAAAAAATCATCACATTTTTTTTTAACAGCATGCATACTATGTGACGAAATGTCAATTTTCGTGAGGTCGCGAATATAACTGGTTTTTCACAATTGGAACTTGGATGAAACGTACGGCTTACATTCGAGGCAATACAATAATTAATTTTATTACTTTTGCTGCAAAACTATACGTTAGAGGAAAAAAAAAGTGTGAAAATATTATATTGTCATCAGGTTTATCTAGATCTATCTGTACAGTCAGGAACATAAATAAGTAAAGGTAAAAGTCTTTATTTCTTATGGCTCCAACCTCTACTTATGTCCGTAGCTGTACAAAATTTCACAGCACAAAGTTAGCATGGAAGTGCGCGAAATTAAAGTTGCACAATTTGAATCTAACAAACAGAAAAGAAAACTAATGATAGCACAGCAAATATAGCAATAATGTTGCGCTAACCTCAAATTACACAATTAATAAGGTGTATGGTTGATCGAAGCTCTTCAATCGCAAACTGTGGTGCAGCGCCATCAAGTTTTCTTTCAATATTCCAAACATATAAGAGATGTAAAATTCTGTCTTATAACAATTTAAGCTTATGCCTACAGTAGACATGGGCGAGTCACTGCAGTTGTAGTGTATAAATATGTGAATAGTAATGTTGATAGGAAAAAAAAAAAAGTAGGACAGGGAAGACGCAACCACGCAATCTTGAAAGCGAGTCTTGTTTTTCCAGCGATGTCACTTTTACTAACATGCTTGCTTTGCTCACAGACAAATCGCAACGAATCCCTCCACTAACTGCTACGGTATACTATCTTACGAGTGACCTACTGCCTTTGTGAGTTGCCTCGGGGCCACTTTTGGGCTTTTGCTTCCAAGCGACTTGTTCATCCAAGTGTGCAGTCAGTGCATTGCGTACAGCACAATACAGTAGGAAGACGAGAAAGAAAGGAAATGAACAGCAAAAAAAGTAAGAAACGTTTACATAAAGAATAAAATAAACTCTCTCCCACCCACGATTAAAAAGTTCCCCCTCTTCAAAGTAGGAAAACGAACAAAAGTGTATAGGGCAAGTACTGAAAGGAATGACTGTCGTCTTTCTAAACTAATGAATAAAAACCAACTATACAATACATCTCCTTGCTTTGATAGATCTCATGTTCCTGGCCGGGATAGCTACAGTGTTGCTAAATCACAATATAGTAAATATCCTTCAGCAAAGGAGAGAAAAAATCCCTGTTCAACTTTATTATTGATCGGTTGATTCTTTCTTAACGTCCCTTTTTAGCACCGAAGCTATATGAGAGCCAGTTGGATTCGAACCAGTACTCGAGTTTATATCGAAAGTAAGTATTTCCAACTGGGATTTAAATCTGAGCCACAGAAGTTAGCCACAAAGTCACACTTAACATAATTTATTTTCTACGAAATAATTGATTTTTGGTAAGACTATTACAACGGATGATGCTCCAGATAACTACAAGGATATTGAAGGTAAATGGACAGCTCATATTCTTGCTTCATAATCGGAAGCCGTAACAATACATACGAGGAATAGCCTATATCAAGGATTTTGCTTCTTTGTATCAGATAAATGTCTACTGAACTGATTTCAATTGACCCTTCATCGTGATCTCAGAATAACACGCTGCCTATTGCAATGTTTACATTCCATGAAACTGTACCACAGCATAAAGGATAGATCAAAGTGTATGAAAGTCAATAGTAAACAATTTCCTTTCTGTTAATTCTTTTCACTATTTAGTAATTTCCACGAAATAAAGTGGATCTACTGTATTTGAATGCGAGAAAATTATGTATTTAACTACGTTTCGATTTTCAGAAAGTTCACTTAGGAATAAAACTATGAACTCAATAAATATCATAAGCTATACGTGCAAAGAACGGACAGCTCAGGTAGTAACCCAGTAAGCAAGCACGTCTCCAGTTAAATCTAAGTTTGCCCTTAATTTTCCTTGATGGATTTAACCTTAGAAATTCTGTGTGTGGCTTTGCCAAGTCATGCATGGAATCCAGATAGCTTTGACGTATAAACCTATGTATGCTTAGACCAAATCAAAGAATGAATGCTGCGCGGGGACGTTTGTGTTAGATTTAGCCTTAGAGGGTCTTTCTGCGTATGGCTTTGCAAAGTGTAAATTTTAAGTCATACTTGACAATTTGTCAATTTAGAGGGATTTTAAGGCTAGTACTATATTATGTATTCAGTGGTGCCCCCCCCCCCATATCCATGACGCACCCCCCTCAATTGTCTATACCAGCGTTTCCCAACCTTTTTCAACTTGCGGCACACTACAGGTGTAACTTGAAGTCTCGCGGCACACTCATATAGATATTATTATTATTGTTTGTAAATATAAAATATAGTGGTATTTTTTTCTTTCATTACTGATCTTCTCACAGAGAAGAAAGCTCGATCAGTGATTTTCCCCCGTGGTAAATCATTATGCTTATTTTTTTCATTCTAATTTAAAAATAGAAAACAACTGCAATAAGATATGGGACCAAACAAGGGCGCCCATGTTGTGGTTTCCAAGGAAGGGGGGCAAGTATAAGCGACGTTTCAAGAATAGTTCAAATTTTGCGTAACTAATGTAAAAATTCTTTTCGGATTTTCGGTATTCTGAAGTACAATTTCCTCTAGGAAGGCGAGCGCCCCATTTTTCCCCCCTGATGGGCGCCCTTGGAAGTAAGGCTTTTAAAAATACACTTTTTCTTGAAAACTGTATCCAACCTTTCACTAAGAAGGAAGATCACTAAATAACGAATGAACAAATAAATCTCTTTTACTCTTAAAACACAAATGTACGTAATTTGTAAGCATGTTTGTTTTGTCAAAAGGACTGAATGTATTTTAAAATTTCAAGTTACGAAATAGTCTGCAACAATAAAGAAGCAATAATGGTCATAACAATGATAACATACTATTTTCAACATTAAAAATGTACAGAAAAGTAACAGTGTGAAACTCAAAATTGTAGATTCATAGTAGAGGTTCATGTTAATGTTAAATACAAATATACATTTATACCTATGCCTTGCAATTTGATTGCTATAGAATTAGTAATTTAGTTTCGATTTCCTCGCGGCACACTAGCGGCCCATTCGCGGCACACCAGTTGGGAAACGCTGGTCTATCCGTAGGTGTTCTTCTATGAAAAAAATCTTTTCAATTAATTTTTACACCCCTTCAAACATGTTTATATAGATTTTTACCCCCCCCCCCCCAAATATTTCAATGACACAGTTTGCGTCATAGCCCTCCTTTGTGGGCACCCTTGATATATTATTGTCAACTCTGGAACAAGCTTGCAATCGAGGAACTAGCAAGTTTGCTATGGACTTCGTTAGATCTGCAGCCATGTAAATGCAAACTTGTGCAAACCTACAGACTTTGCCTTGAAGGTTTGAATAAGATTATTAAGAGTCTAGAATGATTTTAGGGAAGTATATTTGAAATTTAAAAAGTAGGAGTTTTAAAAAAATATTAGTTACTTGAAAAGTATTGAGCCTTTTGTGTACCACATGGGGTATATGAGTCGCAGCAGAACACGGTTAACATCATTTGACAGCTGAAGCTAATAGATGTGCAAAAAGTATTGGAATTATTATTTTCAGACGTAAGATATTGCACCCTGAAGATGAGTGAAATTTGCACGAAAGTTCGCTACATTTTACAATTTCATTTCTATAAAGGGGCAAGTGCTGCGCAGACCACTGAAGATAATTATGCTATTTATGGGCAAGATACGTTATCAAAAGCAACAGCCAAATAATAATAATAATAATAAATGCTTCTTTAGCTCTCGTTCTGGAAATTTCGATGTTCAAGGTGCTCCTCACAGTGGACGCCCGATCATACCAAAAATGGATGATATTCTGGCAAAAGTCGAGTAAGACTGGCATGTAGGCAGTGATGACATCAGCAATGACCTTAAACATTCATCACCAAACTGTGTTAAACCATTCGAAGAGAGATACCCACAAAAAGAAGTTCGAGTTTGGATGCCACATGATCTGACTCAGAAACGTTTACTCGACCAAATTTCTATATGCGAATCTCTACTAAAACGTAACGAACTTATATCTGAAGTGGTTAATCACAAGTGATGAAAAGTGGACAACATACAACAATAATGTACGAAAAATATCGTGGTCGAAACGAGGAGAAGCTCCACAATCTGTGATAAAGCCCATATTGACGCTCAGGGAGGTTGTACTCTACGTTTGGTG
This sequence comes from Thermobia domestica, assembly GCF_964235325.1. Classification (NCBI taxonomy): domain Eukaryota; kingdom Metazoa; phylum Arthropoda; class Insecta; order Zygentoma; family Lepismatidae; genus Thermobia; species Thermobia domestica. The sequence goes on along the minus strand of NC_137462.1, from coordinate 205,283,823 downwards.
GCATTAGAAGGGCATCGTGCATCACGAGCTGCTGCCGTCGGGCAAAACGATAGACATGGATCTGTACTGTCGACAATTAGGGCGAGTGCATCCAATAAAACAAAAGAAATGTCCAGAAATGGTCAACAGAAAAGGTATCGTATATCACGTTGACATCGCTAGACCGCATACATCTTTAACAACCTGTCACAAATTAAGGAAACTTGACTGGGAAGCTTAAATGCATCCAATGTATAGCCCGGATCTGGAACCGCCAGACTATCATTTGTTTAGATCTCTGCAGAACTGTTTGAATGGTGCTAAAATTAGTTTAAAAAGAGGACTGAAAGCAACATCTTACTTTTTTTAAAACCAAAAATCACAGGAGTTTTATGGCAACAGATTAATATGTTACCGGAAAAATGGCAGAATGTCATCGAAGAAAATTGTGCACAGGCGATTTCAGAATATTATTTTCAAATCAGAATTATTGCATCTTAATTTTGACATCCAGTGTTTCAATACTTTTAAAACAACCTGAACCTAATATAAATACAGTTGAAGTATACAAAAAAAAAAAAAAAAAATCCATTGTACTTTGAATTTTGTTTAATTTCGATAAAAAATATGGTTTATTATTATTTATATTTTGTATATGGGACGGCCAAAATCTTTAAGTGCTTAGGACCTCTGAGGGCCTTAATCCGCCCCTGACTATGCTATTTGTACACGAGGTATGTCATAAACTATTTAAAATTCTTAATATATAACAAATATGTACTTTAAGGTGCCACCTTGACATGCCTACTACAGATATGATAAACATGTGCGGGAGAAAGATGTTGATAAATAATAATTATTGTTCCCGATATTCCATTTCCCTGCTTCTGGTTTCTTTATGGGTAGTTAATTGCATGGTTTAAAAGTGAAGTTGTAATTTGTATTGCAGAGAATCGCAAGTTTTATTCTAGAACTACGACGGACGATAAGGTCTTGTTTGCAGGTTGTCTCGTCCCCCCCTCCCCTTTATCGGTTCATCTATAATTCATTGCATTTGTCATCCATATTCTTTACATAAACAGTCTTATAGCGAATACTGAAGTTGAGGACTTCCTTTTATTAATTATTTGATGTTCAATAACGACATAAAAACTCATTATTGTTTATTCTTTCACTTTTAAGAAATGCACGGACTGCTGTTTCCAAATGCTACTTTTTTTTTTTTTTTTTTTTTTTTTTTTGGGAATACGTCTGGTTGTTTGTGTATACTAGGCACGGCATAAATGACTGTTCAGTTTTCTTCTTCAAACTAGGTCTATCGATAAGTTTAAAATATAATTATAAATATCAATCAGGCACATTGAGAAATAAAGACTTTTCTTTTATCTATTTAACTTTCATCTTTCCTTTGCATTTCCTTTCTCCAAATGAAGTCATTAGATTTTGTTAAGGGGGCAACACTGTCATTGGACATAAGAGTTTCGTATTTTTTTTAAATTACTATATAATTTATTTTTAAAAATGTGTTTTTCAAACTCATTGGGAACAATCGCCCCCTCGCCCTCCTCAAATGACGCCCCTGAATGAGACGTTAGTGAGGAAAAGATTTCACAAGTCACTTCATGGATACCATTCTTTATTGCTACGCCTGTCTACTCTTTTTCTTTCCTTTCTTTGTTTTTGTTCATTTTGATCACCTCTCCGCACTACACACCATAACGGGTGTCCCATAAACATTCTCCAGAAAAAGACAATTTTGTTCAAAAACACTGTCATATTCTTATTAACAGATGGAATTAAATTAAGTGGATGTCAATCTTCTTTGTGAATTATGTATATAGTTGCGAGGATATGGTCTAACAAGTTTTTTTTTTTTTTTGGGGGGGGGGGCAATACTGAACAATTATTTTAGCTCAAAAGGAAGACGTTATACGGACACATGATGGACTTTACAATCACGCTTTATTTTATTTATTTATTTATTTAAATGTTCAGTTCTACAATTGTTCACGAACTTTCCTTATTTTCATTCTTGAAATACATACTTACTCCATGGAAAGCACCACCCTGCTATTGCACATATCGCCAAAACATTGATCTAAGGATATCACAAATAAAATATGCATATATTACTATTCAAACTTTCTCGACATTTAAAAATAAAATCTATATATAATTGTATTTACGTTTAAATTACTATATATCACTACAACACTGCCTACTTATCATGTTCAACGATTTACTTGTTTTCAACATCGCTAACCAATGATCAAGGCTTTTATGAATAAATGAGCCCGTTATATGTTATCTGGATCAAATATGGACATCTACATTCTACTTATGGGTGTAATATGAATATTCTTTATTGAATGAGATATTGACATCCAATGAACTTTCAGTGGATGTCTACTGGACGTTTAGTCTTAAGTGGTTGGTGATTTTTTTTTACACCATATTCCAGTTAATTGTTGAATAAAATATTGTAGTATCTCTTAAATTATCTTTGTTTCATTCACATAAATGCAAGCTTTCTTTTTAGAGCTCATATCATTTATTTATTTATTTATTAGTTTAAAAGGACAGGTTCATTTGATGACTTCTTTTCAATCGTTTCGCCTTAAAAGAACTCAAAAAGCTTTCGGTTTATTTTTTCAGTGAAGGGGTACCATACACCAACTTTTATGCGGACATATCCACATTTTGAGAGTAAAAATTTTCATCCGCATACATTTTCTGTATGTATTGCCACACTTTTTTTTTTTTTTTTTTTTTTTGTCAACATATTGTCATATTTAAATATTTTAAGTGGATAAATCTATGCACACCGTGATTCTATTTTTTGATTATTGTTGTTATATTTAAATATTTTAAATGGATACATCTATGCTCACCGTGACTCTATTTTTTATTATTGTTCTTATTATATGCTTTCAGCATATCAGACAAGTAAAGAGGCCAGTACATTTTACAGCAGCAAAAGTGGAAGTGTGTTCGCATTTTGGTACTTCAGAATACGATAACCCTACTTCAGTGTCATCGTGATGACCACACATCACATCAAAGACATGACCACAATCCGGCTGGTAGCTTCTGGTTCCATAAGGTCTATTGCACCAAGAGTTTAGTTATAGCTTTTTTTTTTTTTTTTAAATTAATTGCTTATATTTTGATTTAATTTTTGTGTGGTATTCTGTGTCTGATCTTACCTACAAATTTTCCGATCTAACAGCGTTTTTATTTCTTCTTCTTTGAAAAGTATAGTGAAAGAAATGTTCAGTCTTTAACTGATGAAGCTTTTTCTGTGTTGCAAAGTGCTGATAGGAACCACTGTAGTGATTTTCAAACAGTGGTGCTTTTAGTCTTCAAGTTGTGAAATATTCCTTTGTGTTAATTCCCACATTTAAAAGAAGGGGGAAAAATTCTTTATTTGGCAACCCCGTCTTGCCTGGAACATAAACATAAAAAACGCCAACAACAGAACAACTAGCAAGCAACTTTGATTTTGAGTTGGTGGCCTTGGTTCCACCTGTTTCACTTTCACCATCCCATCCCACCCCACGCTTCTCTTCCCCTTCCTCTTCTTCAAAAAACTAAACCTTCAGCGGGAGATCCGTAGACAACAAGGTTACACTGTTGCCACGTTTCACACACCATCTTTTTCTTCCTTCTTTACGCCCAGGGCACAGCGATGCAAATTGCAAAACGTGCATCGCATGATTGAAGGAGCGCGTGCTTTTGCCGACAACTGAATATGAACCCAGGAGATGGTGAGAAGTTTCAAGTTTATACTAAATTTACTGAAAGAAGTGATGATAATTTAATTTATATTAAATAAATAAATCAACGTTTGTCATATCAACATCATGTCCAGGTTTACGTATACGTATAGTATTTACGAGTTGGCAAATTCACAAAATATTTCAACTGTAAAGTGAAATTTTAAAACGCATTATAAGTGTAAAGAAGTGATTAAATAAAAGAAATCAGGAGAACGCTTGTAAATAATAATAATAATAATAATAATAATAATAATAATAATAATAATAATAATAATAATAATAATAATAATAATGCATATTTCACCACAAAACTCATCAAATGTGACCAGGCATTCACATCGTCAGTTTACCAGATCCATGTCATTTGGGAAAGGAAGGGGGAATTGCCTCATTGTTTGAGAATTGTGATTTTTTTAAATCGTAAAGTAAGGGGATAGGGGGATATTTTAATTTTAAAAAAACGTGCAATTCTTATGTTGATGCACAATCTTGTTTCCCCCCAATATCAAAATCTGAAATGACGCCACTGTTAGAAACGTTGCATTGTTGCGGGAGAAGTGGTTTCGAACATTAATTGATACGTGTTTCGAAATTAACATGGGTTAATATCTCATACAGCATCTCTACTAAAGCAGATGGTAATTGTCAGCAACCTAACCTGTCTGTTCTAACAGTGATGAAAATTGATCACGTTAGATTTAATTTTACATCGATTACTTTCGTATTAATGTTTTATTCGAGTAGATTAACGGCAACGATTCGCAGCGGAAACATTGTTGATCCCAGAATGAAGTGAGTGATAATGAATTTTTTGTAATTTGATTATTCTATATTACCCACTTATAATAGACAGTGGTTGAGCGATCCGATATCATAGGCATAACTAGAGGAAGGGTCAGGGAGGGCCAGATCCTCTTGAAATACTTTCGATCCACACGAAAAATTTTACTGGATGGCAATAATATCTTAAATTTATCATAGTTTTTGTATTGCATTTGGATTTTGTATGTTTAATGTGATTATTTCGTCTCTTCATTCCTTCTCTGCCTTTCTTGTTTCCAACATACGGCTTTCAAACTTGGATGTTATAACATTACTGCTGCACTGTGACAGTAGATATAAAATCTTAAATTGCGCTTTTCAAATCTAGAGATTAAACTTAAAATAGCCGAAGGAATGACTAAGTAAGCATAGGACAAGAGTAATAGGACGGTGAAAGTATTCGTAACTAGTCTTCCACACGAGACTTTTTTTTTTTTTTTTTTTTTTTTTTTTTTTGTGACAAAACAAAGGAGACATATCTCTTTCACGACACTTTTTGCTCGAGATGGCCTTAACTCTCGTCTCAGAGACAACATTATTCAGAATGTACCCACGAACAATAAAGGTCTTCTGAAAGCTACTCTCACTTATCACAAGTAAGGGAACAATTTCCGAAGCAAAATCTAGTTACGCTAGTGAGCAATATATACAGATACGTTGTAATATGTATATCATGATCGTAGATTATTTTGGGGGTATTTTAAGCAGACTATACAGATGACCGTTGTCACCAATTTTGTTTAATCTATACATTGAAGAAGCAACAAAATAAACCAAAGACACTCACAGCTTGAGCCCTGTTGGCATACAGTGAGAAAAAAAAAAAATGTCGCAGGTCTGGACGGAATGCAACAAGTGCTTAGCAGCAAATTCGACATCAAGATCAACAAGAACAAAACGAAAGTAATGAGATGCTCAAGAAATTAAATGACAAAAAAAAAAAAAAAAAAGTGAAACCAAAATAGATCAACCTGGTTGAAATTGTACGTGGGACGTAATACTCAAATATTTCATTTTAGATTTCAGAAATTCTGTTACTATAGATGCAACGCAACAAGATGTAAAATGAGGAACAGTCCAGGTGAAGAAGGCATTCGAAGAAAAACAAAACTTATAACCGGAAACATCGACATAAAACTCAATAAAAGACTTACGAAAACATATGAATGTAGTATGGCGTTGTATGAATGTGAGGCATGGAATCTAGGAGAAGAGGAAACACGAAGAATGGAAGCCTTCGAAATGTGGTGTTATAGAAGGATATTGAAAATGAAATAAATGGATTGGGTATAAAATGAAAGAGCATTGGAAATGATAAGAGTAAAGAAGAGTATACTGGAGAATATTTCGAAAGGACGAGATAGGATGATTGGGCACATTATGAGGCATAGAGACATCACGCTGGTAGCTATGGAGGAAATTGCAGAAAGAAAAGTACCTAGAGAAAGGCCACAATTGAAATATACGGACCAAATAATACAAGATGCAGGCAAGAAAAATACATGGAAATAAACGGTCTTGATCAGGATAGGGAAGAGGGGAAAGCTGCGTCAAACCAATCGAAAGATTGTTGATCTGAGAATATCGCTAATAGAAAACAGAAACACTTAATTTGTTATACGGTGACTGAACTAAAACAAATCTCTCTTGTGCTACATATAATGAAAGGCTATGTCATACTAAATGTTTTTTAGTTCGATAAAATACGTGGTCAGTATTGTATTGTTATCACTTCTAGCTTACCAGACCAAATATTCTACCTTTAAATCTTAGTAGCTTCTAAATTAGAATAGTGCTGGATCACCAACGAAAATTTCATGCTTCTACCGGGAACCTAAGGCCACGCGCGTTAATCATTATAGGTTAAATTATGCAATATAACCATTAAAAACTGCTTGAATTGTCTTTTTTTCTTTCCCCGGGTGTAACATAAAAATTTAAAGTTCACTGACAAATGCCTATTTTCTCTTTAGCCAAGCAAGAAAAAGAAGTAAAACTTAGAGAAAATTAATAAAATATAAAAGGACAAAAAACAACCAGAAATTTACTGAAATTTCGAATGAACGAAAGCCTACCAGACATGATGTGGTGAAAGCATACTCTGGTAATATCTGCAGGCCTACTAAATAGGACATTAGTGGCCATTGTGATAATTTTAGTCAACATCGGTCTTTAGAAATACACGTTCACAGATAACTTCACAGGTAAAATACTGTATTATAGTTGATAAATGTGTAGACAACAGTGTAATAATATTAGTATGTTCTATTCTGCAGTCTGAAAAGAATGCACAATAATAAATTTATCCACACTAATAGTTCCGTCCAAGTGTTTGGCCCGATGTTCACTATAGGCAGTGGCGTAGCACACTTTTGCGGCCCCCCCGCAAAGTATAGAGAAGGGGCTCTAGTTGTAAAGCCGATAGAAGTAAGGTTGAGCTTCTACTTCTTTAAATCTTTATTCATCGCAAGACTTCGGGGCCCCCTATACCTCTGGGTCCCCCCGCACTGCGGGGGTTGCGGGGGCAGCTGCTACGCCACTGACTATAGGTGAAAAGCGTGCTAAAGTCATGTTAAACATAAAGAATTAAGGCTTTAATTCTTGATATTTAACCATTTTTTTTTAAACTTACAGTTTCAATTTGCCCACCAAACACCCCAAACTTCATATCATATTTTATGGGGCTATTCAAGAACTTCGTTACAACAGACCTACAGGTAGCGACATCTATTAGCGTCAAGCAGGCAAGAAATAGCGCACGTAGCGACATCTATTAATGTAACTTTCATTACTAAATGTTAGCGTCATGCACTGCGACATTTGTCATTTATTATAAGGAATTATCATTATGCCCCTTGTATTTCTACAACCACCATTACAAATCTCTTAAGCAGAGTTGTATAACATTCTAGGATAGTGTGACAAAGAGACTGACTTGCTTTCCCTTTTATATAAAAAAAGATAATACTGTTTTATCTTTTTTAAAACTACCTGGTATGTTCAAAATTTCAGTAATATTTGTTGTAGATAGTTGTAACAAGAAACAATTTGATTTAGTTTTACAAGTTAGCTTTTATTTTTTTGTACAATCTTGTAAACTAGTAAATATTAGTGGCATGATCATCAGAAGTGCTGAATAAATTTTGCAATAGACATGCTTCGGCATGCACGTGCACTTAAAAAGAAATTGTTTATCTTACCAAATCCTAAGTTGTTTTGTTAACAATTACCTACTTGATATGTGAGTTACTTAAATCGTGTTTATCTCATTTTAATATAATGAAAAAAAAAAAAAATAGTTTCGAATATAAAAGTACGTCTTAGTAATTTAATGCCTAATCTAATTGCATACGCTATATCATCCACCGTAACATTTACAAAGTCGCTTTAATTGTTTTTTTCCACTAGAGGAATTGCTATACTTCACATTATGATAGTCTTGCGTAGAAGAATATCACGCGCAACGACAAACCACATCGTATTGCATTAACGACTCAAGACTGTTGACGGGAAAGCTTAGATGTGTCATGGACAAAAGCCCATCACAAAACTAACTAGATAAGAAGAATCCATCATAAGAAATTTTGTGAGATAAAGCCGGAGAGCACACCTGGTATGAGATGAAATTTTTGTGGATGCTGGTGTAGTCTATAGGTACTATAAAGTGTGGTCATTTAGAAAATATGAACTTCAGATATATTCTTCTTTTATTCAATAATTCCATTATAATTTTTTAGACACTTCGCAGACAAAAATTTACTATAAAGCGAATGAGAGTTCGTGTGTTGCTTCATTAGTGCATGCAATAACTATTGAACTAATTAAAATTGAAGCTTGGTATTATTATCAATCCTAGACCTCCCAAGGATCTTGATATTATATTAACATTTTCGCCATGGAGGATGAGGGGTGATACGTCTGGTGATATGTAAAAATAATCGAAAACAATCTATATTAATGTCCTATCCTGAGTTTTCGGGGTCGCTGAGCTGAACATTGACATTTCCTATGTTATTTAAGGGTCTTCACTACAGCGAAATTAAACTAGCGCTAATTTTAGAGTTTTTCTGCAATATCTTCAAAACAAATAAAAATATTGGAAAAGCAGAAACGTAGTGAACTAGATAATACGATTTTGCATGTGATACCGTTATCACAACTCATCTATCTATTTTCGACTTGGAACTGAAGACAGATTTAGCATTTTTTGCGGGTTCTGTAGATAGCGGCACACCAAAAACAGATAGGTGAATTGTGATAATGGTATCATATGCAAAATCATATTGTCTAGTTCACTACGTTTCTGCTTTTCCAATATTTTTCTTTGTTTTGAAATTATTGCAGAAAAACTCTAAAATTAGCGGTAGTTTAATTTCGCTGTAGTGAAGACCCTTAAGTCCTAATTATCTTCCGTCGACATAAGAGTGAGGGGTGTGGTTGGGAAGAGGTGACATTTGTAAAAATAGTGGAGAACGGCCTATATTAATGACTCATCTTGAGTTTTCGGGGTTGATGAGATAAGTAGTGACGCTCCCGATGCCGTTTAGGTTACAAATTCAGCTCCCATTGGTATGGGGGTAGAAGTAATGATGAGTGGGATGGGAAAGAGGTGATATTATGGACTTTTGTCATTACACTTGAATTAAAATGGTATCCTAAACGGGGAGCGGGTTCTTCAGTGCAAAGAAGGTATATTTCATCTAGTTGAATGACATTTTCAACCAAGAGTAGAATACAAAAGGCATCCAGCATGTTTATCAATTTTAAGCAATTATTTTACTGTGATATAATCGAGAATAGAGAGCCACGGTAGCGTGTCCAACTGCCAACTGGCAGCCCGAGTTCGATTCCCAGTAGGGATAAGATTTTTCTGCTCAATTCTTATTCCTATACGGCTCCCCATCAGAAGCTCATCTAATTTCTTTAAGATGTGTACCTGGGGAAGTAAGGAGGCGGGTTACATGTGTAGGGCCAAAATGGCATAAGACCGAAACAGGTTTCTGAGTTGAAGTTTCGGTCGTATGCCGTTTCGGTTCTACGCCGGTTTCCCAGGGAGGCTGGAGCGTGGTGTTGACTACATCACCCCCATGAGTGCCGAAGTCGAGAAAGTGTGGAATCTTTAGATCCACACACAACCCTTGAACCTGTTTCGAACGGGACCGTTCTTAATTTATTTATAATTCAAAATAGTTAGTATTCTCCACCGGGAATCGAACCGGGGGCCGCTTGCATCAAAGGAGAGAGCATTAGAGACTACGCTACGCGGGGTCACAAACACACCCAGATCTAAGACATGGGTGAACGAGCGTTGCCAACAAGACTCATATAATTCCTCGTCTCGTCTCAAAAATTAGGCTAGAATTGTCATGTTTCTCATTTAGTCTCGAATTTAAAAGGAAGATTTTTCGTCTCGAAGGCAACGCTAATTAATTGGAACTCGGATCACGGAAAGCATGCGGGTCAGCTCTTCACAACGAATGAGGATTTAGAGGCTTTATTTAGGGACTAGTATGTGCCCTATCTAAATATCCATGTTTCAGAATCCTGGGGTACTTCCGCAACAATTTTTTTATAGAGGTAGTTGTACTTCAAATTTTATACGCGTAGCCAAACTCCTCCTATAAAAATAGTAGAGTGAGTACCTTAGGATTCTGAAACATGAATTTTTGGATAGCGTACATATTAGTTCCTAAGTGAAGTTTTGACCCGACTACGATAGGTCCCATAGCTTTGGAGCTATGGACCTTTAAAGTTCTTTTTTTTTTTTTCATGTTTTCGGCAGCCTATAACCGAAAGGAAGCATTTGTCACCCAGGTTTGTCTATAGCTTTTGTCTCATCTTGGTGTTAGGAATCACCTCCCAAACGTTATCGGTGTTGTTTTGAAACACCCTGTAGTATCATCTTACCAATATACACAAAGAGATTAATACATTCTCTTTTAATTGTCTTTCAGTTTTTGATTCTTTGTTGCATGAGGATGTAAATATTTAGGAGACAGAAGGCCAATTTATGTATACGTTTGAAACATGATAGTATACGACATAGGCCATATAAGACTCACCTAATTAATTATATAAAACAGCTCGCATTCTCCTTATGTTAACACATACTTAGGTACATGAAATTAAGATTTGTTAGTTGTTGATTGTTGCTATCAGGTATTCTAGAAAATTTACTTTAGGGAAGGTAAAATCAAAATGTAAGCGGGTCACACTGGGATACACTGTTCGCTAAAGGATGTGCCTTGAATAAAAGTGATGTAATTGCAATTTAATCCATCTTATGCCATAGCTTAACTCCGAGATGAGTAAGAAGCAAAGTACCCTGAAAGAATCATTGGTTGTTATGTAGAAATTAAAAAAAAAAAAAAAAAAAAAGTTTGTACTCTCCTATCTACGTATCATAGTATCTCGATTGGCTTTTACTTTTGGTCAAGTTCTATTCTATGAATGAACGATTTTGTATATAGAACAGCCTACGTGAAAATTAATTAATTAATAAAATACTACTATTAATAAAAATAATACATGGATTGTTTCGCTTCTTCTTTGAAGTTATGCTAAATTATTATTGGTTAGTACAGTTTCGTATGAAACACTGATAGGGGTATTTATGATGTCTTCATATTCGCAGGTGCTTAGCCTGAATAAAATTAATATATCACATATACGTACGTACGATGTAAGTACAATGCAAACATTTATTTACATAAATGCAAATTTGCTCATTTTCACAGGGATGAGATAGAAGATGTGAACATCAACCAAACTCCCAGCCACCTTGCAGATGCAACTTGCTCGGCGTGAAGAAAGCACGTGTGGGGTGAGTGAGAAGAATAAAAAAAAAGAAAGAAAGAAAGAGAAAAAACATGCAGAATAGCAGCGAACATGCAAAGCCCAATCTGGCAACGTTGCAAGCCATATCTTGTTCTTGTGGAATGGTAGAGGAGGAAAGAGAACCCACTGTGTTGGTTTGCCTGGAGGGAAAGCAAGTCGTTTTCTAGCTAGGCAGAGGAGGCAGGCCTTGTCTTCAATCCGGACAGACGCGGAAGTTTTATGTGCACAAAGAAACCAACTGGGTACTGGATTGGTTGTAATGAAAATTTTTACTCTTTCCTTTCTTTTTATTCTTTAGTTCTTATTCTTTTCCTTCTTCCTTTATTATTTTCCTCTTTCGCTTTACTTTTTCTTGGTTTGTTTCTTCTGCAATTTTGTATGACATAATCGTAACCACCCACCCAGAAAGAAGAAGATAATAATCGGAAGGAAATACAGTACCGTGGGCATGATGACCAAATTCTAAGTTCCATTCAAAACAAGGAAACTTCGCGAAATTAAATATTTTTTTTTTTTTTCAATCAATCGATATTCAAGGGTGGAATTTACTTATGTTTGTCCATGAGCTTCAAACAATATTTATCTTCCCTTTTAAATATCATATTATGACTTTTTTTTTTTTTTTAATTTAGTCATGAATAAACTGTTCAATTGTTCAAACCAAAGTCGAATGAGTCTTTCCGATTTCTGTTACTTTCAACAATAAGCACTGGCCGTGTCCCTTCGACTTGGTGTGAAATCATGTCGTAGTACCATAATCGACACTTCTACATTCATTAGTTAAGTAAGTGATTCCAACTTGAAATGTTATAAAATCCCATCTCGAGGCAGAAATTCTCCTTTTGCTCTTAAATTTCTCATGCTATGTATACTAATTACAACATTTACAAAACTTACAAAATATGAAAATAGAGCTACGTTACACTCAGTATAGAGTGAATTATTCGTAAATTTCGAGGAGCGTCATTTCAGATTTTCCTTGGGGGGGGGGGGAAAACCCCTTGATATAAGTAAAATTTCGCGTATTTCACTGATTTACTACTATTTTATTGCTAAAATCTATAGAAATCTCAAACGCAGGGTGGGCAATTGCCCCTCCCTGCCCCCCTAAATGACGTCCCTAATTTCGATCTGTGTTTATCAAATAGTTTATGAATAAATATCTACGGAATTTTAAAAATATATTAGAGCATAACCCACGTCTCTTGATGCTTGTTTTTTCAGAATCACAAGCCACTGCACAATGTATATAAAGTCCTAGTTATGTTTGTTGCCAATTTCAACTAAAATTCCCTGTTCGATAAACGAATGTAAAAAAAATTCTTATACATTGATTTTTTCCCCTGCCGGTTGGGATTAATGAGCTACAGGGTGCCGTGATAGAGCGTTCACCTCTGGTGCATATGGTCCTTGGTTCGATCCAGGTCGGGCCAAATGAACTCTGTGGTAGACAAATACCGTGTGCATGGGTTTCCTCTGGGCTTTCCCGTTTCCTCCCACTTCTTCATTCCACCATTCAATTCATTTCTCATAATCACCATCTCCTTTAGCCTAGCCGACATAACCGTGGGACATAAGACTTAAAGATCATTTCATTTTATAGTGAGCTACATATTAGAAACATATTATGAAACAGTAGTAAGGTTGAGACTGAGAACACGATGGCTCACTGGGAAAGTACTCTCATCTAGGCAAGGGGGCTCTGGTTCGATCCCAGTCCATGTGAATTTATGATGGAAGAATACTGTTCATGGATTTTCTCCATCCACCGATTCTTTCATAATCATTCCTGCTCATCAACCACTCGCCTCCTTTAGCCTAGGACATAACGTGAGACGCTAAACTAGAATTTTCATTTGGTTTCAGCAGTGAGGTTGTTCAGAGCAATGTGTGATATAGTTTCCTGCCGATTGACATCAAGCAAAAGATTATTTGATCATATTTTGTAATTGTTACCATTATTGCTATTAATGTCAATAAGTTGGAAGAAAAAAAAAGTGAACAACAGTAATTAGTTTTTAAACACACTTTACTCAAAAGTGTAGAGTTAGAATTGGGTGCATTCTTGAACTGCAGGATTTATACAAGTAATAATGCATTCGCAGAATAATTGGATTCCTTGCTCCACTTCTGTAAGCGTGCTTGGTTCTGTGGCTGGGATGGACGTTTTTTCTTCAAATTATGTTGTAGATTTATGCATCTACATTTGAATTCTATTTTCCGCCATTGACAGTAAATTTAGTGACTATTCCTCACCATAGACAGCTGAAATCTCTTCATGGATAAGTTGTCCAGACTTCCCATAAAGATTCAGGAATCTGATCACATTACAACTCAGTACTTAATTTTGTCCTGTATAACCATCTTTAGCTTCCGTGGGTGTCTTTATCCCAAGTTTATTAGGGGCTCTGCAATGGTTACCAACCGGTGTGTCGGGGAACGGACATAATGGCAGGAGGACAAAATGGCAGGGGACATAATGGCAGGAGGACAAAATGGCAGAGGACGAAATGGCAGGCGAACGAAATGGCAGGGGACAAAATGGCAGGCGGACGAAATGGCAGGAGGACAGAATGGCAGGAAAATTTGAATTGTCGGGTTTTAAACTATTTTGTTTCTTGCTTGATAAATGAAGATTTCAACATAAATTTTCGATTTATTCATTATGCTCCAAAATTCGAACTGCTAATAATATCTCAATTCTATTTGACAGTCATCTACAAACACCTTATTATTGCAAGCTTTCTATTCATACCAGCAGCGTCTTAATGAAAGAAATTAGTTTTAGTCGTTTTCTTTTTTATTTACATTATTTAAGATTTTTTCGGGTATTACTAGAAGGAAGCAGCTTTTACCTTTATTTCTCACTGTGATCTGTATATGCTCAAGTAAAGACAAACAGTTTCAAAAGTTATTGAAGTTATTTGCAAAACATTTTAAGTAACAAGCGAAAAAAAAAAATACATACATCCTCCATATTAACTTGCGAATAAACTAACCTCGGTATTGTGCAAAGGATCAGATACTTTCTGTGGCAAAGAAAACAAATTAAAATTGGTCGTTCCGAAGTTTTTGACGAGAGGATATGTAGGATGTGTACTCATTATTTTCTGGTGACTGTCTCTAGTATTTTTAAGTCTATAAAATATGCATAGGGACAAATTCAAGGGAAGCTCGGAGCAAAAATCATCGGAGGAAACAAATTGTAGAGTACTCACAAGAAACACTAGAACTTTCGGTAGATAGAATCTCCCGTTTTCAAATATAGGGTATGATTAATTGTATATATGTCATATGCAATTTGATAAGGTAATAGTATGAACACGAGAAAGAGCATTTATCAGCGTTTAAAGATACGCAAGTCATTACACAATTTACTTCATTAATAAATATGATTTAAGTGTCGTTATATCAATCTTTCGTGGACTCGTCGTAACCTAGAATAATTCTGATAAATTCTACATGAATCTGAGACGGAAATCAGGACACATTTTGTACATAAATTTACAAAACGAGACGAGAAAATTTTGATTCGAGACAGGATTTTTACAAACATTTACGACACGAGACGAGAAAACCTGAATTCTCATCTCGTCTTGAGGGCAACGCTATAAGCAAGTAAGTTAGAAATCAAATATGCAAGATCATGGTTCCTTTAAGCTGCACTAAGCTGTAAATATACTCAATATCGCATTGGGGGTGAAAGAGGAGCGATTAAAGTGGAATGCCTGATAGTTTAAGGTTTCTCATAACTCCAGTGAAATTCAGGGAAAAATCTATGAATTACCAAAAAAAAAAAAAAAAAAAAAAAAAAAAAATTCAGGGTAACTCTTACAGCCATTACGTTATTATAAGATTAATGCTACTTCTGAAACTGATTTGATTGAATATGTATTTGGATAACGAAACTACTTTCATAACTTTTTCAAAGTATCAAGTTTGAGAAGAACGAAGTTTGTCTTCCACTGTTGTTATCTCATTGCTCATAGATACCAGTGATGAAATAATTGGTCGAAAATCACACGGCCGCTTCTTACATCAATTCATGAAGAAAATTAGTTCCAATATTAGGTACCTAAGTTCAGTATTAAGAAAAAAAAAAAACAGCCTCTTGCAACCATGCATAGCACATTTTAATACTTACACTTGAAATAAAAATATGACTGGATAAAGACGATTGCCTTTGTCTTTGAATTTCATATGTGAATAATAATATAGGGCTTTTCAGATAGATGAGGGGGGGGGGGGGCAGGTTTTATTAAACAAGATCGTACATCTGATATGTTTTAACTATAGGCAACTTGTACTTTCAGGCTAAACTTAGTCTTCTGAAGTAAAACGACAAATACCATTAAGATGTTCAAGAGAATAACGTATCAGCGTTACTACATACTACAGACACAAAGATACCACTAGGCTCCCAAGTTTCAAAATTATATTGTGTGTGAAAGCAGTTAGTAGATTTAATTCTTTGTCACATGACAGCTACACCCTGAGAGAAATTCAAAGGGAGTCCACGGGAAAATTCTTTCTTCATAAATAAAAGTTGTACTACTTAGAATTATTATAAAACCAAGATATCAGTTGGAAGATGGTTAAAAAGAAATAAATTTAAGAAAAAGTTAAGACATGGATAGCTGATATTTACCCTCTTTTACGCTCTTGGTTCAATTTAGCTGTATTTATATGCTTTGGACATTTGAGGTAGAAATGAATAAATCGAGAACCGTTACCTACTAACAAAACACAATAGGTGAAACCTAAAAATACGAGCCCTAGGAGTTATAATTTTTGCCAAATTAACGTCCTGCCATTCCGTCCTTCTACCATTTCGTCCTCCTTGAATTCGGGGAACGGACAGAATGGCAGGAGGACAAAATGGCAGGGGACATAATGGCAGGAGGACATAAAGGCAGAAAGTATAATTTGAATTCTCGGGTTTTAAACTATTTTCTTTCTTACTTGGTAAATGAAGATTTCAACATAAATTTTCGATTTATTCATTGTGTTCCAAAATTCGAACTGCTAATCATATTTCAATTCTGAGAATCCTGATGTGAGAATTAAGAGAGTGCCATCAAGATTTCCGATGGAAGTTTGGAATGCTTGTGAGGCAACTCTGTCTAACAATCTTTCGCACAAATATCTTATGTGAGTTGTGGAATCATAAGTTTTTCCATTTGTTTGGACACAACCACCCAACGGTATGGAAACTCATACAAAGCCTACAGAAAGAAAATTCCACCGTTCATTCTACCATTTCCTAGTGCGAAAGAGGACAATACCCCGTCAAGAAAACTAAAAAGGTATATGTTGATCTGCAGCATAGATTGAGGAATCTGTGTGTGGATTATGACACAAACAAAAGATCTCTTGAGGAATTCTTGCGGGGAATTGCTCACAACTTGAAATTAACGACAATGTAAGTAGCTAGTCATTCTTATGACTGCAAATTGTTTTTGTAGTTTATTTTACGGTATATTTTATTATATGAAATTAACGACGGTGTAAATAATTAGCCATTCTTTTCTTAAGACTACAGAATATTTTTATAGCATATTCTAGGATATGTGTTATAGGATGTTCAGGACACTGTAAATAACTACTCATTCTTACGAGTGCAAAGTGTCTTTATAGTCTATATTACGATATATTTTTTTACATAAAATTAACGCCGATGTTATACAACTGCAGAATGTCTTCATATTGTGTTCTAGTATATGCGTTAGCCAGCCCAAAAATGTGGAGGGGGGGGGCGGCTAAAGTTACGGGAAGTCCGATCCAACCATATTATAGTTAATTATCATTTGCAAGCCTACCGTGAAAATTTTAGGGGGAAACAAAAATGTAGGGGGGCCGGCCCCCTAGACCCCCTGGATACGGGCCTGCCTGGTATGTAATTAGTCATTCTTACTACTGCAAAGTGTGTTTATAGTCTATATTATGATATACCGGTATTTTGTTATATAAAATTAAGGACTATGTTTTAGTCATTCTTACGAGCGCAAAGAGTTTTTACTAGTGCTGTCGAAATCGGTTTTTGAAAAAACCGAAAACCGCTTTTGCGGTATCGGTTTTGAAAACTGCATTTGCAGTTTTCGGTTTTCAGAAAACTGGTTTTCTCAAAAACCGAAAACCGCAAATGTCACAAAAAATCAACAGCACTAGTTTTTACAGTGTATTCTAGGATATGTGTTATAGGATGTTCACAACACTGTAAGTAACTAGTCATTCTTAGGACTGCAAAGTGTGTTTATAGTCTATATTACGATATATCCTAATCCTATCCTAACTATATATAAAACTACATGAGCTGACATAAATTATTGAGCAATTTATGTAGGGCTACAATGAACAAATTTGGCATAATTGTAGGTTTCTGGAACTACCCCACATAAAAATTGCCAGAAGTGAATATTTTTAATTTTTAGGGGGTCTAAAGAGGGGATGAAGAATTTCCCCATGTTATTTAAATGGGACTTTTTTGACATATAATCTCATGTTTTAGGTACTTAAAATTCGAATAAAAACTTAAAATTCGGTATGCTTGTACGTTTTCGTTAGCACTACCTAAGTTAATCAGTAAAAATAAAAAAAAAAAAGTCCTACTTTAGAGTGGTTTTATAGCGAACTGAAAAATCTTTTCCATGTTATTTATATGGAACACCTTTTACATCCCCAAATTATTGAGCACTTCCTGTAGGGCTACAATGATTAAATTTGGCATGATTGTAGCTTTCCGTGACAAACCCACAGAAAAATTGCCAAAAGTGAATATTTTTAACTTTAGGGGGTCTAAAAAGGGGATGAAGAATTCCCCCATGTTATTTAAATGTTTTTTTTTAATCTATAATCTCATGCTTTAGGTACTTGAAAATATGAAGAGCAAGTTCACGAAATTCATTGTTGATGCAAAGGCCGATAGATAAGAAATGCGAGGCCGTAGGCCTAGCAGACTTGGGGTCTGGGGGCTCCTAGCCAAAGGCTAGTTTTGTTATATAAAATTAATGATGATGTAAGTAATTGGTCATTCTGACGACTGCAGAGTGTTCCTTATAGTCTGTTCTACGATATCCGTTATTATTGAGAATTAAGAAAGATGTAGTAGTAAGTCATTCTTACAACTACAAGCTGTTTTTATAATTTAAAGGATTTGTTATAGGAAATTAGAAAAAAAAAACTTTGTCATTCCTGTAACTGTAAAGGAATTTTATAGGTCTGTACTATATGTTTGCTTTCAATCTATATTTTCTTGTAGTTAGAATTGTTATAAGACCAAGATATCAGTTGGAAGATGGTTACAAAGAAATAATTTTAAGAAAAAAGTTAAGATTTGGATAACTGATATTTACCCTCTTTTGCGCTTGTAACAATCACTCCACGGAGCAATTATTATTCTTTATATTTTAGAGACCATTGAAATATTTTTTTTTTTAATAATAAATGTTATTTGGGAAAGCCAAAGTATATTTTTTTAGTTAAACATCCTTTCTCTTAATCTTCGAAAACCGTTTGCCAACGAGTTTCAGAAAATACGGTTGGTTGTATTTTACTCCTTCTTGGTTGAACCGACCACCCACGTCACTGAGAAAGGCCAGAAACGTTCCTTCGCACTTTGGCTACGAAGAAAGCACACCACTCCAGTTAAAAAAAAAAAAAAAAAAAAAAAGAAAGAAAGAAAGAAAGAAGCAGAAAAGTGGACAGTGGTCTCCAGAACTAACTGTCATCTAGTTGAAACAACGCCACCCTTCCAACGGACTTTTTGGAAGGGGGACATAAGCCACCAATACAACGACGAGTTTGCACTTTTAAAATAAAAGAAGAAAATTGAAAAAGAAACACCCGGGAGAAGTCAGTAAGTTCGAACTCTGCGGCACGAGAGGACTAACTAGTGATAACGAAACTACACACACATACACGCATTTTTTTTTTTAATTGTAGTTAAGTGAAGTGCACACGCAATATGCATTGCTAAACAACTTCAAAGTGGTGCTTTGTTCAGGATTCATCCGGGCGTCGATATCACTCACACATATACAAACTCTACACATATGTATATATATATATATTCTGCTAGCGATCTTTTTTTAATTCTTGTAAACGAGCAAGGAAATTAACGTGGTAGTGGCTCATTTTCTATTTTGTGTCCACATGTTTAATGTAAGTGAGATCAACTGTATATCAACTCAACTCAATTAAAACGAGATTCTCAGTGATGTGGGTTGGAAATTTAGGAGAAACGAAATGCAACCAAGATATTAATACCGGTAAAAGAACAGAGACAATGAGGAGACCCTTGTTTCGGGATCCGAGATGTAATGGTGAAGCACAGTTTCCTAAGAAAGAAGTGGGACTACTAGAGGAAACAGCCCTCATCATATTCATGGAACATCAAAAGCATGTAAGATTTATGAAGATACTCGAGGTAAGACGTTTCCATTTCCTTATATTAAACAAACAATTAAGCGTGCGAGGGACATCTCTGAGTCATTCGCCCACTGTTATTACTATTGATTCCACCACCTTTTTGCGGCAATTCCACACCAAATCATGTGTTTGCGGAATGACCTCCAAGTTAATTATTCTAGAAATCAATGAACATTAGTTCCCAGGACGTGAATTAAGTATTCAATATTTTTTTAAAGTGCAAAAACTATAAACTTGCTTATATCATTCAGATTTTCAAAGACTGTGATTTTTTTTATCTAACTGATTTATTCTATAAATGGACATTAATTTCCACGGATCGTGTAATTGTATTGTTTCATTATTATTTTTTTTTTAAATTAAAAACTATTATTTTCATCAGAGTTTTGAAGAGTGTTATGTCTAATCCAGTCAATTTATTACGAATATTCTTGTATTTTTTTTTATTAATTATTTTTTTTATTTGTATACTTTTGTCCAATATGTATATATTTATTTTCTGTGCGTATCGACAACATATTTAAGCAATTTGATATTCAGTGATGTTACTTAAATTATGTGTATATGTGTTTATGCTTAACGAGACAAATTTCTATCGATTCAAACTTCAAATCTCTTCTTTCACATGACTAGTCATTACAAAATTAAACACCATTCTAATTTTTCCTACTATCCCTTAAAGTCTCTTCTCATAGATAGCCAAGGCCGAGGCAAAATAACCATTATTATTTATTCTAATAAATCAACTGGTTGTTCAAATCATTTGTAAAATAATTTAGATAGTTTTGACCACTTTGTATGCAAAAGAAATTTATATTTTTGGTTTTAACAAAAGAAATCGAGACCAAAAGCAATTCTAGACAAAAGCGTAAAAAATGTGATATTTCAGTTTAAAAACAACAAGAGTATATTTTTTTTAAGTATCACTAAAATTATACACTTTGTGTGTTTTCATTATTTATTTAAAAGTTGTAAACTACTTGTGGCTTACTAGAAAATCATTTTAAATAATTATTATTCGTGCACAGAAAGGAGGAAAGGGGGCTTGAATCAGCTTTTAATTTTTAACAAGATTAAATCCTTTCACGGTCATAATATTTTTTTTTTTAAATCCAAAATTAATTATTACCAAATTCATATCTGTTGTAATACTAGAAGCGGTTCAGTATTCCTTTTCGTTCCTTTTTAGTGCTTTGTTGTTATAACTTCGATTTGGATTATTAAATTTAAAGTTTGTTAAATTTCAAATTTATATATATATATAAAAGTGAGATTTGTTAATTTCGCTTTCAAAATTGCCTTTTTTCTAAAATTAAATTTTAACATTAAATTTGGCTGTTAACCAAAAAGGGTGTCTATTCATTTATGTATGTCAATATTTCACCCATTTCATTTCATGACTGAAAATTAGAGAACATTATCTATATCTGCATTACAGGTATGTAATCAGAGTGATCTTCGGAAATTCAAAATTTCTTTCAGTACATTTATTATAGTATTATTATTATTATTATTATTATTATTATTATTATTATTATTATTATTATTATTATTATTAGTGCGTATTCTTATCAGAGACGAGAGCGTTTAGCTCTACGCTCGTGATAAGGCATTTCCGAAACTCACTCTGATCACCGCCTTATTGATTGCATTTCAGCTATGCAGCATGTGTTGTATAAAAGAAGATTTGGAACAAAGCATTTTCTTACACTTGTACTTGTAACATTTTTTTAAATCCTCTCTCAAGACGTTCCTTTCTCTAAAGCCCTGGAATCCGTTGGAGAAGGGTGGGTCTTAGAGTGAGGTAGAAGACGATATATATTTTTTTTTTTTGGCGCGCCGAGAGAACGAAATCTCGCCTCCGTACCATTTTTTTTTTGGCTGAACCGAGGTTCGACTCCAGACGGACTCAAACCCCGGTAAGGCTGAGTGTGAAATTTTACAAAGAATAGCGCCGCGAACAGGGACTCGAATGTTATTTACAAGGTTTTTCGCGCCAAACAGCTACACGAATCATGTGGAATAGGTTTATGTTAAAGAGGAAAATAGCCTCCCAAACACTGACCCTAAC
The DNA here is from genome assembly GCF_964235325.1 of Thermobia domestica. Classification (NCBI taxonomy): domain Eukaryota; kingdom Metazoa; phylum Arthropoda; class Insecta; order Zygentoma; family Lepismatidae; genus Thermobia; species Thermobia domestica. The sequence continues at coordinate 205,261,908 of NC_137462.1, read as the reverse complement.
TACTTGAAGTATTGGTTCACAACCCGTAAGATCTTATTCTCTTTCAACTACGTAAATGATGAGTGTTATAGCACTCATAACATTGCCCTTTTTTTTTCAGTATCATAAAATTTTTGTATTGATAACGGATATATTTTCAGAAAAACAAAACAGAACGACATACGTAGTTAAAAAAAAAAAAAAAAAAGTCACATTTTCTTGCCTGTGGGATTTGTTTCTTGTGAGTATTTGAAGCACTAGAAGGAGCAAAAGCAACCAGGTCAAAAAGAAGACTTCGTTAAAGAGGGTGAACAATAATACTTGCCCACCGAAAAGCAACAGGGGGTGGACCGTGCGACCGTCTCTTAATAAAAAAAAAAAAAAGAAAAAGTGTATTTTCAAAATATGTTTGTTTTGTTTCTTTTGCCTGCAAAGAAGAATGAGAAGAAAAAGAAGAAGGAAAGGTAAGCAAATTAGGGTGAGATAACAATCCAGATTGTTTCTTTCCGTAGGGTACGTATAGCCTATATGTAAAATTTTATATCATGTTTTCACATATACATCTATATATTTTTCTTTTAGAGAATTCATGAATGTATTACCATTATTATTATGATTATTATGATTATTATTATTATTATTATTATTAGCGCTAAGTAGGTTGGATAAGTATTTTAGACTTATTGTATTTTTTTAATTTAGTAAATATGTTAATTCCGTTGTAATGAATTATAGCTATGAAGAGTTGTGATGTGTGAGTTGTGTTGTCACCAATGGGGGATCCTTAGCAAAGTACCACTTCTTTTATGGATAAGAAGAAGTATAAGTGTGTTAGCTATACTACGGAGTGATTATTTTTTTTACAAGATTGTTTGTTTTCATTCTATATATAAAAAAATTAATATTTTTAAAGGTGCATGTGTATGCGTTTCATTGTGAGTGTCTGCTACTTAGTTCTCGTCGATTGATACGTTAGCTTTATAAGTCTATTTTCAGATGCCACAATTGCGTCCTTCTACTTTGCGTCAGAGACCAAGAAATATGTCGTCGGACGAAGATATACAAACTGGCTCCACATGCGACTGTGACCGAGGGCAAGAAGAGATGAATTCCACAAATCAGTGCTTGGAGTGTCCCTCTCGCAGAGCGACGTTACGAAACGGAGAAAATGCAGGAGTAGCAACATACACTGGCAGTGTTGCGAATAAAGAAACAATGCCAGATGCACCAGCATGGGCTCAAGCCATACTGGAAAAGATTCACCTCTTCGATGAACGAAGTAAGCAGCTAGAGAAAAATCTCACCGAAAAAATGGAAGAGCAAAAACGAGACCAGCAACAGCAGGTTCGACAGCTGGAAAAAGAACTCAAGAAAAAGCTAGACGAGCAGAATCAACTGTTAGAAGAACGTCTTACAAGCACATTAACAGAGAGCCTTAGTGAACACACGGAGAGTCAACAGAGACAGCTAAGAGAAGTAGAAGAGCGTCTCAGTGAGCAGGCTGTTCGCACCGAAGAACGATTGGTGCAGAGTATGAACGACCAGCTAATGCGTATTCAGCAGATTGAAAATAACCAGGAACAGCTGAGGCATGACGTTAGGCGAGAGTATGCTCAACTGGAAGCACAGGCAAATTCGGACAAAATCGAACTGCAAGGAAGGATAGTGGCCCTTGAACAGTCTCTCACGATGCGACAGGAGGAAATTGCTGAAAGGTTGATTACACAGACAACCAAGCTCGGCGAATTGAGGCAAATGCAAAATGAAGATCGGGAACGAGCGGAGGCCATTCAGCACCAAGTAGATCAGCTGACCACTTCACTGACCACCCAGCTCACCGAACTCGTCGAGAGAAGAGTCGAGGAGACTGTGAGAACCGTCCCTCCTTATACCCCAACTGCCCAGGAACCTCCCCGAAGAACACCGACGCCTCCTCCATCGAATCCGTTCCTGGAAGATTTAGGGCAGGTGAACCAGGAGTCCACTCGCTCCGCAGACACGCACAACAGCTGCAGAAGTTTCCTGCGTGCTCCCAAGATCGATGAACTTCCGTCATTCGATCCTGATACTGATATAGGGTTGCCCTCTACGTTTCTGGATCGTCTGTTAGACGATTGCCGATTGTACGGAATAGCGCAGGGGGAACTTTTACACATACTGCCGCGGATTCTCAAAGGTGCAGCGAAGATGTGGATAGATAACCATATAAGTCAATTCAAAACCTTTGAGGACTTTCGCTGCGCATTCCTAAGAAATTTTCAAGGTGAGGCGATTATTCAACGTAAACTCACGCGCCTCAGAAATACGAGGTATAGAGCTGACTCCCGAAAATCGCTCCGAGAGTTTTTCTGGGAGCAAGTAAAAGCATTCCGAGAATTGAGTCCTACGATGTCGGAGACCGAAGTGCTCTCCAACGTCAAAAACATGTTGCCACTACGGGTCCAGCGGCAACTGATAGGAGTCCATCTACAAGACACTGAACAGCTCTCCATGATCCTGTGGGACAGTGAGGAGCTAGACCGTATAGAGAACCAGCAACGGGACAGGAATGCTCATAGAAACAATCGGGGAGGAAACACTCAGGGCCCTAGGAGAGTGCAGCAAGTCCAAGGCAGATATGGTAACAGCAGGGAATACCAAGACCAACGCAGAGCGCGACATCGCGACCATCCTTATGAACGACAGGATGGCTGTCCCAGCGGTAGAAGACCATCCTCAGGAAGTGAAGATGACAGTCGTAGAGAGGAGAGCAGAGGTGTACCAAATCCGAGAAGGCAGAACAATAGAAGATTCGGTAGAAATCACAGAAATAGAGGTGGCCGGCATGGCACCCAGACTAGACAAGTCCGACAGGTGGCCAGTATGATGACAGAGCAGAACAATGGACAGGACCAGACCAGGCAGCAACGCCGAGGGTCTAGGAGACGAGGTCCAAGCATCAGCGCTACTCAGACGAGTACCAATGCCACCAGCACCTCCAACGGTACTGAATTGGAAAACTAATAGCTGACCGCCAACAGTATGGGGTTCGGGTTGACGGTCAACACTTGCTTGCTGGAGAAGAGCCCACAAATATATCAGTCCATGCGCAAGATGAAATCAGCGAATGCCAGAAGGTAAATGAGCAAGATACGAGCATCAAAGAAGGAGCGGTAAGGAAAGTTGAAGAGATCTCTGGAACTCCTCAACCTACTGAGCTCAATCTATTTATTGCTGCAACATGGCTTTCCTTTGATGAACATGAGAATGAGGAAGAAGATGAAGAGCCTCAGAGATACCTTACACCTCGAATTGCGGTTGTTATAAATCAACGCACCTTCGAAGCGATTCTGGACACCGGCAGTGAAGCTTCGCTGGCCACAGAGAAAACGTGGAAAGAAATATCATCAGATGTACGAAACGCAACTCTGCGACCAGCACCGGAGATTCGACTCATTGACTTCACAGGAAAATGTCAGTCCCGAGCCATTGGTCGAGCAACACTCCCAATAGAGCTCTCAGGAGTGGAAATTGTACTAGAAGTATTTGTCGTAAAGAGACTTAATGCTCCACTTCTTCTTGGTGTGGATTTCTTGCACCGCCTACGCGCCGAGCTCGATTTTAATCGCTCCGAGCTGCGATCGGATGCAGAGCACACCAAAGTCGTTAGCAAGTTCCTACCTCCCACGGAAGTTGAAGAACTTTGCACTAACCGAGTCAATCTCCAAATTGCAGGTATAACTAAGGAAGACATCCTGCACGAAATAGATGAGAAAGTGCGAGCTGCCTCATTGCCCTCGCACCAGGAGGAGCTTCAACTTCAACGAACTCTTCGTAAATATAGTGCTCTTTTCTCGGATCGGCCAGGACGCTGCAAGGTGTATAAGCATGACATTGAAATTGAAACTAAGGAAGCCATTGTGTCCAAAATTTATCCGGTAGCCTTAGCGCACAGAGAAGAAGTGCGAAAGCAACTGCAGCAGATGCTCGAATGGGACATAATCCGACCTTCGAAATCCTGTCATCTGAATCCACTCCTAGTGGTACCGAAGAGTGATAAGACTCTGAGATTATGTGTAGACTTTAGATCTCTGAACAAGCACACTAAAGTGTTACAAACAAGACCAATGGATATACAAGAGATTCTGCAAAGATTCCATGGAGCAGAATACTTTGGACGCATTGATCTCAATAGCTCTTTCTGGCAACTAGAGTTGACGGATCGCTCGAAACCCTACACAGCTTTTCCTTTCGAGAATAAGCTGTACGAATTTCAAGTGATGCCTTTTGGTCTGTGTAACGGAACTCAATCCTTTACCAATGCCATGAATATCGTACTGGGAGACGTTGTACACGACTTCACCATCTGTTATGTCGATGACCTGCTAATATTTTCGAAATCCCTTCAGGAACATTTACAACATATTGACACGGTGCTATCACTGATCAACAAAGCTGGAATGACAGTGAAGTTAAAGAAATCGGAATTTTGCCTAAAACAAGTTCAATTTTTGGGGCATATAATTTCACCCGCCGGCGTGGTAAAGGATAGAGCAAAAGTAGAGGCAATCCTAGATTTACAGCCGCCTCGCACAATCAAACAAGTGAGAAGGAAGGTTTCTTGGAATATTGGGTATCATAGATCCTACATCCCAAATTTCTCTCAGATGGCACAACCACTCTTTGAACTTTTACAGAAGAATCGGCGATGGAAGTGGACGACCGCACATCAACAGAGCTTCGAGAACTTGAAGCAGGCGGTAGCGGAAGACGTTATGTTATACCATCCGAACTTCGAGGAGCCATTTTTCTTGCAATGCGACGCATCTCTATCCGGATTAGGGGGTTGTCTCTATCAGAAATATGGAGAAGAAAAAAGAGTAATCCAGTACGCTAGCAGAAGCCTGCGCGGTGCGGAGAAGAACTATGCGATCAACGAGCTAGAATGTCTCGCAATTTTGTGGTGTGTTCAAAAATTTCGCATTTATCTTCTTGGTCGGCGCTTTACTGTGATTACTGACCACAAGAATCTGCAGTGGCTGCACCGTAGCAAGAATTGGAACAGCAGATTAACCCGCTGGAGTGTGCAACTACAAGATTATACCTTTGATGTGGAACATTGCAAGGGCAAGGATAATATCGTGGCTGATTCACTGTCACGCTATTATGAAGAAGGTCCTGCCAGCACACTCAGTGTGAACGCTGTTGAACAGCAAAGAGTGATACTAGACGTCAACAAATCCGAGCTAGCGAAAATGCAGAAAGAGGATCCCCAGTGGACATCCATCATAGAATTCCTCACAACGGGTAACGCTGATGTAAACAATAGGACTCGGAATTGGAACCAAAGTTATCACCTTGTTGACCAAATCTTGTGTCTCAGAAATTTCCATACTCCGGAAGTGTTGACAATTTGCCTTCCACCGGCACTACGACAGAAAGCTTTACAGGATGTCCATGACAAGAGCGGACACTTCGGATTTTACAAGTCCTGGAAGGCGCTCAGCAATCTATACTTTTGGAAGACCATGAGGCGGGACTTGAAGCAGTGGATAGCTGACTGCGAGGTTTGTGCCAGGTCCAAAGTCGATCGTCATCCTCCACAACGAACACTAACCTCATACACCGCAGAGAGACCAAGAGATATTTATTATATGGACTTAGTCGGTCCCCTACCGAGAGCACCTACAGGAGAGAAGTACATTCTCACTATAATGGATGGGTGTACCAGATATCTAGTGGCAATCGCGTTAAGAAATAGTTCGACGAATTTAGTCCTCAGATACCTTAAACGGTATGTCTTAGCCATCATTGGAGAACCAAACGCCATTCTCACTGATCAAGGACCACAATTTGCTTGCCAGAGATGGAAGGATGAAATGGAAGATCATGGGATCAAGGTGTTGTACGCCCCACCTTACCATCCTAAATCAAATCTAGTGGAACGAACTCATGCAGAGCTCCATCGACTTTTCAGAGTCTTCTGTGCTAAGAATCATACTACGTGGGCAATATATCTACCCACCATTGTGATTCTATTGAATCATACTGTGACCGAATCACTGTCTTACTCGCCGGCAGAGTTATTCTTAGGCACATTACGAAGAAACCCGATTTTGGAGCATTTTGGCATCCCAAGAGAAGAGCGAGAAGCATGGCATGACAAATTGTTCTGTGCATCTCGCAAGAATATCACCCTGAAAAAGAGAAGAAATAACAGACTGGCTAGAAAAGGACCTGTTGTGCAGCCCGGGGACTTGGTATTCCTGAAGGCGCACAAATTAAGCACTGCAGCAGATCACACCATTCGAAAATTTTTCGATCTTTACCAAGGTCCTTATTATGTAAAGGAAAGAAAAGGAGCAAATACCTTCTGTATTATAGAATGCAGCACGGGGAAAGAACTGGTTCCCCAACATATCGATAACTTGCGAGTATGGAAGTGTTCAGAGGAGAGGAAGGCACAGTGGATTAGCAACATTAAAGAGCATATTACGGCGGAAGTATCAAGTAGCCTACAGTAAAGCCAAGATTTGAAGTATTTGATTTGAACTTCGAAAATTTCTATTAGGGTTCGGATTTTTAGGAACTTACATTTTGATTTGGAATTTTTGTACCTTTAATGTAACATCGACTCTCTTAGGATGAAGCCGTGCTACAACTTCATTGCAGCACTTGCTCCATCTTAGGAGGGGGGTATTTGTAACAATCACTCCACGGAGCAATTATTATTCTTTATATTTTAGAGACCATTGAAATATTTTTTTTTAATAATAAATGTTATTTGGGAAAGCCAAAGTATATTTTTTTAGTTAAACATCCTTTCTCTTAATCTTCGAAAACCGTTTGCCAACGAGTTTCAGAAAATACGGTTGGTTGTATTTTACTCCTTCTTGGTTGAACCGACCACCCACGTCACTGAGAAAGGCCAGAAACGTTCCTTCGCACTTTGGCTACGAAGAAAGCACACCACTCCAGTTAAAAAAAAAAAAAAAAAAAAAAAGAAAGAAAGAAAGAAAGAAGCAGAAAAGTGGACAGTGGTCTCCAGAACTAACTGTCATCTAGTTGAAACAACGCCACCCTTCCAACGGACTTTTTGGAAGGGGGACATAAGCCACCAATACAACGACGAGTTTGCACTTTTAAAATAAAAGAAGAAAATTGAAAAAGAAACACCCGGGAGAAGTCAGTAAGTTCGAACTCTGCGGCACGAGAGGACTAACTAGTGATAACGAAACTACACACACATACACGCATTTTTTTTTAATTGTAGTTAAGTGAAGTGCACACGCAATATGCATTGCTAAACAACTTCAAAGTGGTGCTTTGTTCAGGATTCATCCGGGCGTCGATATCACTCACACATATACAAACTCTACACATATGTATATATATATATATTCTGCTAGCGATCTTTTTTTAATTCTTGTAAACGAGCAAGGAAATTAACGTGGTAGTGGCTCATTTTCTATTTTGTGTCCACATGTTTAATGTAAGTGAGATCAACTGTATATCAACTCAACTCAATTAAAACGAGATTCTCAGTGATGTGGGTTGGAAATTTAGGAGAAACGAAATGCAACCAAGATATTAATACCGGTAAAAGAACAGAGACAATGAGGAGACCCTTGTTTCGGGATCCGAGATGTAATGGTGAAGCACAGTTTCCTAAGAAAGAAGTGGGACTACTAGAGGAAACAGCCCTCATCATATTCATGGAACATCAAAAGCATGTAAGATTTATGAAGATACTCGAGGTAAGACGTTTCCATTTCCTTATATTAAACAAACAATTAAGCGTGCGAGGGACATCTCTGAGTCATTCGCCCACTGTTATTACTATTGATTCCACCACCTTTTTGCGGCAATTCCACACCAAATCATGTGTTTGCGGAATGACCTCCAAGTTAATTATTCTAGAAATCAATGAACATTAGTTCCCAGGACGTGAATTAAGTATTCAATATTTTTTTAAAGTGCAAAAACTATAAACTTGCTTATATCATTCAGATTTTCAAAGACTGTGATTTTTTTTATCTAACTGATTTATTCTATAAATGGACATTAATTTCCACGGATCGTGTAATTGTATTGTTTCATTATTATTTTTTTTTTAAATTAAAAACTATTATTTTCATCAGAGTTTTGAAGAGTGTTATGTCTAATCCAGTCAATTTATTACGAATATTCTTGTATTTTTTTTTATTAATTATTTTTTTTATTTGTATACTTTTGTCCAATATGTATATATTTATTTTCTGTGCGTATCGACAACATATTTAAGCAATTTGATATTCAGTGATGTTACTTAAATTATGTGTATATGTGTTTATGCTTAACGAGACAAATTTCTATCGATTCAAACTTCAAATCTCTTCTTTCACATGACTAGTCATTACAAAATTAAACACCATTCTAATTTTTCCTACTATCCCTTAAAGTCTCTTCTCATAGATAGCCAAGGCCGAGGCAAAATAACCATTATTATTTATTCTAATAAATCAACTGGTTGTTCAAATCATTTGTAAAATAATTTAGATAGTTTTGACCACTTTGTATGCAAAAGAAATTTATATTTTTGGTTTTAACAAAAGAAATCGAGACCAAAAGCAATTCTAGACAAAAGCGTAAAAAATGTGATATTTCAGTTTAAAAACAACAAGAGTATATTTTTTTTAAGTATCACTAAAATTATACACTTTGTGTGTTTTCATTATTTATTTAAAAGTTGTAAACTACTTGTGGCTTACTAGAAAATCATTTTAAATAATTATTATTCGTGCACAGAAAGGAGGAAAGGGGGCTTGAATCAGCTTTTAATTTTTAACAAGATTAAATCCTTTCACGGTCATAATATTTTTTTTTTAAATCCAAAATTAATTATTACCAAATTCATATCTGTTGTAATACTAGAAGCGGTTCAGCATTCCTTTTCGTTCCTTTTTAGTGCTTTGTTGTTATAACTTCGATTTGGATTATTAAATTTAAAGTTTGTTAAATTTCAAATTTATATATATATATAAAAGTGAGATTTGTTAATTTCGCTTTCAAAATTGCCTTTTTTCTAAAATTAAATTTTAACATTAAATTTGGCTGTTAACCAAAAAGGGTGTCTATTCATTTATGTATGTCAATATTTCACCCATTTCATTTCATGACTGAAAATTAGAGAACATTATCTATATCTGCATTACAGGTATGTAATCAGAGTGATCTTCGGAAATTCAAAATTTCTTTCAGTACATTTATTATAGTATTATTATTATTATTATTATTATTATTATTATTATTATTATTATTAGTGCGTATTCTTATCAGAGACGAGAGCGTTTAGCTCTACGCTCGTGATAAGGCATTTCCGAAACTCACTCTGATCACCGCCTTATTGATTGCATTTTAGCTATGCAGCATGTGTTGTATAAAAGAAGATTTGGAACAAAGCATTTTCTTACACTTGTACTTGTAACATTTTTTTAAATCCTCTCTCAAGACGTTCCTTTCTCTAAAGCCCTGGAATCCGTTGGAGAAGGGTGGGTCTTAGAGTGAGGTAGAAGACGATATATATTTTTTTTTTGGCGCGCCGAGAGAACGAAATCTCGCCTCCGTACCATTTTTTTTTGGCTGAACCGAGGTTCGACTCCAGACGGACTCAAACCCCGGTAAGGCTGAGTGTGAAATTTTACACGCTCTTGGTTCAATTTAGCCATATTTACATGCTTTGGACATTCGAGGCAGAAATGACTAAATCGAGAACCGTTACCTACTAACAAACACAATAGGTGAAACCTAAAAATACGAGCCCTAGGAGTTATAATTTTTGCCAAATTAACTTCCTGCCATTTTGTCCTTCTGTCATTTCGTCCGCTGCCATTTTGTCCTCCTGTCATTCCGCCCGTTGCCATTTTGTCCTCCTGCCTTTATTTCCTGCCATTATGTCCCCATTATGCGCGGTGACTCAGTGGTAGAGCGTTCACCTCCGGTGCGTGGGGTCCCTGGTTCGATCCCAGCTCGCGCCATGTGGACTTTGTAGTGGACAAACACCGTGCTCATGGGTTTTCTCGGGGTTCTCCCGTTTCCTCTCACTTTCTTCACTCCACCATTTCACTCATCTCTCATCATCACCGTCTCCTTTAGCCTCACCGGCATGTACGTGGGACGTAAAACTTAAAGATTTCATTTCATGTCTCTGTGTGCACCAAAGAACAGCGTTCTGTCATCCGCTTTTTGTGGTCTGAAGGTGTTTTACCCGCAGCGAAAGTTCATAGAAGACTTTCAGCACCGGGGACAATGTGTTGAAACAGGGATGTGTTTAGGACTGTTTACCAGTTTAGTAGATTGAAGGGTTCAAAAGTAGTCGAACAACCGTGAAAGAAAGAGGAAAGAGCAGGGCGTCTAGCTACAGCAACAACTAATTACATTATTGAACGAGTTTGTGACTTGATTCTGAATAACAGACAAGTGACTGTTAATGAAGTGGCTACGCATATGCAGGTTGAGGTTTAGGATTTAGATTTCTGGGCTGTCGGGACGCATATGCAGTTAGTCATGGTTCTGCATATGACATTATGTATAACAGGCTCAAGTTTCACAAAGTCTGTGCGAGATGGGTTCCGAGAAAACTCGATGAAGAGCACAAGAGAAACCATGTAAGAATCTGTCAATATCTACTGGACAGTCATGCCAACAAAGGCGAAGCGTTTCTCAGGCGAAACATCACTGGAGATGAAACGTCGATTCATCACTTCAAACCAGATCGCAAACCCCAGAGCATAGAATGGAAGCACACTGAATTTCTCGTCAAGAAGAGATTCAAGAGTAAACCTCCTGCATGGAAAATGATGCTTATAGTGTTTTGGGACTCACAAGTGCCAATCTTAGAATATTACCTGGAAAAGGGGCTCAACAGTAAACAGTAAGTGATATGCTGGTAAGTTGAAACCTGCAATTAATAATAAAGGCAGAAGTCGATTGTCGGAAGTCGTTCTTGCCTTGCATGACAATGCTCGTTACCATACCACCGCCCTACTACTCAAATTCTTCAGACGCTGAGTTTCGAGATGCTGGAGCATTCTGCATACAGTCCCGATCTCACCCCGTCGGATTATAATCTGTTTAGTCCACTTAAAGATGCTCTCCGAGGTCGTCGATTCAGCTCCGATCAACAGGCGAAGGAAGCGGTACATTCGTGCCTTGCTTCCCAACCAAAAACTTTTTTTTTTCGAGGGTACCGGAAAGCTTGTGCAACGGTGGACCAGGTACATTGAAATCCAGGGTAACTATGTTGAAAAATGATATGAATAAAAACATTGTAATAAATAATAAAAATTGATTGCAGATACTTATTGACTTCGCTTCGTATTACTACTTGTAAACATTCAATTGACATTATCAAGTTCCGAAATAATATGAAAATTAAAACATACCTATTGCGAATCCATTCATATATGTATATATTAGTGCATCTTAAAAACATTAATTAGTTTATAAAGTAGCATTTTGCGCTTTCAGAAAATTACGCATATAAATTATATATATATATATATATATATATATATATATATATATATATATATATATATATATATATATATATATATATATATATATATATATGCAATATTTTTCTGTGTAATATTAGGAATAATACTGATAAGGATCTTTAACCTTTATCAATTATCTCTGGACTTTTTAACTTTTCACTCATTGGTATTTTGAACATATGTATAGAGCATAAGATCGTTGCCCAATGGACATTTCGCAATGTAAATTAGGACCATAGGTAGAGATGCAAAAAAGCAGTTTTTTTTAAAAAAAAAGAAGGATGGAAGTATTTTCCCATAAAGAAAACCGGATAATTTTCTCCTTTTGCTTTTCTGATTTTTTTTTAAAATTTAAGGTTAGTGTAAAGGGACAAGTTTTGCCGATAGATGTCACTACAGTCTTCGTATCTCTCCCATGTATTTTTTACCTTTCACGAAAATTTATAATTTCTTTTATAAATTTCAACTTACAGACTTCAAATTTTTAGAGAAGGAACTTCATAACCTATTAAAGGAAACAATCTGTGCCGATTTTTTATTTAGAATTTTCTGCATTGTTAAAACAGTTTCATTGTTAAAGGTTTGGATATCCATTTCAACAACCAAGCCATTTCAACAATGAAGAAAATTCTAAATAAAGCATGGGCACGGATTATTGCCTTCGATAGATTATGAAGTTCCTTTTCTAAACATTTGAAGTCTGTAGATTGAAATTTGTAAGAGAAATCATGAATTTTCGTGGAAGATAAAAAATACATAGAAGAGATACGAAGACTGTAGTGTCATCTATCGACAAAACTTGTCCCTTTAAACCAACCTTAAGTACAGCTGTTGTTTGGATATGGTAGATTCTAAAACAAAACAAGTGCCTTTACAACATTCAGTAGTTGTGACTTCTATGTTCGATCGAGATCCCTCGTGGCTAAGCGGTTAACGTACGCGCCTTTGCCGTGGGAGATCCAGGTTCGATTTACAGCAGGAGCTCATGTGGTTTGGATGCCACGTTAAACTGTAGGTTCATGCCTCATATTATAGCCTCGTTGCTGAAAGGAACGTTAAAATCAAATCAAATTATTCATATCATATACATTGTAATATACTAATTACATAATATGATATTAATATTGTCATACATTATCTATCAGTATTGTCATAAATAATGAATACGTTCTTTACCATATTACATATATTTAGAACGTAAAATCATGTTCAATACATCTTATATAAGTAATTATTCCTGCTTAGTAAAAATTTACCTTGAATGTGTTTACTTACGTCCTTTGTTCCTGAAACGGAAGAACTTCCAATTTTGCGAACATGTTCTGTTTATAACTTAGTAAATTATAGGTAAAACATAGTTCTTGGCAGGCCGGTAGCCAGCCCAAAAATGTAGGGGGGGGGGGGGCTGAAGTTAGGGAGGCCCGATCCAACCATATTATAGTTCATCACCATATTATACGGTAGTTCATTTGCAAGCCTACAGTGAAAATTTTAGGGGGGCAGCAAAAACTTAGGGGGCGGCCCCCTAGACCTCCCTGGATACGGGCCTGGTTCTGGGAAGTTTCAATTTGAAGGGTGGGACGTGGGAAGACCTAGAGTGTTTAAAATTTTGCCTATCGTTGTTACATATTTCTTTTGAAATGTTGAGCACAATGCCACTAAATTTATATAAAATAATATTTTTGGATATGGAGAGTATGAATGTGCTGAAAAAAAAAATTCTGTAAATTTATATTTTGGAGGCTAATAATTCTAAATAATAGTGCGAAATGGGGACAGAGTTTCAAATTCGAGTATAAAGAGACGATTTAACTTGATCTCTTCATCAGCGGATATAGGTAATAAGATTTACGACGTTTGTCAATACTAGTGATCTGGTTGTTACTCTTTCCATATCATACACAAAACATAGGAAGTTGCTAAAATTCAATAACTGAAATTTACAAACAACAGACTGTAAGCAACAACAAAACAATATTTCTTTATAATCTTTATCTCAAATTGAAGAAACTTCAAAACTTTTATTGTTACGAATAAAATCTTACCTAGTTAGTTAGGTTGTTTAATTATACAAGCTGCATGACTATATTGTTCAAAATATCCAATCTAACACTTTATAATATAATTCGCCTTGTATGCACAATAAATAACCGCACTTGAAATCTTGGTAGGGTAAAAGTTAATTCCTTCAACAGTTTGTCGAGGAATTTCGAATTTTAAATGCAAATATAGAATCAAAGCCAAAATATTATTGATCTAAACAACTAATTGTAAAATATAATTAATCCTTTGTTCATAGACTTGTAATATTTGATATAACAGACAGAACGTTGAGTTTTTCTTGTGTTTCCAGTCATTTGTGGTAAATGTTTAACATTGTCATCTTTGGCTGGGAGACTGGTTTAGAATCCCAGTGGGTGTCCCTGCAGTTTAGATTTAACATTAAGATGAAGATACTGAAGGGAAAGTCAGAAACAGTTGATGTAAACAAATCATAGGGTAAATTATTCATGTTCGTGTCTTTGACATTAGCGTTTATATTTTTTATATGTACTCGTAGATCTCCACACAAATATAAGTAGTTTCAAAGCAATTTGTCCTTAATTATATACATAACCTCATTATCAATAAAAGTTTCGTTTCTGATTGCAAGTAATTAATTTCCTCTCCCTTTCTCCTTCTTTATTTTTTCTCATTTTCTGCTTCTGGTACTACATTACTAGTAAATTTCATTCATTAATGTATATATCAAATTTTCCTTACACCAATAATTCCGTGTAACGAATTTCCCTGTACCAAATTTTTCTACGCCCAATTTTCCTCATACAAAATAATTTTGGTTCCCATACTCAGTATCTATATGTTTTTAAACGCTGTTCAATTCCGTAAAGAGTGAAAACGAAATGAAAGGTCTATCGTTTCCTCCTGAATTCTCCCCTCTCCTGAAAAAATATAAGGAGAGTGAAATGCTGTGGGTTGATAACCTGTCAGTCGGTCGATGCACAGAATAATGAAAACGAGGCATCATGAAGTGACCTTCTTTTAACAAATTTCATTTCATTATACGACTACATTTCAAAAGGAACGATAGAGGCACCAGAGAACTTTGTAACGCTACCAGCATCAACAAACACCTTATCACAATGTGTTTAACCTATGAGATATATCATAGCAAACTGGAGTGAATAAATATATAATAATACAAACATGTGATACACTTTTTCCCTTAAATAAATCAATTTCCACCCCAGCCCCCAAAAGAAAAGTGTTAAATATGAAAGTAAAGAATACAAAGGAGATCAACAATTTGATATTAAATTTTTATAGAAATCACACAGTTACTTACCATGCACAGGGATTCTTCTTCTATGGTTTAAAACTAGGTGAATAGAACCAGTTCACTGTTTAATTATATTAGCAATACAAAAATGTCTACATCAGTAGCGGAAGGTGGCATGTGAGAAGAGTGGTTGCAAAATCAAAGGCATGTGCGCTTCCTGCTTCCCAGTGTTACTTGTTGATTTAAGTTTACGTTTGGTATTATTATTATTATTATTATTATTATTATTATTATTATTATTATTATTATTATTATTATTATTATTAATTATATTAAGTTTCTATTCACTTTGGAATATAACGAAAAATTACTGCTCAACGTATTTAAAAGTTATTTCTAAACAAAATTTTTACTTCCATCTTTTAAACACTACTTAAATTAAGTATACCATGTACTGTAAGGCATGACTTTTATTTTAATAATTACGTATGTTCAATTTTACTAAAGGATCTAAAACAACTACAACATTCTTCAGAAACACTTGCAATAAAATGAAACAACACATGATACTTAACTTTTCATAAAAGGGTTAAAACAAAACAAACCCTGCTCTCGTGCAGTCTTATACTTAATTTCAATAATGTGCACACTTGCAGGTTCATATTTGTTTGTACAAATTATGTTAGCGTTTTGTTAATATTCTTTCCGGTATCCTGTTGATGAACTCAGAGATACTTTGAATAGATTGGCAGCAAAGAGTGCAATGGTGGTGTAGGTTCATATTTGTTTTGGGGTGGGGTGGGGTGGGGTGTTATCACACTTACTGGTGTCATTTGGGCCTTCAAGGGAGGCAATTTTCCTCCTCCGAGTTTGAGATATGTGCATTTTACTCAATAGTAATATACAAGGTTGAGTCGAACGCCCTGCAATACTCTGGTACACAACACATTTGTATTTATTACAGTACAATGAAAGCAGGATAACATTCAAAGTAAAGCCTCTCTTGTTGGACTGTCCGGAGTCACCTTCCCACCGGTTCCTCGATTTCACGTCGATACCACGTTTTGTCCTTAGGGACAAAGAAATCAGTCAGTCACTGCTGTTTCCACTTCCTGCAGGTTGGTGAAGCATCATGATCTTGGAAAGTGTGCCATGGACCAAAACAGGCAGTAATCTGAAGAGGCAAGGTCAGGACTATATGTTGGGTGTGGCATCAGTTTGATGCCATCAAGTTCTTGTTTTTTTTATTATTTATTTATTGCATTTTTCGAAATGAGTTGTGATTTTGCGTTATCCTGTTGCAGCAAGGCGCGCTTTTGGTTCACTAACGCTTGGTTTTTGGTGTAGTGCAGCCTAGGAATAAAAGGTGAGCATTGATGGTGCGACCGTTAGGAACGAACTCGAAGTGAATCATCCCCTTGTAAATCACATTTTATGTGCAAAACGGTCCTATTTGACGACCAGTTCTGGAAGTTGGCTCTCATTCAACCACTGTTTCTGCACATTCGGATTTCGGACAAACATCCACTTTTTGTCGCATGTAACAATCACGCAGATTTTGCAGCACTTGTCGACATATATCCACTCTCTTCTGGGCCTGAGCTAGGGTCAACTCATATAGCATAATGCAGCAGTTCCTGGCGGATTTCCTAAGTTCGTGAATGTGACGCTGACGAATTACAATCAATTGGAACACGCCGACTTTGTTTGACAATCATTGTCTGCTGGTGGATGAATTTTCTTCAATGGTGTGTCGTATGACCTGAGAATCTGTTACCCTGGGGGAGCCGTTGGCTGATCTCCGACACTTTTACAACCTACACAAAATTTCTAGAACCAATGAGTTACTATACTGTGGTTCGCTGTAGCTTTCCCTTCTGCATGACAAATGTTTTGGGCTGCTGCTGAAGTGTTATGCCCGAGTTCGAGCTCATACAGTAACTGTTCGCGTATCAGACGTTGTTGAGGATTCATTGTACTGTCACTAAAAAAATGACTGACAGTACTGGTGGAGTGGCGGTGTTCGAGTTACATAGTCCGCTTTCTACACTACTCTTGAGGCCAGATGTACTTGCACTTACAGTTGATAACGGTTTATAGGCTGCATCCTGCATGTGTCTGTTTTATGGATTGTGGAAGTAATGCAAGACTCAATAATCCTTTTTGTAGTAATGAAAAAAGTGGAAAACGTGAAAATCTATTCATATTTTAGACTCCCCCTTCTCGCCCAGCAAAAATCTCTAATAATGTTATTGATCAGGCTATGATAACTGCTTGAATATGTTCGATGAATATGTTGAAAAGAGTATTTCAATCAGGAAAAAGACCATTTGGAAGACCTAGGCGGAGATGGGAGAACAATATTAAGATGGATTTTGCAGAAATATGAATATAAAGTAGCAACTGGAACCAGCTGGCTAAGAGCAGAAGCTAAGGAGAAAATTTTGTGAATGCGGCATAGAAGTCCCATAGGCCATAGAGTTAGTTAATTAGGGATGTAGTGTTAGGATGACTTTGGAGGTACTAAATGGAGTTTGGGGAAATGGGTACCTCTAGCCTAAAGGTTGGTTGGATGGAATTTAGCGTCCCTTTTCAGCACCGGGGCTATGTAAGACACAGATCTACAGTTTAATGTGAAATCCGAACCACTGCAAAGCTCTCCAACCGGGAATCAAAGCCAAGACCCCGTAAACCAAAGGCGCGCGCTTCCGCTACTCAATAGCCAGCGGGGAGGGTTCCCTGGACTAAATGTTATAAATAGAGTCCGGATTTGCATGCAGAAACAAACCCCGAGATATGCATGCAAATATGGACGAAAAATATAAAAAATATGCTCTAAAATATGCATTAAAAATTTAACATATCGCACACCCGGTAGAAGAGTGTTACAACTCAAAAAATGGAAATTTTGAGTTACCATCGCTCAAAAGAGAATAGAGAGAGAGAGAGAGAGAGAAGTGAGCTCTACCTGGTGGTATTTCTGCAGAAACGTAACTAAACAAATTAAATCACAGATGGCAGAAATATCCGTATTCCAGGGAGCGATTTTGATAGTATAACAAACTATAAAAGTCGTTCCCACAAATTTGTAATTTTGAGTTGTAACAGTCTTCCACCCGGTGTGGGATATGCATTGAAATAAACGCTAAGAAAATAAAATTTCAATTTCTAACAAAAATATCTTCCCTTAATGACCTCTGTTGCAATCGAAAGTGAATTTAGCTAGTTTTGTGAGCAACAAACTCAACGCTTTATTATATAATAATAATAATAATAATAATAATAATAATAATAATAATAATAATAATAATAATAATAATAATAATAATAATAATAATAATAATAATAATAATAATAATATAATTTCTACATCTGCGTATACAAAGTGATTCAGATCACTTTAAAGCTATTTCCTTGTAATATACGATGAAATACGCTAGTATGCAGCAATAAAATTAGGAAATATGCAGTATCCTGCAAGGTTTACGAAATATGCATGCACATTGAAATTCACTCAAAATATGCACTTATATGCGCTATCATATCCGTCTCAAACGAATCCTTGCAATTCCGTGTAAAAGAAATAAATATTTTTCATACGTTTCTGCATGTTACTTACTATAAACATGCATTTTGCATATAAATCCGGGCTGTAGTTATAAAGGTCTGTCGTCCAACTAACGATTTCATTTCCACAATTCCAATATCCGCCTCTTGACATTCATCCGATATCCGAAATACTATTTAGATTTCTTCCTATCCGGGGAGTTGCATTCAAGCGTACATTGGATCTGGGACCACATACCTTAGAAACAAATACTCTAACTACAAGACCACATCAGAACTCTTCATATTTCTAATTATACCAAGTTCTAATAATCATTCCCGTGCACACTTTGAAGACTAACCTCATAATTATGTATTTTGCTCCATAAATATTTAAATTTTGTTTGCACATGTTGTCACTGAGATATGGGAAAGTGCTAACTAGGCCAGAACTGAAACTCTGTTGTTTTTCCAAACATGACCCCAAAAGTTTAGCATTATAAAAGTCATCTTTGTTTGATTATTATCTGCTCCGGAAGTGGAGACATATTTTTATACTATTTGCATGCAGTGATTTCCCTTCTCATTGTCAATTAGCACTTTTTACTTCCAAAGAGGGCAAGTGAGATACAGTAAATGCAGATGTAAACCAATAACTAAACAAATCATAAAACAGTTTATATACTGCAACATTATTATTTCTACAATACAAACTATCACGGAAAGAAAATGTTTAGTCAGGAAACTAGAGTATTGTATTAATGTCCGTTGTTTTCTTTTAATTTATTGTGTTTAGTTTGTAATTTTGAGTTATCGAATTCCATAATTTTAGGAATGATTTCCTATTACAAGAATAACACGAACAATCTAATGTAATAAAAATAAAGTGGTTAAACATATCAAAAAACTGATTTCGAAAACGAAGTTGATTTCGAAAAAAAAGTAAAGTTTTCCTCAAAGGTATTAACTAAATATTATGTATTCAGTGCCGGATTTACGTATAAGATAAACAAGCTATAGCTTAGGGCCCCCAGGAAAAAGAACTGGGTGTGACATATATTTCAAATATATAAGATTTGAAAAACAAATCAAATAAAAACCTACATATAGCAACAGTAATTGGTGACATATATAGGTTCTTATGATGTAAAGAAGGGGGACCCCTCTTTTGTTAGCCCGCTCTGTAAAATATATAGAAATGAGCCTAGTTTGTTCATATCTGTACTGTACAGGGTGGCCCAAAAGTAGGTATACAGTAGCACACTGATCAGTTCATTGCATTTTAAATCATTTCTTGTTATTATCCATCAGGTAGACTTAGTTTCTTTATCATTTGTTCTTAATGTGTTTTTACTTACATCTTAAGCTCGGAAGAACCGAAACAAACAAACCCATAAACTAGAATGTTATACTTGATCAATGCAGGGGTGTATACCTACTTTTGGGCCACCCTGTATATAGTCCCTACGTTCTGAATTGGGTGTCCAAAACGAGTCGAGTAGAGATAGCTAACTGACGTTATCAAGATTTCAATTTAATTATTTCAACAAGAGTGAGTTTACTATTATTATTATTATTATTATTATTATTATTATTATTATTATTATTATTATTATTATTATTATTATTATTACAGGGGGCACTGGTAGATCGCTTACCTGGTGCGTGGGGTCCTTGGTTCGTTCCCCAACCAAGTAGGTTTGTGGCGGACAACATCGTGTCCGTGGGTTTTCTCAAGGTAGTCCCGTTTCCTTCCACTTTATCATTTCACCAATTCTTCCATAATTATTCACTTACTTTAATAATCATCTCCCTTAGCCTAAAGGGCATAATCATGGGACGTTAAACTGAAATATTTCATTTCACTTCTGCTATTACTACTACTACTATTACAGCTATTACTACTACTACTACTACTATCACTACTATCATTCCTACTGTTATTGTTCTGATAATAGTGCTAGGGTGTTACGTGGATCTCTCTTCAAGACGATTGTATTGTAGTGGGGAACAGATTGTGATGTTAGGGTTGATCTGTGCACCCATCATTGTACCTGATTTAAGCTCGGTCATAGGTTGGAGCCCCATTTACTAGTAGGTCCAGCGCTTCATGATGTCGGTGTTGCATAACGGCGCAAAACAATAATAATAATAATAATAATAATAATAATAATAATAATAATAATAATAATAATAATAATAATAATAATAATAATTATTATTATTATTATTATTATTATTATTATTATTATTATTATTATTATTATTATTATTATTATTATTATTATTTGTATAACTTCTAGTGAGAGCTAGGGATGGCCAAAAATTTTCGGATCCGGATATCCCGGATCCAGTGAGATCCGGATATCTCGGATTCAGTAAGATCCGGATCCGGATCTTGCCGGATCCGGACCTAGATCCGGATCTCGGATCCGAATCTCAGATCCGGATCTCGGATCTGGATCCGAAATTCGGATCTGGATCCGAAATTCGAATCTCAGATCTTGATTCGTATCCAAACCTACATCTGAAATTGTGATGATAAAATTGAATATCTAAAATTCGTTAAAACTTTTTTTAGGATTCACTGATATAGTAGGTTGCTGTGCTTTTAAATGTTTCCATAACACGTTTGTGTTACCTTTGTTCTTTATTTTATTTTAACCTTGCAATATTAACATGTTGCACTTTCTGTCGAAGTCTTTTTAGTAAAATGTTTCCCAGTTTGATTTCTTCCCATTTCAGAGTATAGTGAACTGTCTGAAAACTGATGTAAATGGTAACAAATTATTCTGTTTAACTCCTCTTCGAAACTTAATGTTAGCTTCACATTGAAAATATTTATTTTATTCTTAGAAAATAAACTTTCTTCTTTTCTCATATACAAATGAAATATCTTTTAGATAAGGCCCTTCAAATCGCAGGGATAGTAGACAAAACAAACTCTTTATTAATCGTAGTTTCTGACTCACGAGTCCAACCACCAACAAATGTAATAATTAATATCTTTCACTTCGAAGGTATATACAATAAAAAATATAGACTGGTTGGCGTGGAACAACAGTAGATTTTTAAACATACATACGAGAATTTCAGGAGAGCGATATGGTTGTGTTCGTTGTATGACTTTGTTACCTAACTTACCTATGGCTTGCCCTTCTGAGATCGGGAGTTTGTTGAAGGAGTAAATATAAAAGAGATTTCTGTTATTTTTTCTTCACCCTCCTGCCTTCTTTAATCATACATGGCAGGACGTAACCAAAACATATCCATGCATCGTATCATTGAAGCGTTTTGTGTTTTGTATATTAAAGCGTTCAAAAATATTTAATATATTCGCATTTGTTCATGTGATCTCAGGTTCAATTCTCGGTGGGAACATACATGAGAAAATTGAAAGCTGAAACAATATGAAAATAGTATATAAAAGTCGGGAAATTGATATTAAAACTTTAGCTATCTATTGGGACTGTAAGGCTGTAGTTAAATTAACCCACACGTTTCGTGAAGATATATTACGTCGTTATCGTTTATTTACTATAAGCTACCAGATACATCCTCAGAGGCCATTTTACAGAGCAGATCACGGTAGTAATCAACAGATGAAAACATTGGAAAAGGAATGAAAGGAAGGTCTCCAGAGCCTTAGATCAAGGTACTAACCTAGCATTTGTCCTGTATAACTGAGGAATAACCCTGGAAAATCCTCAGTCAAGATAGCTGGTCTCCGAATTCGAACCCGGTATTATCCAATTGCGAAGCAAGAATCCTAACAAGTAGCCTGAGCTCGCTCCGTATTATTATTATAATTTAATTAACGTAATGTTTTAAAATTAGTGCAAATTAAACCGTACTTTCTTTATTGCTGATGTTATAGTTAATAAGCCTACATGAGACATCAGTCTCCCATTAAGAAAGAGTACTAGAGCTGGAATTCAGGAAGCGGGGGTGAAGAGATTAATAAGGATGAGGAAATTATGTACGATGCAAAAACTGAGTAATTATGACTTCGTCACAGATATATTCACGTACATACGTCAATTAATATTTCTCTGATACAGTGCACTCTTACTTTCTATAGTGGCAGGAAAATGGCCCGCTTTTGTAAACGAACACACTAAGCACGTGCGTATAGGCGCAATGTCCGTGCAAAGAAACATAGGTAAAACTAGAAAGAAGAATAGGGTAAGCGAGGGGAAAATGATAAACCGCCCTTCAACTTTAAAAAAAAAAAAAAAAACCCTAAAAATAACTAAACTTAGAGCTACGAAAGACGCGAGGCGAATTTTATTGAAAAGATTGTTTTTCCTTAGTGATTAGTTGTGCTAACTATGAACATGAATTAAAAATAAAACAAGTAGCTAGCTCTGAGTTTCCCAAACTAGTTGAAAAGAAAATATTGGATAAAATTTAATAATAAAGAAGCCATTTACGATAATTAAAACAAACTAAATTCTTGGCACGACAGTCCTTTGGTTCCTACCAGCTGGCTTACGTTGAAAGTGGGGATGTGTAGTCAACGCATCGACACCCGAAGTCCCTAATGCCGGCTTTCTAGACTGCAGTCCGCTACCTCTTACTTAAGATAACTCCTCAATTGTCCTCACGATGCTGGGTCAACATCGAAATTGTTGAGTGCCTCTCCGGGAATTGAACCCATGACCACGGGCACCTAAGGCACGCTCTCTGTCTTCTATAGACGAAAAGCTATAGTTACCCACATTGTCTAATACATAAATAAGTTCTGATTCTCTAATAGCTGCTGATGGTGATAGTCAAGGTTCACCGAAGCATGATCCCAAACCCAAACTGAGATATTGATATCACTGGAATGCCTGAAAAGTCATTGTGGGTAAGTGAGTTGCCCACTTGTCAGGATAAAGGGCGATGGTGAAGTGAAATGCGGGGCTGTCAGAGGTACTACTTATGATAATTGGATTTATAATATTCTATGTTACCATACCCTCTTCAGGAACAAAACTGTTAATCTTAGCTTTGAAAATGCTACATAAGGAGTTTTATTGCTATCATTAGGTTGCATTAGGAATTATCGGATTTGTTTTAACGCTTAACTTCTACATCTCTTCTGATTTACGAATATTTAAATCGCAATTATCCCCTTAAGGTCAATTAGTGATATTTTAAATCATTTCGAACCAACTTTATATATGGTTAGTCTTGTTATATGGGAATACTTGAAACCAGAAGCAGTCTACAGGCTAAGTCCAAAAGAATCTTGGCCGACCTCCTGATAAACCACGTCTTTCAGCAAGGTGAATTGTGGCAATCCGATACCCACATGAGGAAATCTTCGGTTCAGTATGAAAGCTTCCATAAGAACCAGCACTCTAATCAGTGAAATGTGCTTTGCTAATTTTTATTCAATGTGAAAGTACCTAACTTTATTGCTAAAAAAGAAAAGCCATTTATTTCAAACAAGTCGCCATTACAGTTTTCGTATTTGAACGCAACACTCATGAAAAGTCATGTTAAAGCGCAACTTATGAAAGACAAAAGAATATTTATCTGTTTTTAGTTTCTCGTGTTCCCCAAAGTACCGGTACATGCGGAATTAGTGGTCGCCTTCCGCTCGCATTACCTAGGTAAAACGGCTACGATCTTGGTACTAGTACTTCTTTCGGTGTCCAGATCTCAAATATTTATCTTTCAACCTGATTCTATGTATGAATCCGAAATTTCAAATCTAGATAAGGGGCACCAAAATTCACAGTTTATTCTCGGTGCTCATATTGTGATTTACTAAATAATTATTAAATCTAATTGTAAGGTATACATTTGATATTTAGAGCAGACTGAGCAAGATAAATATACGTAAAAACTAGTCAATACTTGTCTTAACTGTTTGCTTTCTTAACTGTCAATGAAATAGGTGTATTGAGGAATTTTAAATATTCGAGTTTTGTATTCCGGTTTCAAATATAAATATGTGTGTATTTCATCTCGGTCCTGCAACCGGGTGGACCTAGATTTGACATTCGAATTCTCATCCGGGTCAAATCAAATTATTTTTTAGTAAGGCAAGCATTTGATTTTTAGTGTAGAATGAAGGAGACAAATAGACTTGTAAATATCTGTCTTAATTTTCTGTTTTCTTCTTCACTGTCAGGACTTCGTGAAATTACTTTCGGTGAATTTTTGATATTCAAGTTTATCACAATTTGGGTGGGATGTGGGTTTGGATAAGAATCAAGATCTGAGATCCGGATTTCGGATGCAGATCCGAATTTCGAGCCCAGATCCGAGATCCCGATCCAGATCCGAGATTTGAGATCCGGACCCAGATCCGAGATCCGAATCCAAATCCGAGATTCGAGATCCGGATCCAGATCCGAAATCCGAGATCCGGATCCAGATCCGAGATTTGAGATCCGGATCCAGATCCGAAACCCGAGATCCGGATCCAGATCCGAAACCCGAGATCCGGATCCAAATCCGGACCCAGATCCGAGATCCGAATCCAGATCCGAGATTCGAGATCCGGATCCAGATCCGAAATCCGAAATCCGGATCCAGATCCGAGATCCGGATCCAAAGGATCCGGACCCAATCAGATCCGGATCTTCGGATCCGGACATCCCTAGTGAGAGTTCGTGTGGATCTATTCATTAAACTGCATACCAATCAACCTATACGGATGCCCATCAAAACAGCAAAAAATTACAAAAACTTATCAGTCTAAAGGTCATGTCACAAAAACTTAATACACAGTTCACTTTGTCATTCTTAGCTAACTGTAAGGCCCAAAGCTCCTTCATAGTCTTGTCTCGTAATTGCAACACACAGTGAAGTGTAATAGGTCAGCAGACAATGAAGTTTATGGTGCAATCTCTTCTGTATACGGAATATTCAATATAAAGTCTTTTAGGTCTATGACGTAGGAAACGCAAAATCTAAACATAGTTCCTACATCATTTATTAGAATTCTCTGTTTTGTTTATATGTAATTTCTTTTTCCCGTTTTACTAGTGCTGTTGTTGATATCCACAATAAAGAGCAATCCAGTTTCCTTCAAGGGAATAAAGCGGAAATGATACCATGATTTCCCAATGACGCTCAAGGCGACATTGAGAGGGCAGGATGTGTGATGATAACGTATACGATGCTATTCTTGTCATATGTGCGGATGTTTGGGTGAATATTTTTTTCTTGTCTTGCGTCTTAGGCAACAATATGACGAAATTATGAAATCATTTCTTGGAATTAGGACATCTATTCAAGCAAAACGATTAGCGATCCGTGATGGGCTTAAGCCACAACGCTGGTAATGTTCTTCGCATCCATTCATTAAATGATTGATGTGAGAGGACTAGTTTCCGTTAAGCGGACTTCGCTACTGCTACGTCGCTACTTAATTAGACTAACAGGGCCGCGGTGGCTCAGTGGTAGAGCGTTCACCTCTGGTGCTAGGGGTCTCGGGTTCGATCCCAGCCCCCTCCCAGTGAACCTTGTGGTGGACAAACACCGTGTGCGTGGGTTTTCTCGGGACTCTCCCGTTTCCTCCCACTTTCTTCATTTCACTCATTACTCATCATCACCGTCTCCTTTAGCCTAACCGGCATATGCGTGGGACGTAAAACTCAAAGATTTCATTTCATTTTTAATTAGACTAGAGTAAGCTTTCGCGCCACCATTGAGAAATGAAAATTCCCAATAATTTTGAAAGATCTATTCAACTATTTTCAAGCCAAGTGTCCCCCTATTCCATAAGGGGAAGACGGGAGGCAACTTTAAATTTCTCAAATATTAACTCCTTATTTTTATTGCAAATTCGTATTCAGAAATACGCATTTACTCGTCCTATTGACTCGCATTTCTTATATCCTTAACATAGGGTACAGTATCTCTAACTTTAAAGGATTTCGAGATTCGACCATCTTATTAGAACAATTAAAACTTCCCCATTTCTCATTGCACCTTTTCTTCCCTTCTAAGGGAAATACCAAGAACGCTGAAACACATTCTTAATTATTTTAAATCAAGAGTCTAAATACCAATTTCATTCCTCTAACTTTAACGAATTTCGAGATGTGACCATCTTATTTTAACAATTGCAATCTTTATTCTTTTTACTACTCGTATTTTTCTGCCCCTTCTAGGGAAAACCTTACAAAACGCTTTAATTATTTAAATGAAAGTTAAAAATACCAAATTTCTTGTCTCTAACCTTAAAAGGTTCGAAGATACAAACATCTTATTATAATAATTGTAATTCCCACCCCTTTTCCTTCTCACCTTATTTTGTTCCCTTCCAGGTCAAATATCAAGAAACACTGAAAGATCGGTCTAATTATTTTAAATGAGAAGTCCAGAAATCAAATTTTATATCTGTAACCTTCAGAGATTCCGAGATATGGATATTTTAAGATAATAATTGCCACCCCTTCCCCGTCCAATTTCCAAAAATTCTTCCTTAGTTCGACCTTACATCATAAATCCTATGCCCTGTCCTAATTTCAAGTTTCTAGCTTAGGCGGTTTGGCCTGGGTGTTGATCAATCAATCAATCAATCAATCAAACAATCAGGTCTTCTTTTATATACAGATTGAAATCTGTACGCTTACTATTTCCAGTGACTTTATTTCTCAAGTAGAGAAGTGCGGCGCGAGCCAGCTTCAAAATTCTAAACGTTTCAAGTTATTTTCTGCAAATGTAAACCACTTGACAAAATAAATCGTTATCTTTTTTTTTTTTTTTTTTTTTTTTTTTTTTTGTGAACAATGTGATCTAAAGGCCCACACATACTCAAATTAAAGTGTTTAAAATTATGATAATAAATTATCCTACATTCTTATTAAGGAAGGACGTGGGTAGTAATCAAACAATGTAACCCATTATTTTCTTATCAGGCTGTTATTTTAAAATTCTACAATTTGTGATAAGGTAGGATGTTAAATATCTTTTGAAGTTTTTAGGTTGAATGTGATAACATTAAAGTGGTTGGAGAAATTATCACTGAAAACTTCAAAACTAAATATCAATCTCGTTTTGCATCGGATTAGTTTAATTTGTCCTTTTTGTACTTTATATTGTTTGTAGTGTCCTATTTATTTACTCACTTCGAAGTCACGAACGAAATGAATTCTATAGGTGGGTTACCCAGTTATAATTTCAACTGCACTCCCGTAAAATTTGCTTTTCTGTAAAGTTTGTATTGAAATTAATTTAAATTAAATTAATTTTAAACTCACTTGTGGTGAAATGTTTTGATATTCTTAATTCTTATTATAAATGGAAGCCTATTTATTTACAAATATGAGTTTAGCGTGTTTCTAGCAACAGATACCTAGAGCGGTTATCTTGGCCGAGTTGGTTAATCTTCCAATCCATTAACATCTCGGGGAACGAGTTTAATGGTGAATATGCATACATTTCTCATTTTCTACTATTGAAAAAAAGACATATGTACGAGTATATAGGATGCTAGAAGTTACATATCGTGCCGTTAGATGGCAGCAAACATCCTTCATCGGTTGACATCAACCGGACGAAATTGAAATTTCCTGCGATCCTATTTTACTATCTTTAGCAGAGTTTTGTCATTCTGTAGGTACCCACTTTTTAATATATATGTTTTTAAAGTTTTAGTCGCACAGATAACACAGATGAGCATTGGCTGTTTGGACAGCAACGTACACATTTACAAAAATTATAGAATGGTAGTCCAGCCCCCGCCAAGTGAACTTTGTGGTGGAAAAACACCGTGCTCGTGGGTTTTCTCGGTGTTCTCCCGTTTCCTCCCACTTTCTTCATTTCACTCATCTCTCATCATCACCGTCTCCTTTAGCCTAACCGGCATAACCGTGGGACGTAAAGATTTCATTTTTTCATTTTCAACTATAAAAGGTCTACACTCCTAATCACTTGACCTTTAAGTACAAATACAAATCTGAATATCCATTCCCCAACGCTTACATGTAAAACCAGCTGTCGTAAATCGACAAGTCACAGATTGTTCGCGTTTTTCAAAGATTTATTAATATTTTATTGATAAAATCTATATAAAACTCAAACTCACGACGAGCAATTGCCCTTCCCTGCCCCCTAAATAACGCTCGTGTGTGAAATAACCAGCAAATGAAGTTTCGAACTCCACATGGAATGTCCACCCATATAGGATTTTTAGCTAAGGCTTTGGGAGTTTGTTCAATACAAAGATGAGCTAATCGTGGTTGGAAAGAAAAAAAATCTGACGCCTTTAGAGTGTAAAAATAATTTTGCAATTTATGGTACAGTAAAACCTGTCTTCAACGGACCCTTTATTAAACGGAAAACTGTCTTAAACGGAAATATTTCACGGTCCCATGAATTTTGGAGAACAAAACGTGTAAAACTCCCTTCATTAAGCGGAAACTGTGTTACACGGACAACGGAAAGAAAAATAAACAATTAACGGAAAATTCTGAGTTCCGGACTACAGCGTTTAGAAGATGTTTAAACATTCTGCGAGACATATACATTACACTGTCTGCGATAAAATGTTCGTTCTTTTGTTAAATATTCCTGGACAGTGTTGACCTTCCCCAACCACTACTCATATTCACCCCCACAAATTGTCCTTAATCCCGCAACCTAATCAAGAATCATACGGAATGTCGGAAAGAAGAAAACGAGATAGAGGAAGAAGAGGAATACGATACCGAGTTCCAAGAAGAGTGTAGAATAAATACATATCAAGATTCTCTCAGAAGTTTAAAGGAACTGCAAAAATTTGCCTTACGAAAAAATGATTCTGATTCACTTAGTATAATTTCTCAGGCTAAAGTGAATGCGGAAAGTCAAGCAGTCAAGCAGCAATGTACACAGAAAACCCTGCTTGGCTATTAGAAAAATAAAGAAAACGTATGCATAGCATATTTTGTATTCATTTTAATTTTTTTTTTTTTTGTGTGTATTTATTCGTAGAAGAAAGAAGTACTGTAATCGAACAATGTACGTACAGCAATATATTTTCTCAGTATGCCCCTTTATAAGCATGTATTTTTTTTTCTTTTAAAGAAAGGAAAGGTCTACCTTCACTAAGCGGAAACCTGATTTTAACGGAAATTTTTGCAAGTCCCGCTCGATTCCGCTAAAGACAGGTTTCACTGTATTTCAGTAATCTGTGCCGTCTTGATTTTCTTTCATGCGTTTCACTGTCAGGGATAGCCTCCCCAGTTTGGGAACCAGTGGAGTATTCGATCTGTTAAAACATAGAAATATTACGAAATGATGTGATTTTTCTTATAAGTGGTGAAGCGGGATCACACATTGAAAAAAAAAAGTAAAGGTCATCGCCTATGTTGTACAGTATCATCACACTTACACGAAGGTAAAATAGGCCTTATATTACATTTAGAAACATAAATTGTATTTCCCTCACTATTGACGCAATGCAGCATTTATTATCCCTTATATCCAGAGTAAAATTTACTTATGAAAATCATAGATTTCTTAAAAGCAAAACTTGCAAGACTCTTGCAAGCAAGACCAAGACTGGGTGTGCAAGACCAAGACCAAGACCAAGACTAGGTGTGCAAGACCAAGACCAAGACCAAGACCGAGGGTTCCAGTGCAAGACCAAGACCAAGACCGCATGTGCAAGACCAAGACCAAGACCAAGACCACCCGGGTCTTGGTCTTGGTCTTGCATTTGCTCATCACTAGGTAGTACAGATGGCGTTAGTGTGAAAACAAACAAATGATGGCTATTTCAGAGTGTTTCTACCTGAGAAATGTAGTTAGTTTCACAGTAACTGGTACTGATGTCTACACGAAAATATCATGAAATACTTGAAAATTACACATCATTGAATAAACAAGCAATCATTTGTCCTGTACACCTGGTTGTGTGTGATTTTAGCATGTTTTAATATTTTCATGTTCTGTTATAATAATAATATTTTAAACGGAAATATTATCAACGGATTCATTTGGTCTATGCTCTGTTGTAATACACAATGTTGTGACTATATACTTCCTATCTATGTTTCTGAACTTAAAATTAGTCTGCTAGTTAAACCTAAACAACTAATTACATTATATTTATGTGACAGATTCGTACTCTAGTAAATAAGCTTAACGATGTTGAGTACCTGCGCCATATTTGATTTATATAGGGATACTGTTGCCCACGAGTCGAGGCAAGACATCGTTCTTCCAATAGAAATAAATATGCTTTTGGAGTCACAACCAATGACAACACTAGAGGTTGAAAGAGGGCATGCCCACTCCAGGGCAACATTTACTGGACTGCCCCCTCCCAGTTGTATTGTAAGGTAAGTTAAGTAATATAAAACTATTATTTTCGGGATACAAAATATAGTTAATCTTTTAAAAAAAATCTGCTCTTGCACTCCCTTCTCAAGAAAGTACAAATGGCATTGTCACTTAACACAATACCTATTTGGCACTTTTTCGAGACTAAATATTCCCAAATATAGTATCTGGGCAACACTATATGGGTAGGAGCCCCACAGGGGCAACATTTGTCCCCCAACTGCCCGCCAGATGTATTGTAAGGTAAGTCAATATAAAACTATTATTTTCAGTATACAAAAAATAGTTAAGCTCCAAAAGAAATGAATCGATTTCTGTTAAAAGGGCGTATGTGCAGTAAACACAATTTTCGAGAAATGACAAAAAAAAAAAAAAACTTTTTTCACGAGTCGGTTCTGTTAATGAAAAAAAGAAAAATATGTGTAAATATACATGGTTACTGATTGTTCATTATCCATACAGTATGTAACTGTGAAGTATGGTTTAATCTACAAAAATTATTAAAATTTGGACACATATGCCCTTTTATCAGAAAACATGGTGACATAAAATGTGAAACCAGGGTTTTTCTGAAATCTATCTAAAATTTGGACGTTGGTAGTATATTAATGAAAGATAGAAATACTAAAAATAGTAATTAGTAATAATAATAATTTGAAAGCAAACATTTTTCTCCCAAAAATTATTATTATTATTTTAAAAATAATAATCTCTGTCAGGATAAGTTCTGAATTAACACTTGTCGTCACTGTTTGCCTTACTTCGACTTGCAAAGTACTTCGAATCCATATCGGGAAAAAGTGAGGTTAATGCTGAAATATAGGCCTACCTTGGCCACCTACATGCTAAATAAAAATTCTGCAAACCTTAATATTGTGCCAAAATAAAAGACGAAATTTTCTCACAGTATCTTTTACGGAATCTAATAAACTGTGGCTACAACATTGAGACTGATCTTCACCTGGTGTAATGCCAAAGCAGGCAATTATGTTTAGGTGGATTTTATTTATGTTGTGCGACGAGATATAATTTTGAACGCAAGACTGTAGCATTGCATAAGAAAATATTATTTTAATGGTAGGATTTGTATTTTTTTGACCCCAATTAGTTTTCTTTAAGTTTTATTCCTGAAATTCCTGAGCGTTTGTCTCGATTCCAGTTCAGCTGATAGACCGACCAACAGAGCACATTAATATAATATTTCATAGTATAATATTATAATAACATAATTCAATGGCTTATATTTTCAACACGTTCCAAGGAATATATTTCCTTTTAACACAAATCGTTGCATCTACCTCTAAAATACTCAATTGAAAAAAGTGAAAATCGTAAAAAATGTTACAAACGCCCTTTTAACAGAAATCGATTCAAATCTGTTCTTGCATTCATCTCCTCAAGAAAGTACAAATGGCGTCGTCTTTTGAGACTGTACTTATTTGGCGCCTTTCGGACAGCCTCAAATATCTATAGTCTTTGGGGAACATTGTATTGAAATAAATTATCTTCTGTTCCCATTAAAATGAATTGGAATTTTAATGGCTTGATTTGACTGACTTCTTCTTCAAATTTATTTAAGTGTTCCTTACTTCCTGAAAAGTAAATTTCGTTTCATTTTAGTGTTTAATAATCGAATTTAAGTAACAATTATTAAATTTATGTATAATGTAAATTTATGTATCTGTAAAAAGCAAGGAACATTTAG
Source organism: Thermobia domestica (assembly GCF_964235325.1). Lineage (NCBI taxonomy): Eukaryota > Metazoa > Arthropoda > Insecta > Zygentoma > Lepismatidae > Thermobia > Thermobia domestica. Next base: position 205,229,603 of record NC_137462.1, on the reverse strand, counting down.
GTAGAGTGATCACTAGGACTCGTGAAGCTTGACGTAAATTTACCAATTTCACTACACAATAGAAAGCGAGAATGTGTCCCAGTCGTGAACCCCCATCCATACAATTTTGCCAGTATGGTCTCTCGTGCTATACGGAGAACATCTCATCAGGGTACAGTGTTGTCGGATATCCGCTAAGTTTCGTTTTATTCTTATTATTGTTGTCATTGTTTCATATTTTTGCTGTAATTATTGTTACCATTTAATTCGAATAATTGTTAAGTGTTCGTGGTATGGGTCTTTTAAGTGCTGTTCTTTCGTCGCTCGTTTCTCATGTCTTCTGGGTGTGGCAACGTTATTGTTATACACTCCTACACTGTTTCAATTTTTCTCAAGTGTGCGTTCGGAAGGCAGCTCCATGAATCCTACCGAATTTTTCCGATACATCACACGTGAGAGAAAGCAATTCTATAATTTGTGTAGAGTGTAGGCTTCACGAGTCGTCGCGCTCACTATAGGTTTGAAGAATTTAACAATAAATAAATAAATAAATAAATAAAGGTTCCGAAGATACTCAGTACTGTTGACTTCATATACAATAAATAGGAAGTAGAATAAATGGATAACAACAAAAGATTAATATGCGTAGTATCTGGGAGGTTGTAAATACAAAGAAGTTGTTTATCATCATTATAGTTATCATTAGTTGTCATTAAAAGTCATATTTGTTGCTTTGTATGATTTATAATCTATTTATCTTTTGATTGTCAAAGAAATGTATCTGCTCATGTCAATTACTGTAGGTCACGTGTTTCCGCGTTTTTAGTAGACATACTAGTTTTTTTTTTTAATTATTATTATCATAGCATTCTAATTGATAATAGTAGTAATGAATCATGTTATACCTATCCTACGCAATACTATGTACGTCTTCTTCGTTTTATTTTTAGCTAATTAGACCACCTGTTACATCTACGTCATTTTAATCAAAGGATGGAAATCATATATCGTGTGTATGTGTACATTTACGTACATCGTAATAAACCTTTGTACAGATCTTAAAAATTTTTGCTAACACTGCTTACGTTTTTAATCTCTCTCTGAAAAGACGTCAGCAAAAGTATTATTAATATTAATCGTATTGTTGAGTCTACAACAAGATGGTTTTCATTCGTAAAGATTACTGGATCATTGTTCATGTATATATACACAAGAGCTTATTTTTTTTTTTTTTTTTTAATATTTTGCTAACTATGCGTAAAACTAGACTACTGTTGATAAAGTTCATAAGATTAGAAAAGCTGCTGACTAAAGTAGGCCTAAGTCCTCTTAAAGATATGCGTCAAACGATATGATATGATATGATATTACGTGGCTTGGCGCGCTTTTGTTAGTGTGTGAACTAGGTGGAGCGAGAATTAATTGTAGAATATACTACGGAAGTGAAATACCTGCCCAAAGTTTGTAATTTTACCTCGACTAGCTATCCTTCGGAAGTTTTACTTGCTCAACAAGTATGGTTGGTTCTGGCAGTGAAGTTTCAATATAATAATAATAATAATAATAATAATAATAATAATAATAATAATAATAATAATAATAATAATAATAATAATAATAATAATAATAATAATAGTCGCTGAGAAACTATTTGATAATAATTGGAAGAACCTATCAGGCACAGTCTTTAGATGAAGTGCAAAGAGAGGACTGTAGGAATCTACCATACGTTAAACTGATATAATTGTGAACAAGGAGCACGGTAGCCCACTGCTAAAGTGCTTACATTTGGTGCCAGGGCTCCGTTGTTGACTCCCAGACTATTTGAGTTTGTAGTGGACAACGTAACGTCGATGAGTTTTCTCGGAGTTTTCCTGTTTCCTTCCACGTTCTCATTTCACCAATTCTTTCACACATTTATTTTCATTAATCATCTTTATTCTTCAGCCCACGAGACGGGACGAAAAATAAAGTTTTATCGTCTCGTCTCATAAATTTTGTAGAAGTTTCGTTTTATCTCGATTCTGTAAGAAAGAATTCTTTCTCGTCTCGTTTCTAAAAGAAAAACTCTCTGTCTCGTTTCGTTTTGTAAATTTATGGTCAAAATGTATTATTACTATTATTATTATTATTATTATTATTATTATTATTATTATTATTATTAATCTAAGTCTTATCAGAATCATTCCACGTCACGAAAGGTCCACAAAGTGAGTGAAAATAACAACATTTAAACCATATGTATTATTGATGTATATTGTGTAATGATTTGCGTATCTTAAAATGCTGAAATGCTCTTCATTATGTTTGTAGAATCACTTTATCACTGTATAGTTTTTTAATACTATGAATAATGTAACACAAAAACAGTGTTTGAGATCCAAGACTTAGGTGAACTAGCGTTGCGCGTGAAACACATGAAGTTTTTTTTTTTTTTTTTTTTATCTCGAAAGCGAGAGGAGAATTCTCACGTCTCGTAATTGTCTGAAATTTAAAAGATACTTCTCATCTGGCAACACTATCAACCGAGTACAAGCCTTCCTCGCTGGTCGGGTACCTTTGGTTCACGGAGTCCTAGGTTCCACTCCTGATGTTTGAGGCTTGAACAGTTTATTATGCCTTGGATTCCACATTAAACTGTAGACCCACGTCTTATATAGCCTCGATGTTGTAAAAAGACGTGAAACTTCAACAAGCAAAGAGGGCATTATAGTGGGACATAAAATTGAAAGATTTCATATGAATTTAGTAGTAAAGTTTTGATTACACCAGTATACTAATCAGACACAAGAATATCTCTTAGACCCTATTTCTTATGTCTGTTTAAGATACTACTGTAGTATCGAAATGTTGCACTGTTAGGGGAGAGTTGCCTAGTTTGAACCAGTTACCACTATTTCCCATATAAACTAGACAATACACAATTAAATAAGAGAATAATGTTTTAATTTCAAAATATATTGTATCTGCTATAAATGGTGTGCATATTGTAACAAAAAACTCATTATTAACATATTTATTACCAAAAAATTAACTTATTCACATCGGTCCATTTAAGGAAACTAGTTTCCTACGTTGAACCATGCGTTTCTTAGAATGGACCTTGCAGAGGCTTTAACGAATAAATTAAATTTGCTCTCAAACAAGAAAAACAAAATATTGACAATTGAAACGCAGAAGTGCTTGTGCAATTAATATAAATGTTAGGATAAATTTATTACCTTTACAGAACCTTCACGTAATGAAGAAATAAAAAAATGAAAGTAATATTCACTGCTCAAATACGAAACTGAAATAAGTCTTAACACAATTTGGTATTGTGTACAAAATGAAAAGTTGCATCTGCTTTGCGTGTTTAAGAGGTGGGAGGAACGTTACATGTTGAACAATAGTATATTTTTTTACTTGGTTTCACCTTTGCACAACGAGTGTGGACCCAACGGCGGTATTTCAAGCACTGAATCATATCCTCTTGCCTGTTTTTCTTACATAGGGAGAAAAACCAACTGGTTTGCTTCTCATTGATTCGAAACAACTGCTTCTTCCTCTGGATCATCTTATTCCTTCTAGCGGCTGAACGTTCAAGCTCTAGTTTGTAAGCACTACTTGTGATTACAACAGCCTTCTGTGCTTTACTTTGGCCTCTTCGCGACCCGGCTGGTCCTGGTTGATCTATTGCTTTTGGTAAAGGGGATATCTGTAATAAGGTGTTTTTTGAAGTTCTTTAGTTTCTTGGCAGGTGGCACGTAATCCTTGTCCTGATCACTGTCGTCTTCTGATTCGAGCTCTGACTCTAGACTTCGCATGGCTGATAACTTGCTTTGTTGTTTTGTACGATCTTCTTTGGGAGACTAACATCCTGGTTGAGAAATGCCATCATAATAGAAAGCATTGGATGGAGCAAAGAGATGGTCTGCAAAAACGTGACGATTAATCGGCCAAATCCCCGCTGCACGAAATGCACTGTGGGCATTAGCGACTGTAGCTGCTCTGCCGTATGCTTCATTCAAAAGAGCTGGAATATTTGATTGTTTGTTTTGATGTCCTTTGTATGTGTTTAAGAACTTTTGTTGAGCTTGGACGAAAAACGTCTGCAAAGGTCCAAAGAATGCAACTTCAAGCGGTTGCAAACGGTGCGTAGTGTGGCCAGATAGCTGCTGTAAAATAATGTCGTTTTCTCTTGCAAATTTCCAAGCTGCTAAGTTCTTGCTGTGTGTGGTATGTCCATCAAGCAAAAAAAAAAAAAAAAAAAAAAAAAAAAAAAAAAAAAACTTTATGTTCTTTATTGCAGTTTGTATTCTTTCTAAAATGTTCAAGCCATACCACAAACAAATCAGAGTTTATGTATCCTGTATCCGAAATCTTGACAATACTAACTGAAGGGGCACCAGTCTCAAAATCACTATTCCACTCAAAATCACTATTCAATATTATCATGGGGGTATGTAGACACCTGCCGCTCTCACTGCACAAACCATTGTAGTATTCACTCCGCCCCTCCATTTGTAACAGCACCTACCTCACGTTTTCCTTTTTGAGCAACTATTTTCGGTAGATATCTTTGGACAGTAGTGAATCATGATTCATCCACGTTGTAAATTCTCTCTGCTGTGATTTGGAATTGGTCCACATTTCATTCCAGAAGATCAAAAAAATGTCCAACATTTTCTCTGTTAAATCCTTTTGCTCTTTGTAATGAGGTAGCTTCTGGTCGACGCACAGAAAGTTCAGGATTTCTTCTCATAATTGCATAGAACCACTTTTTTTCAGCCAAACCTTTCTCCCGATTGAACGTGAGAAACACCACATTTTTCTGCTAAGCCAAACGCTAATGGCCGAACTTCTGTAATCGTCAGTCCAAAAGAACACTCTTCTAATGCTATCATGTGCTCCGCAAGAGTCCTCTCCATGTCTGGGTTGAAGGTAGCCTGCCTTCCTAGTCCCTTGGTTCCATTAACGATACTATTTTTCTGAAGAGCCTGCCGCCTAATCGTTACTTTAGGAACTCCATATACTCTGCTGCATTCATTTAAACCATGATCTCCATTTCGATAAGCAGCAATGGCCATTTGTAATTCCTCTTCCGTCCATTAGCCATATTGTCCTCTTTGGGCCATTCTTGAGCTGAAATAATGGAGAAACGCTCTTTAATATATTTGCAGTTACGCAAGGTAATACAATTTATTTAAAATTATTCATAGACTCTACACGAAATTATTTTAAAATGGTTGCATGCAATGGACCGGTCCAATCCAGGCAACACGTGCTGGTTCAAACTGGGCAACTGCTACGTTGAAACAGAAAACCGTGTTCTCAAATTTTCTATTACATTGAAATATTAAAGCACATGCATCACGTTGTAGTTAAAAGAACACATTTTACGCGTGTATAGTTTAAAACCTTGATAGTTACCTGTTAATGATGTAAGTTCACTTGCGATCCAGGACTAACAGATCTGCATAACATACACGTTCGCCGTTCTCACCTTCACTGCGTGCAGGCGGCGCGAAACTGTATACAAAGAGTTCCTTCCCTTATCTGCAAACAGTGTAGCTAACTCTTATATTTCAAATATGTTTACTTTTCAAAATATAAGGCGGTCCAATCTAGGAACCGGTCCAACTTCGGGAACTCTCCCCTATATTACTTTTTGGCAGTGGGGTACGCAGAATTTCACCGAGGGAAGTTGAAGCATTCAATCTCATAACCGGGGCCGCGGTGGCTCAGTGGCAGACCGTTCATCTCAGGTGTATGGGATCCTTGGTTCGATCCCAGCTAGTGGCAAGTGAACTTTGTGGTGGACATACACTATGTGTGTGGGTTTTCTCGGGGTTATCCCGTTTCCTCCCACTTTCTTCATTCCACCATTTCATTCATTTCTCATCATTACCGTCTCCTTTAGCCTAACCGGCATAACCGTGGGACGTAAAACTTTAAAGAAGATTTCAATCTCATAACCATTCGGACATGCTTAATTCTTTACAGTATATCTTAATATTCATATAGTAAATTCTTAGTTTTCCATATCATCTTCCTCGGTGAAACACAGAAACCCTCTTGTGTACAGCGGCGGATCAAGGAAGTAAAGACTGGGGGAGGATAGCTAGAAATCAGACTATAATAAATATATCATTAGTTTACTATAAACTTTCAAAAATATATAAATAATGGTTTAAATTATTTTTGTCATTGAAAAAACTGGGGGGTCTAGGCCCCCGGACTAAATCCGTCACTGCTTGTGTAACTCGCCAATTTTTAACACTTTGTTTACAATCGTATCAGCTTTAACGGGCCTCGCGTTTCTATATTTCATGCAATTTTTGACACGGTCATGAGCGAGCATAAATCAGAATCCAACAGGCACTGAAGAAACGCTAAAATATCAGTCTAGGTTTTTTGTGTATTGCAAACAAGGGACAACTTTGTATGTTGGCGCTAAAAAATTAAGATTACATCATAACTTTAAAATACAATCCGGCGCGGCGAAACAAAGAACTGCTACCTAGATTTCTATTAATATGAAGAACAGGATTGCTTGATGTGAATATACGTCCCATTAAACTTACAAAAGATTAAAAAAAAAAAAAAAAAAAAAAAAAAAAAAAAAGTTGAAAAAACTTTTATGAACCTGACTTGGATGTTTTTCAACCAGCACTACATTAATTAATGCATCAAATTTGAATCATATTTGAACTATTGCATCATATTTGAATCAATAAGAAAATACTTTACGTAACTTACCATATCATTATATTTCATAATACTGTGCAAATGACTAATTTCTTTCTGTGTATGGAACATTTAGTGGCTTAGTTTTTGATGCACATAATCCTGGATTTTATTTTTGTTCATCTTCATTAGAATCGGCCATGACTGGATGCTACAACGTTCGCAGGTTGGAAAAACACTTCCTCTAAACTCTTTGCCTTGGTAAAAATTATTCCGATTAATTGATGTTTTATTTTCCCTCTGTTTTTCCCCGTTTTACCTTCCATTAGTTTCGTGTCTAAATTTCATCGAAGAGGAAATTCCAAGCACCAACTTAATATCGATGATACTTTAAATAATGATAACATGTAACAGAAGAATCATAACTGAAGACGAAGAGGTTAGCGGAAGACCGTGGAACATGTAAGCCACTCAGTTGCGACAAGTGACCTGCCAATAATGACAGAATACCTATATGATGATGATGTTGGTTTATGTCACTCTTCCGATTTGAGTGGAGGGTTAAGACAGAAGGTTGTGCCTATTTTTAGTACGCTAAATCGATTTTTCAAAACTACTTTTCGCTATCTTTTATCGTTTTTATTGTATATACTTAGGTGGATCAATATTGAAACCAATATTGAGAATTTGAAGTGATTTTTTTTATCCTTTCTGGTTTTACTAGCGGGTTAATAACAGAGATGAAACGTATTCTTGGGATGCTTAAAAGAATAGAGCAATAAAAGTGTATATTTATACCTTTCATGCAGGGCCCATTTAAGGGCAGTAAGGGTCAGGGGGCTGAAGTCTCATAGGGGGTTCTTTGTGAGTAGTCACGTGGAAAACACGAACATCATTTAACAGATACACACACATGTGTAACATTTAACCCTTGTACCTAGGTATAGTCTAGTTTGTATAGCCTTCTAGGTCGCTACTAAGCCTACTAGGTATTTAAAAATACAAATAATAGAAAGGAAAGCAGTATATCGTAACTATAATAATAATAATAATAATAATAATAATAATAATAATAATAATAATAATAATAATAATAATAATAATAATAATAATAATAATAATAATAATAACTTACCTTATACTAGTTTCCGTGAACAAGAGACAGGTCACATTATTTTTTCTATTGAGAATAACTCATCTAGTTTAAATTTGTTCATTTCACTTACATACACATTAAAAGTAACTCTAATATAGTTGCTGGCATTTCACTTCCATTTCCATGAATGTGTCTTTTCGAGAAAAAAATATCTGGAACCACTAATTACATTTAAACCAAATTAGAAATAGGGACTGTTAGATACAGACGAAGAGCAATAAACATATTTGGACAAACTGATCGCAAATCATTGTTGCATATGTCTATATATACCTTGTGCAGTCTTATCTTGTGCTTGAAGCTGCGTTTTCATCATATAATTAGCTAGAGAAATGAGTGAGTTATTTCATATTTTATATTATCATTTTCCACGTCCTCCTTGTAAACTGCAATGAATAGTTGGACATCGGGAAGAAGTGTGTCGATAATAACGGTAAATGTCTCAACTTAGAATTTTCTTCTTTCGCGTTAAAGGAATGTCGTCATCAGGTGTATCAGGCTCTGCTTCTTTCAGGTGCATCATTGCCATTGTTACATTCTGAATATATATCTGTAACACTTTTTCTTCAACTTTATCAAACTTGTTTCTTAGTGTGAATACGAAAGTTTTTAGACTTTTCATCTAATTAACTGCTGTTACAATATCCAAGCCAGGCCCTTGCAAGTAGTTACTGGTTTCATGAAATCTTGTTAATATTCTGTGTTAAATTGATTTGTCACTCAAGTTTTCGCCTAACTCGCTTAATTTCGTGTTACAATTTCCACTATCACTTACCACGCCACTGTGAACACTGCTCGGCCTCACTGTCTTTTCTACCTATTTTATTTGTCCTTCATGCGCTGAACTATTATTATTATTTAGAGAAACACTAGGTCCACATTCACTGTAAATATCACCAGAAGTTGTGTTGGGCTTAGGCTCTTGATCTGTTAAAGTTTCATTACTACTAACTCCCGAATATTTTTTTGTAAAATAGTCTATTTAGCGCTTTACTCTCCCTCAACATCCCCATCTTGCCGCGGTAATGGGGGGGGGGGGAGATTGCGTGCTCTACTGATCCCAAGAGTTATGCCGGTGATAGCTTCGCTATCAGAAGGCTTCCCATGCTGGACAGGTCTTCAGGGGTAGGAGCCAGACGAAGAGAGATATTATGGTAATGGACAGCAGTTCTACCATTACCACACTGAGGCTGAAGATGATTGACATCGGCAAGGCTCAGATGTGGACAAAAACAGGCAGGGACAGGATGTCCTCTATGGCTGTTTCACTGCGAGGTGGAAGATCCTGGGATACCACCACTTTATTCAGTCCCTAAAATAACATGGAAAGAAAAATAAGAAAATGTAATATTAGGGAATATTACACCACTGTTTCACAGAGTGTCGTCTCCGGCAGTGGAGGGAAACACAGCAGGGCCTCCTTGGTCATCATCAAACGAAACCCCTGCAGGATAGAAACCTGGAATGTGCGATCGCTGCTACAGTGTGGAAAACTGGAAAACCTACAGAAAGAAATGGAACGCATGAAGATAGATATCTTGGGAATCAACGAAGTGAGGTGGCTTGATGGAGGAGACATGTGGAGCGGGGACTTCAGAATGATTTTACTCAGGAGCTGTAAACGGTACAGCAGGAGTCATTGTCTTGAATAAGAAAATAAGACAGAAAGTTATAGGCAGCTGGAGATACAATGAAAGGATAGTAATGTTGAAGATAGCAACCGAACCGAGGAATATGACGATAATTCAAATATATATGCCTATATCAAGCTACGCAGATGAGGAAGTAGAAGAAATCTATGAGCAAATAGAAGAAGTATTGATGAAAGTTGAAGACCAGGACAATTTAATTATCATGGCTGACTGAAACGCAGTAGTCGACGAAGGCAAAGAAACGAATGTAACTGGGAATTTCGGCCTAGGAGAAAGGAATGCGAGAGGTGCACGATTAGTTGAGTTCTGCAAAAGCCATAATCTAACGGTAACGAACACTCTCTTCGAGCAACCACTAAGAAGAAGACACATATAGACAAGACCAGTAGACAAAGAAAGATATCAAATAGACTACATACTGGTCCGACAAGCATTTAGAAATCAAGTGAAGAACAGTAAGAGTTACCCAGTGCAGACGTTGACTCAGACCATAATTTAGTTTTGATGAAGAGCGAACTCCGACTAAATAAAAAAAATGAGTAGTAGCACCAAACAAAAGATGGAACACAATCAAGCTAAGAAGAAATTAAAACATGAAAAAGGAGTTTGCAAATGCGACAGACAAAGAGACGTCTAAGGTAGATTTAGCAAGGGATGACATCGACTCGAAATGGGAAGCCATGAAAGCAGGGATTACAAAAGCTGCCGATGAACACATAGGAAGAGAAACGAGAACCCAATATAAACTCTGGATAACAGAGAAAGAAATATTGGAAATGATGCAGAAAAGAAGAC